>NW_027532747.1:9920084-9942607 GCF_008692635.1 Crocuta crocuta
CAAAAAAAAAAAAAAAAAAAGAGAAACAAAAATGATCAAAAAAATAACCATTTGGGGGCCCTGGTAATTGACCAAAGGCAGGCAAGAAACTGAAAATTGTTGATTTTTGAAAAACATGTACAGCTTCAGATAAGAACCACTGGAGTCTATCGCCTTCCTGTCTGGGGCTCCCCACCTCCTCAGTCCCCCACCCCCATTTTCCCAGCACCAAGCCGATCATGAAAACCAGCAAAAGCCAATCATGCAAACCAGTAGCTTTGTTGCCTGAGGGGATGGACTCGATGGTGGGAGGCGTAAGCTGTGCAAAAACTGTGACTTCGTGGGTTAAAAGTGGGGAACTTGGAAGGAAACTGGAGAAAACTCTGCCTTGCTAGTCTTGAGATTGCAATTCCGGATAGCGCGAGGAGCCGACCACTGGAAATTTAGCAGCGAGACTCGGACTGAGAAAGCCATGGAGGAACTGGCCTTAGAGGGGTTCTCAGTCTGCACGCGGGTCCATCGGCCATGGATGGGAGCCCCCACAGGTTCGAGATGTTTAATGGGCATAGCCTCTGCTGACCGTTAAGCCAGTCAGGGGCAACCTCGGGAAAGGCAGAGCACAGGATAGAAGTAAGAATATAAAAACAACAGAAACATCAGCAGCTGCACTCTCCCATGGGGGAGACAGATTTCCTCAGTTTCAATCAAATCAAGTTTTAAAAATCAAAAAGAATACTGTAATTGCTACAATATAATCCAAATCGTCCAGAGCTCAATTAAAAAAAAAAAAATGTGAGTAATATAAAGAAGAAAGCCTAACCCACGCTCAGGAAAAAAGCAGTCAGAAGAAACTGACCAACTGTTAAAAGTTCAAATGTTGGATTTAACCCATAAAAACTGCCAAGCAGCAATTGCAAGTACAAAAGTCAAAGCATGAAAAAAAAAATTAAAGTATGTTCAAAGGATACAGAATAAACATCTGGATACTCACTACCCTGCCTTATAAAATCTTAACATTATGTCATATTTTCTTTTTTTTAATGTTTATTTTTGAATGACAGAGCACAAGCGGGGGAGGGGCAGAGAGAGAGGGAGACACAGAATCCAAAGCAGGTTCCAGGCTCTGGAACCTGCCCCACGCGGGGCTCAAACCCACGAACCATGAGATCTTGACCTGAGCTGAAGTCGGATGCTTAACCGACTGAGCCACCCAGGCACCCCAACATTATGTCATATTTTTTAAGGAATCAAACTTTTTATTAAAGAAGATTTTGAACATACACATGAAAGCAGAATGAGCCCATGTACCCACCCGCTACCAGCGTCCGGCTTGGGTCTGTCACATCTCAGTTCGTCCTGTGCCACTTTCTTCCTTGTTTTTATTTTGAAAGCATTTTCACACAGCATATCTTAAAACTGTTACAGATAAGGAAGCAATTTTGTCACTTTGGGTGGGACAACAGAATTAATCAAATAATGTACGCTGCTTCTGTTCCTGAATTCTCCAAGTGTGTTGTTAAAATTTGACATCCCATCTGGATACGTAGAGAGGCTTGCAAAGGTCTATCCTCTATTCGGTGTCACAAGTCCTTTGTTTCGTGCATTATGATGAGATATATGGTTGTCGTGTATGTTTTTTTCTCTGGCAAAGTTAAAAGTTGACCAGTAATATCGTTCCCTCTAATTTTTGAGGGTGTTGATTTTACTGGTCTGGTAAATTGAGGAATTTGGGAACCCATAATCTCATGTGGATTGTAAATAGGAAATGAGGTCATTTGAAAATCATGCCATCATAAAGTTCTATTACATTTGCCCCTGACCTCAAGGCTACATTGTCAGGAAACAAACAGACAAAAAAGAAGTAGACATGGCAAATAGAAGAATGCCATTAGCTATTTTTCTTGAGTGTGACTCTGGGACTCCATGGCAAAGGGTGCGCTTGCTGAAAGTCTTTTTTATGGTAGATGTACCATATTTTTCCCATGGTTATATGTTTAAACCACAGCCAGTTAAAATAATCCATGAGAAAAGCCCAGGTGTTTTCACAATTTGCTGAATTTCCTGAGAATCCCAAGCGTGTGCAGAAAACTCTGACATCCTTCAACAAGTTGGTTACATTAAAGTACAGTTAGAAATCCCACGTGGCATGGCAGGGAAGAAACCCTGAAAATCTGGGTTCCAGTGTCTGTTCTGGCTCTAATTCTAAGATCCTCCTTAAATTAGTCTCTCTGGGCTTTCATTTTTACATTTGTGAAATTAGGGGTTTACAGGAAATGATTTATAAGTTTTAAGACTCGGTCACCTCCGCCAGGCAACATCCTTTTTAACATTCTCAAGTCTGGTGGGGGTGCTTATTGCGCCCTCCCTTGGCCAATGCAAACTTCTTTGCACTATAGAGATGGGGTAGGAGTGGGGGAATGTTCCAAAACTTCTACTGAGGGCCTGCTGTGCGTTGGCACCTGTTAGGTACTTGGTGAGTGCTATCTTTACTACAGCTACCATGTTATTATTTTTGCCCCTATTTTATCGCTGAAAACCTGAAGCTCTCAGCAAAGTTAAGAATTCACTTAGGGTCCTCTATTTGTCGGGGTTCTACAGAGACACAGAACCAATGTTTTTAAAGCTCACCATATGCTTTGCATGAGCAGGACACAGAGGACAAAAACCATGAAGGGTGGCCTTAAGACGTCCAAATACACAAACGTGGAAAATGCATGGGTTTCAAAAATGTCATTAGATTAGGGGCGCCTGGGTGGCTCTGTCAGTTAAGCGTCTGACTCGATTTCGGCTCAGGTCCTGATATCAGAGTTTGTGGGTTCGAGCTCCTCATCAGGCTCTGCACCGACGGCGTGGAGCCTGCTCGGGATTCTCGCTCTCTCCCTTGCTCTCTGCCCCTCCCTTGCTCTCTCTCTCTCAAAATAAATAAATAAACATTAAAAAACGTCATTGGGTTAAAAGGCAAAAGACAAACTGAGGAAGGTATTTGTAACAAATGACAATGGAGAACCATGTTTACTTTAGAAACAGAAATAGGCACAGAACGGGGAGAGACAACTGGTAATCCTGGCAGAGGCTGCTGCTTGCCTTCTGATGTCTGTTCTCCGCTTTCGCAGTAAGAGAACCCCAGATTTTTTAGGTAAGTCAGTTGGTGATCTCCCAGGACACAGGCTACATCTGCCAGCGTCCCTTGTGGCTAGGTGATACTATCAGCTTCTATCCTGCTTCCTGAAATGTGAGTGTGTTGGAGGTGCGCCATTTTGGATCAAGTAGAGGGAGGTCAACACACTAGAGATTGCCAACCAGCAAGGTAGATGGGGCCTGAATCTCTGGTACTTTAAAGGGATATTTTAAAGTTGTTATTATTATTATTATTTTATTATATTAGAGAGAGAAAGAGCATGAGTGGGAGAGAAGGGCAGAGGCAGAGGGAGAGAGGGAATCTTAGGCAGGCTCCGCCATCAGCGCAGAGCCCGGCTTGAGCCCCCATCTCGCAATGGCGAGATCATGACCTGAGCTAAAATCAGGAGTTGGTCGCTTAGCCGACTGAACCACCTAAGTGCCCCGAGGTATTTCTATCTAAAAAAAATCAACACGAACCACCACCAACAACAACCCCAAACCAAAAACTACCGCTAGGATGGAGTCCTTTTGACTTATTTATTCGTTCAGAGGGAGTGAACTAATTACCTTGATGTAGTTCCTGAAAAGTCAGGAGAGGAAATGGTTTTGGAGAAAGAGCCTATAAGGAGTTGACTTTGCATCTGCAGAGGAAGGGATAACCTGGGGATTGTAAGGGGGCTTTATTCAAGAGTCACCTGCATAAGGCTGGCACTTTATGGGACCTATATCTGAGACCATTGACTATTCCTAGGACGGTAAGAGTAGAGTGGCAGGATCTAATTTGGGGGGGCTCTTTGGTTAGGGAGGAGAAGAAAGAAAGGGGGCTGGAGAAAATGCAGTCATAGTGGGAAAGCCGGAGGAACTTAGTCTTTGAGATAAGAAAGAAGATGGGTCATGAATGCTCAAATCCTTCAAAAGGACAAAGGGACAGTTAGGAATGGAGAAAAGGTCATTGCATTTGGCAGGGAGATACTGGAAAATCCATTTTGAGGGAATGGTGGGGTGTGGCCAGAAGCCAGANGTTGGAGACCAGGACAATAGAAATTTCCCCCTCCACCAGTTGGGAAGACCTGTGCCTTCCCTGGGCACTGGCGGTTATTCTAGTTTTCTGATTGTTTGAGGCCAAGTTTGGATACTATAAGCAGTGAGAGACTTTACTAAATGCTAAGAACAGAGGAAGAGAAGGTAATGATGGGAAGGCCTATGGACTCCTAAGCGTTTGTGGGCGGCTGGGAGGGAAGCAGCCACGCAACCAGCAAGTCAGAGAAAGCAAATCTTGGTAACTGGAAAGAACGAGGGCCCTGGAGCCAAACAGGCTTGGTGTGGGCTGGAATTTGGACTCTTCATTGTCTGCATGGCCCTAATCTCCCTGGGCCTTTTCTTCATCTGCAGAATGCAGGGTTTCCTATTTTACAGTTATTAAGGGGGTCAAAGGAGAGGGTTGGTGTGGAGTCTAGACATTCAATAACATCCTCTTCCCTGTTGTGCTTTCGCTTCCAGAGAGGCATTGTGATGTGATTATTTTGGGGCAGTAAAAATGTTATACAACTTTATATTAATAGTCAAAATATATCGTTAAATGTATAATTTTGTGGATTTTCCTCCTGATTTGAATATCATCTTTTTTTTTTTTTTAAGAGAAAGAGCCCCTCTGTCTTCCAACTTATGGCAGAGGGAGGACATTGAGCTTCATTAGAGCCCCACTGAGTAGATGATACACTCTTATATGTTCACTACAATGTACATTTGTGGGTTGTTTCATAGTTGTGACTGTATCTGATTCCGACGATGGTGGGAAGGGCAGGTGTTGGGATTTCTATGGAGCAACGAAGAAAAGAAAAACCACTTAGCTCTAGGAGCCAACGGGGGTCCAGGGACAGGTAGGCTAGTGGCCTTCCACCAGTGGAGTGGCCCCAAACTGTTGAAGAAAGAGAAGCGGATCGGTGCCAACCCGGACAGAGCAAACCATTCCAGCTGTCTTGGCCAATTACTTATCGAAAACTCTGATAAAGTCGAACAATTCACAGTCAGCAGATAAGATAGTTGTCAAAGCTGGGGGTGATGCTTAATAATTTGCATAGTAAAATTCCTGTTGAAAAATATCTTGAACAGTGGATGAAACTTTAAGATGTAAAAACCTTGCTCCCTGTTAAGAAGGACTAGCAGTCTCAGTACGGGACGAAAGCGATGATGGAGAACAGCCTACGTATCACAGATTGTTTCCGCTGATGCCAGTTCAGGATGAACCAAGAGCTTGAGGCAGCAGCTGGAGGAGGAGCTGGACTAGGCAGCCAGGGGTCACGTGTCCTATGAAAGTGTTGAAAGCCCTGGGGGAGGGGGGTGCTCAGCCCCCTGGGAAGAGGACACCAGCACTGGCAAGAGGTAGAGATGTTTTCATGCAAAGAAGATGGTAGAAGGTAGAGTAGCCCATGGCCATGCAGGGGAGAATTAGGACCCATGGAGGCACTTACAAATAGAGAACCAGATTTGGGTTTTCAAGGCAAGACAGAACTTTCTAACAATTTGAGCTGTTCAACAGTGTGACCTGGGCTGTTTTATGAGGTTATGATTTTCTTTGTCCATGGAAGTGATAATTTGCTAGCTATTAAAGATATTTTGGAGGGGATTGTATGAGGTAAGGAATTGGACACAGTGACAATCATGAGGATAACTCACTTTTCTTTTATTCTCACAACAGCCCTGAGAGGTAAGTATTATCTCCATTTTGCAGATGAGGAAACCAAGATGCAGAGATTCACGCAAAGTCACCCAACAGGCAGGTGGCAAAACCAAGACAAAGACCCAAGTCTTTCTCTGCAACCCTAACTCTCTCCCCGCTTCCGCACTTAAGAGTTTTAAACTGGAACCAGTCTCTGGTTCCAAGACGGTTGCCTGGATAGTTTTGTTTCCAAGATCCTCAATCTGTTGGCAAACTATGAGAGACTCTTGAATGCTGAGAACAAACTGGGGGCTGATGGGGGTGGGGGGGAGGGAAAGGGAGGTGATGGGCAGGGGGAGGGCACTTGTTGGGATGAGCGCTGGGTGTTATATGGAAACCAACTTGACAATAAACTATTTAAGAAAAAAAACCAAGTTAAATAATAATAAAAAAAAAGATCCTCAATTTGCTCATGTAGACAACAGGCATATTGATTTTCTCTCCCTCCTTTTCCTTCAAGAAGGTTGATAGTATGGGCACCTGGGTGGCTCAGTTGGTTAAGCATCTAACTTCGGCTCAGGTCATGATCTCACAGTTTGTGAGTTCGAGCCCCACATCAGGCTCTGTGCTGACAGCGCAGAGCCTGCTTGGGATTCTCTCTCTCTCCCTCTGCCTCTTTCTCTTTGTCTCTCAAAATAAATAAATAAACTTAAAAAAAAAAAAAAGAAGGTTGATAGTGTTGGTGAGGTACATGGACTAAGTCATTTAAAACTCTCCTACCCCTCCAAATAGCTCTACATAAATAGAATATATATGTATTTTAAAGTAACCTCATACTTACCCCATAATGAGTGAGGAAGGGCACATTTTCCTTTTACTTCTTTGCCCCAGCTGCCTCCCCAGTTTCCTTCCTAGGAGACAGACAGGGCTAACAGCTTCTCATATATCCTTCAGGAAATGTCTTTTCTCTGCATACACAAGCGAGAATTTGTGGATATATATCTTTTTCTCAAATGGTGGGATGAGAGGGAAATCCTTCAATGTCAGCAAGCCTGGAGCTGTTTCGGTCCTTAAGAAAAAAAAAAAGGGTAATATACATAAGACTTCTCGAGTCCTAAGCATATAGTCCTCTGTGTAACCAGTACCCAGATTGATAATTCGAATGTTATCAGCATCCAGAAATGCTTCTTGCAATCACTACCTCATTCAGGGTTCTACATAAAAGCAGTCATCCAGTACAGATGCTTATTTACGTAGCTTTTATTGTTGGTTGCATAATAATCCAGCTTGGGAAGTCCCTTACTTTATTTAACTGATGGATGTTAAGCCTCTTTATAAACTTTTGCAACTGGGAACAGTGAACAACCTTGGAAATACAATGTATTTTTTTTTAATGTTTTTTATTTACTTCTGAGAGAGAGAGAGACAGCGTGAGCAGGGGAAGGTCAGAGAGAGAGGGAAATAACAGAATCTGAAACAGGCTCCAGGCTCTGAGCTAGCTGTCAGCACAGAGCCTGATGCGGGGCTCGAACCCACAAACCATGAGATCATGACCTGAGCCAAAGTCGGATGCTTAACCAACTGAGCCACCCATGTGCCCTGTATTTTTATTTAAAATTTTTTTAATGTTTTATTTATTTCTGAAAGAGAGACAGTATGAGCAGGGGAGGGTCAGAGAGAGAGTGAGACACAGAATCTGAAACAGGCTCTAGGCTCTGAGTTAGCTGTTAGCACAGAGCCCGACACGGGGCTCGAACCCATGAACCGTGAGATCATGACTTGAGCTGAAGTTGGACGCTTAACCGACTGAGCCACCCAGGTGCCCCTATAATGTATTTTTTAAAGTTTTACTTACTTAAGTAATCTCTACACCCAATGTGAGGCTCAAACCCATGACCCTGAGATCAAGAGTCTCATCCCTCCATCCCAGATGCCCCAGTATAATGTATTTTTAAAAATGCTTTATTGGGGTGCCTGGTGGCTCAGTTGGTTAAGCATGTGACTTTTGCTTTCAGCTCAGGTCATGATCTCACGGTTCATGAGTTTTAGCCCCTCATTGGGCTCTGTGCTGACAATGCGAAGCCTGCTTGGGATCCTCTCTCTCTGCCTCTCTCTCTGCTCCTCCCCACCTCTTTCTCTCTCTGAAAATAAATAAATAAACTAAAAAATTTTAAATAAACAATGTTTTTATTATGGGAAATTTTCAACATACACTAAGTGAATAGAATAGCATAATGGACACCTGGCTTCAACAACTATTCGTTTTCTGCCATTTTTTTGTTGAATGCATTTTTATTTGTTTGTTTTTAAAAAAGTTTTTGGCACACCTGGGTGGCTCAGTCAGTTAAGCATCTGACTTCGGCTCACATCATGATCTTGCGGTTTGGGAGTTTGATCCCCGTGTCGGGCTCTGTGCTGACAGCTCAGAGCCTGCAGCCAGCTTCGGATTCTGTGTCTCCCTCTCTCTCTGCCCCTCCCCCGCTTGTGCGTGCGCTCTCTCTCTCTCTTTCTCTCTCTCTCTCAAAAATAAATAAAAATCATTTTGGGGTGCCTGGGTGGCTTAGTCGGTTAAGCGTCCAACTTTTGCTTAGGTCATGATCTTGCGGTTTGTCGGTTCGAGCCCCGCGTTGGGCTCTGTGCTGACAGCCAGCTCAGAGCCTGGAGCCTATTTCAGAGTCTGTATCTCCCTCTCTCTCTGACCCTCCCCTGCTCACATTGTCTCTCTCTCTCTCTCTCTCCTAGAAATAAATAAAAATTAAAAAAAAACATTTAAAGTTTTTATTTTTATTTAAGCAATCTCTACACCCAACCTGGGGCTCAAACTCATGACCCTCAAGTTAAGAGTAGCATGCTCCTCTGAGCCAGCCAGGTGTCCCTGAATGCATTTTTGGAGTAGGATTCCATTTATTTCCTAAGAAGGTGGCCTCTGGGAAGGCTAACACGTAGACTTTGGAGTCTCAGCTGTGTGGATGAATAGCTGTGTGACCGGGGGCAGTTAACTAACCTCAGTTAATCTTACTCTCATAAAACGGAGATCCTAATTCCTACTGCACAGAGTTATGGTGAGGAGACGGGACCTCATCAGTGCCTTTCCACCTCTAGGTAGGGCTTTGTTGAGTGGCCCGTGGGAAGACGCAGGGGGGAAGGAGGAATTGAGACTATTGCCAATCCACCCACCCTCTTCCATAGAATGGTGTCTTTGATAAGACTTCATTCCACAAAAAGGTTCCAATGCTTAAAAACAGAAAGAAAGGAAGAAAAAGAAAGTTTGAAACCACTGATACAATGAACGTAAAACACTTAACATGATGCTTTCTGTTCGTATCCATCATTCTGTTTTTCCTGACCTTCTCTGTCTTCTCAAATCTCTATTTCACTTGTTAAAATCATTTTCGAGTCGAGGAATTTTTTTTTAAATTAAAACCTTTCCCAGGTTTATTGAGATACAACACTGAGGGCGTGGAAGGCGGACGGTCGGATCTGTGGATTTCATAGGACACTGGACACTTTCATTAAAGCCAGAACATGCCTCCCCGGAGAATCAGGGGGTGAGGGCGGGGCGGGGCGAGTGTCCTCGCGAAGGTTGGCGTTGCACAAGCTGAGGTCTCTCGAGTTAGCATCAGCCAGATTCCACCCGCCTCTCCTCCCCACCCCCTCGCGCTCCTCCACCCCTTCTTCTGGAAAACCGTGAGTCTCCTGTCGCTGCCCCCAGCCTCTGCTTCCCTGGGTCTGGCTTCCCAAGACACCCTAAGATTCTGGTCCCCCCACCCCGCCCCCCGTCGCTGTGTTTGTCATGAGTTCGAGTCATCCCTCTCCCGGAGGATGGCTCTAGCGGGGTGTCCCCAGGTCATAAAGTGCNCCTCCGGTAGAGATGCGGGGAGCCCGAGTGCGGCTGCTCCGGCGGGGCGCGGGACAGGGCTCTCCTCCCAGCCGAGCCCTGGGTCCTGGCAGACGCCCCGAGATTGTTGTGAGGAGTCTAGCCAGTTGGTGAGCGCTGTAATCTGAACCAGCTGTGTCCAGACTGAGGCCCCATTTGCATTGTTTAACATACTTAGAAAATGAAGTGTTCATTTTTAAAATTCCTCCTCCAATTGGTTTAATGCTGAATTACTGAAAAGGGCTAAGCAAAACCAGGTGCTTTCTCTGTGGGCTCTCCAGTGGCTCGGAGCACCCAGGCTCTCCCCTCGTCCTCCCCGCGACCGGCTCGTCCCCCCTGGAATAAACATACCGGCCAGCCCCACGCTCGCGCCCGGGGCCCAGCGGGAGCCAAGTTCAGGGCCGGCTCCGAGGTCCCGCGCAGCCAGCTCTTTTTTCTTTTTCCCTTTGCCGCTCTTGCTCCCGCAACTTGGACATGCCAGGATTAAAAAGGTAGGTTCCCTCCCCGCTCAGGACTGTTTCCTCCAGGCTCTGGAAACCTTGCTTAAAAACCCGAGGGGTGGAAAACGGCTATGGCCGGGATTCAGGCTGTGTCAGGATGTTGGAAAAGGCATTAGCTGGTGATGCAATGATATTGTTAATTATAAAAAGCTGCGGCTTTGCAATTTCCATCTTGAAGCCTTCTTTTGGGAGTGGGTGTTTTATAATTCGGTTTCAGAAGCCCAGGTCCCGGAGAGAGCTGCAGAACACTCCCAGCTCCACTCCTCTTTCTTTTTCCAAAGCGCAGCCAATTTGTGTGCGTCTTAGAATATAGATCTGTTTCTCAAGTTGGGGGGCCAGTTACTAGTTCGCTAGCCATTACCAGCAATTATTTTGCTGCATTGGCTGTTGTTGGACAAGCGACCGGGCTAGCTGGACATCCCCAAATTGGATTTGCTCTATGTCTGTGTGGGATTCACAAAGGGTATGCGACCCAGAAGTTTCAAGCCAATGAAAAGCGGGGACTACAGACAGAAATACATGTAAGCAAACGTTTTGCTGTTCTTTAAGGAAATTGCAATTCCAGTCAAGTAAGCCTTCAACCTTGAAGAACTTTAGATTGTATCTGCAATGGTCTTTTATCTACGGAACTCTTGAAAATGTAGCTTGGTTTAGACAGATGAAGTCTGTGTGTGTGTGTGTGTGTGTGTGTGTGTGTGTGTGTGTGTGTGAGTGATCCTGCCCTGGGGACCAGCACTTCTCTGACAGACAGTTCGTCCCTCTGGCTTTCCTTACAGTTTAGGCTGGTGCACAAAATGGGTGGACCCACCTGATTTTGAAAGTTCCAGGGACCAGTTAGGAGCATCAGAGGCTCCCCTAGAATGCCTGTAGTTCGTTTCTTTTTAGAGTTTTCTGGAGTTCTTTGGGACAAGGTGTAACTATTCGAGAGACCGTGAGAGCAGCAGGGCGTGGGTTTTTTCTTTTTCGGAAAACCCTCCCGATCAGCCTGGAACAGACTTGGCCCCTAGGACCTGGCCGAGGCTCCCCCGGGAGGCCGGGCCGCTGGCCGGCCCGCTCAGAGGAGCCCTGTCCCAGAGCTGCCCTCCGGCCAAAGGGAACAGGCAGGCGGGGGGTAGGGGGTTAGCATGCCTTTTCCACTGGCTCTTGGAGCCCACTGCATTCAGTCAGGCTGTTCTGTCTCCAACATAAACGAGACAGGGTTTTATAACCAAGCGAAAGGAAACTTCATGTGAAGAAACAGGAAAACATTGAAATTCATAATATACAGCTTGGAAAATAAATTTATTGTTCTTTCATTCCTTCCAGATATAAATCTGGCCGTCGCAAATATCAAAAAACCCTCGGATTTGGCTCTGCACTTTATAAGGTCAAAGCCGTTTCCAGCGTTCTAGAACCTGGCTCCCAAAGGCGCTTACATGAGATGAAAGCGCGTGGACTCTCAGGGTCTTTATTCTTTGGATCGGGGACCAGAGGAAGGAAGCGGGCCTGTGTCTTCTAGCAGTGCCTCAGGGTTCCGTTCCCTCTGGATGTCACCTCAGTTCCGGGGCCCTCCAAGTACCCAGCGTTGCTGATTTAAATGGGCCCCGTGTCATGGATGGAGTGAGATTTGTAATGTATCGAACATTCTTTTCATCAAGGGAGGGGTTATAAAGAGGAGGTATATATGGGGAGGAGCAGGTCTTCAAGATCACCTCCTCCAGGAAGCCTTTTCTGACCTTCCTGTCTCTGCTTCGAGCCTGGATCTCATGGCGTTCACTGGGAATTTCTCCCAGTTCCCTTGACCAAAGTGTATAGAGTTGTCAGGTGGCGCTCCAGCCAGCTCCCCAGGGCAGCGACTGCGTCATAGTCAAGGGTCTGTGTTTGCAAATAGTAGTTGGTCAGATAGATCACTGTTGAACTAAACACTAATAGCACTAAGTAAAGCTCTTCATGTATGCAGGGTTTTGTTTTAAAAGCCATTGTAGGGGGCGTCTGGGTGGCTCAGTCGGTTAAGCGTCTGACTTTGGCTCGGGTCATGATCTCGTGGTTTGTGAGTTCGAGCTCCACATCGGGCTCTGTGCTGACAGCTCAGAGCCTGGAGCCTGCTTTGGATTCTGTGTCTCCCTCTCTCTGCCTCTCCCCTGGTGTCATTCTGTCTCTCTCTCTCTCAAAAATAAACTCCCCTGGTGTCATTCTGTCTCTCTCTCTCTCAAAAATAAATAAACATTAAAAAATTTTTAAAAAAAGCCATTGTAACCTTTTTTAAGTGTTCAGTTCAGTAGTGTTAAGTACATTTCATGTAGTGCAGGCAATCTCTAGAACGCTTTTCATTTTGTAACATGGAAACTCTGTCCTCAGGAAACACTACCTCCCCATTCCTTCTTCTTGGCCCTTGGCACCCACCGTTCTGCTCTTTGTCTCTATGATTTAAAAAATTGTTTTTTAATGTTTATTATTTTTGAGAGAGAGCAAGCAAGTGGGGAAGGGGCAGAGAGAGAGGGAGACACGGAATCCAAAGCAGGCTCCCGGCTCTGAGCTGTCAACACAGAGCCCAATGCAGGGCTCGAACCCACACACTGCGAGATCATGAGCTGAGCTGAAGTCAGATCCTTAACCGACTGAGCCACCCAGGTGCCCCTGTCTCTAGGATTTTAACTATTCTACATCAAAATGGAATCATATAGTATTTCTGCTTTTGTGACTGGCTTATTTCCAGTCCTCAAGTTTCATTCATATGGTAGCAGGTGTCAGAATTTCCTTACTTTTAAAGGCTGGGTAATATTCCAGTCCACATGTTGTTTATTCATGCATCTGTCCATGGACTTGTAGGTTGTTTTTACCTTTTGGCTGTTGTGAATTATCTGCTGTGAACTTGGGTGCACATATATCTCTTCAGGTCCCTACTTTCACTTCTTTTGGGTGTTTCCCCAGGAGTGGACTTGCTGGATCATATGGTAAATCCACTTTTATTTTCTGGGGTACGGCCACCGCAGCTACAACATTGCGTCTCCCCACCCACCGGGCATAAGGGCTCCAGTTTCTTCACATCCTTGCTAACACGTGTTGTTTTCTGCTCTGTTGATTACAGCTGTCCTGATGGACGTGAGGTGCTATCTATTTTGTATTTTTTAAAAATGCTTGTTTATTTGGGGGCGGGCAGAGAGAGAGAGACAGAGAGTCCCAAGCAGGCACTGTGCAGACAGCAGAGAGCCCACCGCGGGGCTCGAACTCACAAACTGTGAGATCATGACCTGAGCTGAAGTCGGACACTTAACCGACTGAGCCACCCAGGCGCATATTTGTGACCATGGTTTTATTGGATAGAAGCTTATGGGTGATGAAGGGCAGAACTCACAGGCTCCGAGAGGTTTGGTGGCTTGTGAATGGAGAGCCAGCCTGACCCTTGGCTTCCAGACTCCTCCTCCCAAGCTTTGCCTCTGTGTTCATTCTTCTCCAGGCTGCCCAGGTGCCCCAGCTCCTCTTCGCCATCGGGGCCCGTGTGACGCGTGCTCTGGGATTAGGCGACTTTCCTGAGATAACTCTTTTCCACGGAAACTGAGATGCTTCCCATTTGCACTTTCCTTTCATCCTTTGGGGCTTGTTCTCTCTGTAACCATTCACAATAAAGACATTCAAAACTCAGACCGATCCTCTTGTGTGAGAAGTAAAGACAGAGCGGCTGGTCAGTAAGTTGTTTGTGCCACAGTGGAGGGTTTTAGATTTTTGTCTTTGAAGCAGCCAAGCCTTTTATTAAACAAAAAAATGTCATTATCCCAACTTAGGAAGCCAGTAGAGGAGGCGTGGTTCTGTTTGGGGTGGTCAGGGCACCTGGAGTCCACTTTGAGCTCTGGAACCGCCCCCCCCCCCCCCCCCCCCCCACCCCAACCACGCNTGGCAGGGCTGGGACCTCAGTGTCCTGATTCCCAATCCAAGACTTCTGATCGGATCTGCTGCCTTATTTGTGTCCCTTGGGTCTCAATTTATGGTACATGTTGAAAGGTCAAAGGTGCTGTAGTCCTTGGGGCTGGTGGTGCCCTGAGTGCACGTGGCCCACGTGAGTCTGTGTGTCTCCACAGACACACGTCCCTGGCTGGAGGAGTGGGCAGAGGACCCACCTCTGGGCCCAGCGCCCTAGCAGGAGTGTGGAGTGGCAGGTAGAGTCGGGCTCCAGCGAAGGCGGGGAGAGAGGCTCGTAGCGCCCAGGCTCTATTAAGCCACGACTGTGTCAGCCTTGGAGAACGCAGGCACATCCTTCATGCAAACCCTGCAGCTTCTGTGTCTCTGGCTCAAGGCCTCACCTCTGAGCAGGGCTGGGGGGCCACAGGCGGGTGGGGGAATATTCTTTCCCTTCATAGGAAGCATTCTGAAATGGATTCATGCTATTAGGGATGGAACGGATCTTAGGAAGAGCAACAGAGACTTAGCTCTTGGGAGGACCTTGGAGGCCACTGATCCAGTCTCATGGTGACAGCTGATGACACTCAGGCCCAGGGAGTGGGGTGGTCCCAGAACTGTGTTTCCTGGGCTTTAGGCGGTTGGCGTACATCAACATATTCAGTCATACAACCTTCCAGAAGTAAGTACTATCGCCCCCAATTTACAGGGGAGGATATGGAGGCATAGAAAGGTGGATGCTGAGTAGTGGCTGGAGTGAGAAGTGGAAGCCAGGCAGGCCGGCGGACTTGAACCCTCACTGGTGCTTAGTTCATGAGCCGGGGCTGGACTTTGGTCCCCTGGTTTCCCGAGCTTTATGGTACAGCCTCCTGGCTCGTTTGCTCCATTTCTTTTGCCCCAGGCCCCTCCTATGAATGCAGGCCAAACTCCATAGACCAGCCCAGAGCTCAGAGAAGCCAAACCCCGAAAGCTCGGGGAAGGCCAGGGATGGGGTTCCTGTCTACAGAGACATTCCTTTTCCCCGTGTTCCTGTACCATGTGAGTCTCCAGCATCTTCCCCAGGGGCCTACTGACTGTCGCCCCTGTGACACTTTTCGAAGTCCATAAAAATGCATGTGAAGACTGCACCCCTTGGGGACTGTTGTGATCTATTTCTAGAAGAAATTGTGTTTCTTGTGTTTCCAGAGATTTCTAGATCTTTGTGTAATTGTCATGCTGAGATTGAAGAGGAGAGATATTCCCAATTCTGCTTTTCTTAGAGAACTGACTGCCTCACTGTATAGCTTTGAGGTTAGAGGGTAAGGTCAGGGGACCTCACAGGAGGAGGGCACCCCCAGTAGGCCTTGAGAAGGAGAGGTCAAGTAGCACCCAGAGAAAGAGAATGATTGCGCTTAAAAGCAGTCCTATCCATTCCCAGAAAGATATACACACGGAATGTGCCTCCTCGCCAGGTGGATTAGATGTGCTTATCATCGCTCTTCATAACCAGTGCGGGAAACGGTCCCCAGATCTGCTAAAATTGGGGGTTTTGAGACAATAGTGTGGGGGAGTTTCAAGGGGAATGCAAAGTGTAAAAATGAAGAAAATACTCCAAAGAGCGGGCAAATACGTATTAGAATACATGTGTTGGTATTATGGATGCTTTCTTTTCTTTACTTCGTTTCCCGAACTTTCCGTGATGTCCTTCTAATATTCTTATAGTTTAAAAAAAAACACACAAAACCAGTAAGAAGAATGACTTAACCTCTTTCTCCTCTCTCCTTTCCTGCAGCAACAGTGCACTAACGGTTTCGATCTGGACCGCTCGTCAGGACAGTGTTTAGGTATGAGGCCGCCGAAGATGGGATGCTGGGTGGGGGCGTCCAGTGACGGACTGGTTGCAGGGCCATTTCCTACCCAGCTGTTGCTTGATAGTATCCAATCTGTATTGACCTGGATTATGGGAGAAAACAGTGCCAGAGAATGCTGGGAGTCAATAATGCCTTTTTATACCTCCCTTTCTGTGGGCCCAGCCCTGGGCTGAGGGCTGTGAGGGGGTGAAGATGAGTGAGAACTGATCCATGTCCCCAAGGGGTTCTCTCTCTCTGTATTCGTCTGCTACGGCTGCTGTAACAGATTGCTACAAATATAGTGGCTTGAACGACAGAAATTTATCTTCCAGCTCAAAAGTTATCTATAGATCATTCTCCATATTATTTGTAGGTCAGAAGTGCTACAGGGGTTGGGAGACCCTGGCCAATCTCCGGGGGCCAGCAAAGCTTTGTTCCTTTCTGGAAGCTCTAAGGGGAGAATCCATGCCCTTGCTCATGTGTATTGTTGGCAGAATTCGGTTTCTTTCTTCTTTTTATTTTAATTTTTTTAAAATTTTAATGTTTATTTATTTTTGAGAGAGAGGGAGAGACAGAGCGTGAATGGGGGAGGGGCAGAGAGAGAGGGAGACACAGAATCTGAAGCAGGCTCCAGGCTCTGAGCTGTCAGCACAGAGCCCAATGTGGGGCTCTGACTCACAAACTGCGAGATCATGACCTAAGCTGAAGTCAGACGCTTAGCTGACTGAGCCATCCGGGCACCCCTTTTTAAAAAATTTTTTAAATATTTATTTACCTGAGAGAGAGAGAGAGAGAGAGAGAGAGAAGCATGCAGCGGAGGGGCAGAGGGAGAGGGAGACACAGAATCTGAAGCACCTCCAGGCTCTGAGCTGTCAGCACAGAAACCGATGCGGGGCTTGAACTCACAAACCACGCGAGATAGAGACCTGAGCTGCAGTCAGATGCTTAACTGACTGAGCCACCCAGGTGCCCCAGCTCCTTTCTTTTTTTAAAAAATTGAGATACGATTGACACCTAACATTGTATGAGTTTAAGGTGTACAACTTGTTGATCTGATACCCTCTGTACTGCGATATGATTACCACCATGGCATTTGCTAAAGCCTCCGTCACATGGCGTAATTGCATTTCTTTTTTTAAATGAGAACCTTTAAGGTCTACTCTCTTAGCAGCTTTCAAGTATTCAATACAGTACTGTTCACTGTCCTCACAATGCTGGGTACGAGCTGGCCGTGAGCACTTACTCAGCTTATAACTGCAAATTTGTCCCCTTTACCAGCCTTCTCCAGCCCCCAGCCCTCTCCAACCACCGTTTCACTCACTCTCTTTATGAGGTTAGCTCTGTTTGGTTCCACGTGTAAGTGAGATCATACAGTGTTTGTCTTTCTCTGTCTGACTTAATCTCACTTAGAACGCTCACAGGGTCCATTCATGTTGTTGGAAATGGTACTATTTCCCTCTTTCTCTTGGCTGAATAATAGTCCATTGAGTGTGTGTATAAATGTGTGTGTGTGTGTGTGTAGCTATATGTCTTGTTATAAACCCATCTTTTCCATTCATCGCTGACAGACACTTAGGTTGTTTCCAGGCCTTGGCTGCTGTGAGTAGCGCTGCAGTGAGCACAGGAGTGCGGACATCTCTTGGAGATTCTGTTTTCATTTCCTTCAGATAAATACCCAGAATTGGGATTGTTGGGTCATACAGTAGTTCTGTTTTTAACTTTTTAAATGTTTATTTATTTCTTTTGAGAGGGAGAGAGAGCATGAGTGGGGGAGAGGGGCAGAGAGAGAGAGAGACAATATCGCAAGCAGAATCCCCCACTGTGGGGCTTGATCCCGTGAACTGTGAGATCATGACCTGAGCTGAAATCAAGTGTCGGATGCCCAACTGACTGAGCCACCCAGGTGCCCCATTTTTAATTTTTTTAATAAATATTTTTAATGTTTATTTTTGAGAGAAAGAGAGAGAGAGGAGGAGAGAGAGAGAGAGGCAGAATCCAAAGCGGGCTCCAGGCTCTGAGCTGTCAGCACAGAGCCCCACGCGGGGCTTGAACCCACAAACTGTGAGATCATGATCTGAGCTGCAGTCGGATACTTAAGTGACCAAGCCACCCAGACACCCCCCCTTTTTTTTTTTTTAAACTTTCTGAGGAGCTCCCAGGCTGCTCTCTGTTGTGGGTGCACCAGTTTACATCCCCACAGAATTAAGCTTCTGGTGGTTGTGGGACTGAAGCCCCCGTGTCCTCACTGGCCGTCGGCAGAGAAACTTTCCTGGTTTCAAGAGGCCTCCTCAGTCCCGGCCTCATGGTCCCCCCCACCCACCTTCAGAGTCACCACTATGAGTTGACTCCCTCATGGGCTCTGGGATCTCTTCTTTGTCCACTGTCACATCTCCATCTCCACATCCCCAGCCCTTCTTGCCCCCTCTTCTTCCCCTTTTAAGGACTGAGGTGATTGTGCTGTGCTCGCTCACCCAGCTAATCCCTCCGTCTCAAGGTCAGCTCAGCTGGCTAGCAGCTTTAATTCCACCAGCTACCCCATTCTCCTCTGCCAGGTGACCTGATGCAGTCACAGGTTCTGAGGATTAGGATTGACATTTGGGGGCTGTTCTCCTAGGATGTCATCTAGTGGGAGAGGCAGACCTAGACGGAGCGAACACTGTACATGGTGGAATAAAGTCATTGCCAAGTTAAGGTGATAGCAATGGGCCCTGCAGAAGTAGGGGAGGGAGTGAGGTCTTAGGGGTCAAGAAAGAAAGCCTTCCTGGAGGCTACATTTGAATTGGGCACTGAAGGGTGAGTGGGACCCTGAGAAACTGCATTCCAGGTGAGGGAACAGCATAAGCAAAGACCAGGGGTGGAAAGGACGTTGCGTATAGAATAGTTTGTTGTGGGCGGAGCGTAGCACATATAAAAAGATAATAAGGCAGCCCCACCTGTCCCCACCTCCGGGATGTATTTAGCTTTTTAATTGCATTTGATTGAAGCCAGATCATTCGTCTTCCCTGAGCTCAGGGAACCAGAGGGGAGATGGGATGGTTCCGAAAAACGGTGAATGGTGAGCAACTAAACCCTGGAAAATCTGGGCCCATACTTTGAGTCCAGGTGCCGGGGGACAAGGATGAACCAAGGGTGAGGGGGGGCAGCGGCCATTCTTTCTGTCCTTCCAGACTTACGGAGGGTCTCAGGCCTGCAGCCAGAGAATGGGGTATCTGAACCTCAACATTCCCGTTTCCTGAGGTGGGAGTTGGGATGCATTTCTCGGATGAGCTGCCTGGGGTGAGCTGTCGGGACTCAAGCATCTCTCTCCCAGCCTCTGGTCCCCCCTGGAATGACCCCAAGGCTGGTGAGAGGGCCCAGTGTGTGGGCTCATGTAGTGGGCTGCTCGAGCTGGAGCCAGAGGCCAGGGGTCCCCTGCGCCAGCCTAGCGTGGCTGATTTTCTAGGCAACCTACCTCTTGCTCCGGGCGGACCACCCACCTGGGCTGGAAACGGGCCTCTTTGCTGGCCCAGTGGGAGCTGACCTCCAAGTAAGCCTCCACTTTTTTTTTCTTTAATTTTTAATGTTTATTTTTGAGAGAGAGAGAGAGACCAGTAGGGGAGGGATACACAGGGAGAGGGATATAGAGAGAGAAGGAGACACAGAATCCCAAGCAGGCTCCAGGCTCTGAGCTGTGAGCACAGAGCCTGACGTGGGGCTCGAACTCATGAATTGCGAGATCATGACCCGAGCTGAAGTCAGACGCTTAACCGACTGAGCCACCCAGGTGCCTCTTGTCTCCACTTTCTTAACAAGTGACCAGCTCTCAGCCAAGCCTTGTCTTTCTTTTTTTTTTTTTATTTTTTAATGTTTTACTTATTTTTGAGAGAGAGAGAGAGACAGCATGAGCAGGGGAGGGTCAGAGGGAGAGGGAGACACAGAATCCGAAGACAGGCTCCAGGCTCTGAGCTAGCTGTCAGCACAGAGCCCGATGCGGGGCTGGAACCCACGAACTGCGAGATCATGACCTGAACCGAAGTCGGATGCTTAACTGACTGAGCCACCCAGGTGCCCCAAGCCTTGTCTTTCTTGATGCAGGGGACTCTCTCCCCTGCCTAGCTGTCCTTTGGAGTAGAAGTGGGAACAATGATTAGGTCCGTCCCAGTGTTCCCTGAGCGTCCCGTGCGCACATGGGAGCACCTGAGATGTATTAGACGGCACACTCGCAGATAAAATGCTCTTTATTTTAGTGGTTATGTAGTCATTGTTACCGTCACCTTCTATTTCTGTTCACTGATGCTGTTTACTCTTAGGTTTCAAATGTGGGAGATCGTATGGGTTTTGTGGATGTGGTCCAGATTGTGATGTGGTCTCTGATGGCTGATGTTTGGGTGGCTCTGGTCAATTTGATTCAGTCTAACCAACATTTAGGCTAAATCCTGCCGTGATGAGCCAGTACCTGCCCTCGCTGTTTGGGAGCGGGTGCTGGTAAAGAGGGTTTTGGGGCCCTTTGCTTCAGTGTGCACCATGCACGGTGTGGCCAGGGAGCCACTAAGTCTCATCCTCTTCTGTGACCCTTCCAGATATTGATGAATGCCGGACCATCCCTGAGGCCTGCCGAGGAGACATGATGTGTGTTAACCAAAACGGCGGGTATTTGTGCATCCCCCGAACAAACCCAGTGTACCGAGGGCCCTACTCGAACCCTTACTCGAACCCCTACTCAGGTCCGTACCCCGCAGCGGCCCCACCGCTATCAGCTCCGAACTACCCCACGATTTCAAGGCCTCTCATATGCCGCTTTGGATACCAGATGGATGAAAGCAACCAGTGTGTGGGTGAGTAGCCCCTCGTCTCAGACGCCCTGTGCCCTGTGCTCCGGTGAAGTCCTAATCTGGCAACCGTGAAGTCCTAACCCGTCAAACAATGACTTACCTTCTGCAAAGTTCCTTCACTCTTAGCGGCCTGTGTGTCTGGGAACCCTCCTGCCCATGAGTAGCTTAGATTGCTGTCACGTGACAGTTCTCTAGAAAGCCAGTTTGTTTCTCCTTTATTTTCATCTGTCTTTCTAGCTGTCTGTCTGCCTATCTGTCATCCGTCTAAAGACCGTCTGCCTATCTGTCATCCGTCTAAAGACCATGCTCATGTTTTCTCTGTCCAATAGTGAGTGCATCTGGCCTAACTCAGTGAGTCCCAGAGAGAAGATCTAGAAAGCACCGGCACTTTCTCTTCAAACACCCCTCACCCTTGAATGGAATGTATGCTTTTAAAATAAAAGAAGTCTTGAAGGCCATGGCCAACTGTTCTGGAAAGAGAGTGGGTTCCTTGGGTGGGCGCCAGTGTTCTTTTGGCAAAAATGAGCCTCACTGATGGGAACTCAAGCAAGAGTAGACTTCTGGGGGGAGGGCAACACCACATGCCAGGAGGCCCCAAGGGTGGCAAGTAGTTGGACCAATGCCCTCTTAGGTGTCTTTTGGCCAGTGTGACCTTGGTGGAGGGTTACCTGGGATCCTCCCTTGGTTGCTTTGATGATTGGACCAAAACCTTTGTGACTGCTTCCAGCTTTGGCAGATGGTCTAGCATGATGATGGCTCCAGACTTTTCTGATCGTGTACACCATGTATGAGATCTTTTTGAGCCCGGAGCCCTGTGATATGTGTATTTATAAGTTCTATATATCTCCGATTATACTAATATGGTTTCAGGAGTAGAAAGCATACGTTAAAAATAGAACAGTTTAGAGGATGTGATAACAATAAATGTGCACTGAAGTTCTAGTACTTTCTTCCTATACCCACAAAGGCTCAGGAGACCACTGACGTACTTAGTGAGAGTTTTAGTGGTCCCATCTCAGGGCTCTGAAGTACTGAGCTGTCAGGGAAGCTGTGGTTATTTGTAGGGTCTTCTGTATGTTCGTGGAGGAGTGTCCTTTTCCATCTGGATACATGGAAATAGCACACAAACAAGTGTCTGCCGAGCTGCAAGGGGAAATTGGATACACCTGGACCCAAGCCTCTCCATTCTTACTGGTCTCAAGGGAGATTTGTGTGTGCATGTGTGTGTGTGTGTGTGTGTGTGTGTGTGTGTGTCTTTGTGTGTCAGAGAAAGAGAGAGGGAGGGAAGGAGAAAGAGAGGGGTGGGGAGAGGGCGGGGAGAGCTCATTGATGGTCACCTTGAACATAGATGAGTGGGCAAAGACAGAGTGCGGGTCCCAGTCACGCCATGGGCACAGTTTGGTGGAGGAGGTGGCACACAGTTCCTTAAAACAAGCAGAACCGTTGTACCTGGAAAGGACTTTAACAATTTAACTTCAGCCTCCAACAAGTTAGTAATGACAGAGGTAGGCTGGGGGTCCGCTGGCCTGACCACCAGTCTACACTTTCCTGACTTGGTCGCATGAACTCTCTTGTCTAGTAGAAAAGAAATTATTCCAGAAGGAAATGCAGAGAAGGAGAGGTTGAGGGGTGGTGGCCCTCTTCCAAGATGTCCTATGGGGCCCGATGCACTGAGTGCATGACTTGGAGTGAGGACGGGGGCATAGTAACCCACCACGGTGTTCTAGGATTTCGGGAGGCGGCCTCGGGTGGCTGGATATAGGGTGCTCTGCCTGACATCTGGGGCAGTGCGGGGGGAGGCTATGGGGGCCTCTTTGTGGAGCAGCCGGGAACTGGGGCACGGCTCCCCGGAGTGGCCCGCCCTCCCTCCCACAG
>NW_027532747.1:9942738-10041449 GCF_008692635.1 Crocuta crocuta
TCATTTCCTGGTCCTTGTGACGTCATGCAGTTTTATGGCTCCCAACCTGTCACACGGGAGATGTGGAGCCTTCATAATGGCCCTTTTGTAAGAAGAATAGAACCAAGGAACCCTAGCGAGGCCTGGCACCGGGCCCATCCATTTCCAAAAAGTTCAGCATTATGCATTCATAAGTCCTGAGTTCTTTCTAACTTCCCCTCCCTCCACCCCACCGTTTCCTGATGTACTGAAGTCCTTCTGGGCATTGTAAGAGGTGACGTCACAGGGGAGGGGGCGAGAGAAGGGAGGGGGAAGGGAGTCTGCTTCCACCCACTGTTCCCTCCAGGAACAAGGATGCGAGAGGTGGGCTTGAAAACAGGCAAAAGGGAAGCAAGGCACAGAGATGGCCGGAAAGGGGGACACACCAAGGACGGGGGGCGGACATTGCTAATAAAAGTGGAGGAGGCGAGGACAGAGTTCTCGCCTCCTGGAAGAGGAGAATGTAGGTCCGAGCTTGTGGGGGAAGCGTGATCAGGAAGAACTGGGAAACATTTCTGAATCTTTGGTGTTCTCGGAGGGAGGACAGCCTCTCCAAAAGCCTCTTCTCCTCTTCCCCATCAAGATGGAAATAACAAACAAGAGTGATCATTGGTAGCATCAGTAATAATAGCAAAGACTTCCACAGTGCTCTGTGCCTGGGATATGTGCATGTGAATTAACACGTTTACTCCTCACCTCAACTCTGCAGGGTAGGACTGTCATTATTCCTCTCATACTGGGAAGGACCCGGAGCACAGAGGGGTTAGGAAATCTGGGGATTTCCTAACGGGGATAGGCCAGGATTTGAACCCATTCAGGCTTTGCATGAGGCTCAGCAAGGTTAAGGGTGTTCAAAGCCTCTCAGAGAGTCTATGTTGGAGCCCTGATTAAACGAGGGCTTCCTCTTGCCTTTTTTTTCTGTAATTAAAATTTTTATCTTGGAAAGCTCTGAACCTAGACAAAAGCAGAGAGAACATAATGAACACTTACCTACTTATCACTCAGTTGCTGTGATTATTAGCGCGGACCAGCTTTGCTTGACCTTTATTCTCCCCCAGTGGATTAATTAAAGCAAATCTCAGACGTCATATAACTCCATCCTTGCATACTTCAGAACGTATCTCTAAGAGATAAAGATTCTTTCTTTCTTTTTGTTTTTATTTTTTAAACATGTATTTATTTATTTTGAGAGAGAGAGAGAGAGGGAGAGCAGGGGAGGGGAGAAAGAGAGGGAGAGAGAAAGAATCCCAAGCAGGCTCCATGCTCTGTGTAGAGCCCAACCCGAGACTCAGTCTCATGCCCTGAGCCAAAATCAAGAATGGGATGCTCAACTGACTGAGCCACCCAAACACCCTTGAGATAAAAATTCTTTAAAAAAAAAATAGTCACAATGCCGTTGTCAAATCTACAAATATCAACTGTAATTCCTGTTTATCATTAAATATCCAGGTGGTATTCAGATTTCCTTGACCATGTCATAAATGTCTTTTTTTTCCTGTTGGTTTGTTTGAATCAGATCCAAGTAAGGTCTACAAGTTGCATTTGGTAGATAATATCTCTTCATGTTTTTTTGTTTCTCTTGCATATTAGTTGAAGAGATGGAGTTGTCTTGTAGAATTCCTTACATTTGAGATTTTGCTGACCACGTTTTTGTAACATATTCCTTCATCCCTTCTATTTTTCTGTAAACTGGTAATAGAGCTAGAGACCTGATCCGATTCAAAGTAAAGTTTTTTTGGCAAACTGCTTCATAGGTAACACTCTTCATCTTTTGTTCCCTGTATGCCCTGGTTTCTCCTCATAAATTATACGACAATCTGCTTAAAGAACAAGTGGACATTTTCACCGTGGCTTCCCTTTTTCTGAGTTTTGGACCCACTTTCAAAGAAGCGGTTTCCTCCCTTGTGCCCAAATTAGACTGTGACCTGTGTCTACAAGGCCAGACAGGGCCAGGCTCAGGGCACAGGGCTCTTGTGCCCCCGAGTTTCCTTCTTGACTTCTCTCTTTTGGGTTCTCCTTTGGAGGTGACTAGGCCCTTCTGGAACAAACTTTGGCTCAGATTTGAGTCCCCCAACCCCTAGATGTGAATTTGGATCACCTGGACACTTGCAGACTGAACGGTGACCCACGAATTCCATACAGCCCATGAGCCAAGAAATTTCTTTGTGTTCTCCAGAAAACTGGCATCTTGGCTTGGAGGTGCTCAGCCCCAGGGCCGCCTCCACGAAGGTGGCGGGACTCAAGGCTGGTTAGGATGTGTCCTCCAGATCCTGGACCCTTGCGAGATCGGTGGCCGGCTTCTCTAGCGATTGAGAGCCACATGGGAATGGTTAGTCGGCCAGGAGGAAAGATCTGCTATGAGGGAGTCTCACCTACCTATGTGCACCCCAGATGCAGACGAAAGGTAAAATCAAACACTAGCAAAGGTTCCGAGCAGGCCAGAAGACCTTGTGGAAGCAGGCTTCTGCGGGGTTGACAGCGTGGAGGCCGGGGGCTCAGGAAGAGGGGAACTGGGCTGAGGAGGCAGCCAGGATTTGAACTCCTACTCAGGAACCTTCCTATCATAGCACATGGCCTCAGACTTTTGGCCAAGGTCTGTGAATGTGGATGTCACTTGTTTGTGTGTGTTTGTTCCCATTGGGGCTTGACTTGTCACCTCTCTGAGTCGACACTCTTGCTTCTGGCTTTGCCAGTTAACTTGGCTTAGTGGCAAGTTTAAGGGCCTCATCAGTAACTTCATCATGCTCGTGAGATGTTCTGCGGCTGAGCCAGAAGCCTTTTCCTAGAGCTGTGCTACCCCAGGGACTGCAGGACACCTTCTGGTCATTGTGAAATTAGGAGCAGGGCCTTTATTCTCCCTCCCGGCCTTGGAGATTTCTCACTGATTGATCAAAGCGCTTGAGCAGGCAGGTAGGGACACATATGGATCCTTCTGGAAGATGGATGGTGCTAGCCTTTCTCTTGAGTTTTTTCTGAGAAAGCCAGCCAGGTTTTACTCAGCCAATGTTGAATGTAACCAGCGTGAACAGAGCACCTACTGATGCCAGGCTCTGGCCTGGGCACTGAGGGGGCAAGGTGTCTGGGCCCAGCCGTGGCGCTGTCTCCAGAGCTTACCATCAAGCAAGGGAGATTAGACACAAAAGGAGCCGCTGAAATACTAGGTGTCCTGTGATAGGTCCCTGAGACGTGGAAGAGAAGGCAGAGACGGAACGGAATGGACAGGGCTGGAACTTGGACATCAGACAGGCCTTGATTCCCACCCTAGTTTGGCTGCTTCCTGGCTGTGAGACTTGGGTCTCAGTTTCCTCATCTGTAAAACAGGCATAGCAAAGTCTAACTCGCAGAGAACATACAAAAATACCTTGTTCCACATCTGCACAGAGTATCTCACAGTCCATGTCAATCAGGAACGATTCTAGCATCTGGAGATGATAACCTCTAGGAAGATTCGTGGAGTCTGAAAATATCTGGGAGGCCTAATTCTTTAAAACCTTTACAATGACCTAAAACTGAGCTTCATACACATCCACCTTGCAGACTTTTCAGGACTTTGCCCAGTTTGGCCCCTTAGGAGACTTCAGTCAGATTCCGCTTTGAGATGCCAGCAAAGCCTGGGATTATTTAAACTGTGAAACAAAACAGTGGAAGTCGTTCCAACCTGACATTTCTTCCCGGCAGAGGAGACAAGGACCAGAGCACGTAGAAACTTCACTCAGCTCCCGATGCAAGGGCTCCTGCAGGCTTTTCTTCCTATTTTTCTTTAATGTTTATTTATTTGTTTTGAGAGAGAGAGGGAGAGCGTGAGCAGGGGAGGGGCAGAGCGAGAGGGAGAGAGAGAATTCCAAGCGGGCCCCCTACTCTGTCAGCATGGAGCCTGATGCGCGGCTCGATCTCACAAACCCGTGAGACCATGGCCTGGGCGGAAATCAAGAGTCAGATGCTTAACCGACTGAGCCACCCAGGTGCCCCACTCTTCCTATTTTTTATACAGGCTTGGGCTGTAACTGAAATCAAGTCCTCAGGGATCAGACCGGAAGGAAAATGCAGGAAACACGGGCCACTGGGTTCTTCAGCCATTGAGAGCACTGGCATGAGGCTGGCCTGGGGGGAAGCGGACCAGGGTGGAGACTGAGCAAACCCAGCCATCCTTGTGAACCAGGCGCCAGCAAGATTGTTCATGCGTTCCGGGCCGTCCCTTCTTGCTTCAAGTCTTTGCCGGTCATTGGCTGGGACACTGAGCCAGCCGTTTAGCCTCTCTGAACCTCAATTTTTCCATCTTTCAACGGGGGATGACAGTACCAGTTTCTGTAGGATATTTGTGAGAATTAAGTGAGATATGCATATAAATTGTCTAGTGTGGAGGCTGGCGTGTGGTGAGGGCTAGTGACGGTTACTTAATCCGAATCTTGTTTTCATGATTTCAGATCTAACCATTCCATTATGAATTCTCGTGCTTCGGACCCCTAATCCTGTTATTCTATTACTGTTTGTTATTTCCCCTGGGAATTAGGTTTAATAGTGCATGACTTTGAGAGGGTCGAGGGCTGGATTCTAGCTACTTTTTGGCACAAGGAGCCTCCAAGGAGACCTCAGCAGAGAAGGAACTCCGGGAAGTATGAGGACAGCCCTTTTCCCCGGGAAATGCAGGTCTGCCGTGGGGGCGGGGGTTCCCAACTCCTTACAGGCTCCCAGGAGTTGATGCTGGTCCCAGAACCATGCTTTTTTTTTTTTTTAAAGGCTCCAGTCCATCAGTCTATTCTTAGATAGGATTCCATTTGAAAAAACCTTAAAACTTAATTTTTCAATATAATCCCCATATTGTTTGAGTTTTTGTTTAAAAAGAAAACAACCCTCCCCCCCCCCCCAATTTTTTTAAAGCCTATATGAGGCAGACCATGTGGTAAAGGGACCAGATAGGACATTGCTAAGAACTAAATAGGGGCACCTGGGTGGCTCAGTTGGTTGAGCGTCCGACTCCGGTTCAGGTCACGATCTCACAGTTCATGAGTTCAAGCCCCGCATTGAGCTTACTGCTATCAGCATAGAGCACAGAGCCTGCTTCAGATCCTCTGTCCCCCTCTCTCTCTGCCCATCCCCACTCATGCTCTCTCTCTCTCTCAAAAAATAAAACACTGCAAAACAAAAGAAACACGGTATTTATGCATCACATCACAGCTGTAGCAGTTATTCTGAAGTATGTTGAAATATTTGGCGTATTTTGAAATATCGTTCTCGCTTATTGCTACTTCGAAATTATACAGGGTATTAGAGCTGCTGTCTAATCTTGTTGTTTAATGCACTGATAAGGAATCATATATATTACTATCTTACACATCTATTTAAAAAGTATTTTGATAATATAATTGGTCTCTTTTGCAATCCTGTGAGTTTAGTTGCATGCAGTTCAAAGCATTATGCCGAGCAGAGGTCCGTGGGCTGCATCGGTCTGTAAAACAGGTTCATGGTGTGCACACAAAAGGCTAAAATTCCTTGGATGAGATGATCTCTCAGAGTTCCTCCAACTTGAGAATGTTCTGCTTTTCCAAATCTTCCCAGTCCTTAGGAAGACAGTCTGGATTTTCTCTTAACTTGTTCTCATCCGAATCGCTCAGCGATGGGGCCCCCTTCTCTCTGTTGTGCTCCAACCAGCACAAGGTCCCAATGACATCTGCCAGGACTGTGTCTCTTCTCCATTTATGAGGAAGTTCCTCCCACCTACAGCTGTCGCCGCCTTTGGGAACTGGCCCTGGTCCGCAGCGAGGTCCAGCGCACTGACCTGCTGACCGGCCTTGTCGCTGGGTGGGCACCCACAGTGGGGTATGCCCGGCCCTCGGTGCCTTTGTGCGGTAGGCACTTCCCCAGTGCCCAACGTAGCAAATTTCTCAATGACCTACAAATTCGTCTTGGCTCTCACCGTATGTTCCTTGGTCTGGTCCTGTTTCTTTCAGTTATGTTCCGTGCTAGAATTAGCCAGTTGTGTGTGAAAAGCAAGCGATATTGCAAGAGAATGGAAGAAGTGTGAACTTTCTTTTTATTTTTTTTTAATGGTAAGAGGATAGTTTTATTTTCTTTTTTTCTTAAATAGTTTATTGTCAAGTAGATTTCCATATAACACCCAGTGCTCATACCCACAAGTGCCCTCCTCCATGCCCATCACCCCCCTTCCCCTCTCCCCCACCTCCATCAGCCCTCAGTTTGTTCTGAGTATTTACGTCTCTCATGGTTTGCCTCCCTCCCTCTCCCCAACTATTTTTCCCCTTCTTCTCCCCCATGGTCCTCCATTAAGATCCTCCTAATGCATCTATATGTGCAAACATATGGTATCTGTCCTTCTCTGCCTACTTATTTCGCTTANTTCATTTTTGCTCTCGATTCTCTTGCCTTTGGGGATACATCAAGTAAGAAATTGCTGCGGTTGAGGTCAAGGAGGTTGTTTCCTGCTTTCTCCTCTAGGGTTCTGATGGTTTCCTGTCTCACATTCTCAAAAATGTCCTTTATCCATTTTGAGTTTATTTTTGTGTATGGTGTGAGAAAATGATCTAGTTTCATTCTTCTGCATGTTGCTGTCCACTTCTCCCAGCACCATCTGTTAAAGAGGCTGTCTTTTTTCCATTGGATACTCTTTAANTTGATTGGGATTGCATTGAATGTGTAGACTTAAATGTCATTACTACCCAGAGGTGTGAACTTTCAACAGCCGAATGATTCAGCTTTGCTCTCGATGGTCTGGCCAAGGTAGGTGCAAGACCGTGTCGCCAGACAGTGCCTGCTGAGGGACAGGAGGGTGCAGTTACCCGTCGGGGCCAGGGCTGAGCAGACCATTGAGCCACGTGTGTTTTAAATTAGTGGGAAGTGCATGTTACGGTTCCACCGTAGAGGCGTGATGTGTCCAAATGTGTTGAAACGGAAGAAGGTGATTATATCTTCTTTTGCCATCAAGGCTAGTTGTAGATTTCTTTTTTTTTTAATTTACTTATTTATTTTGAGAGAGAGAGAGAGCACAAGTAGGGGCGGAACAGAGAGAGAGGGAGACAGAGAGAATCCCAAGTAGGCTCTGCACTGTCAGCGCACAGCCTGATTCTGGGCTCAAACTCAGGAACTGTGAGATCATGACCTGAGCTGAAATTAAGAGTTGGACTCTTAACTGATTGAACCACCCAGGTGCCCCGAGGCTAGTTGTAGATTTCTTTGCAAATATCCTTAAAAAAATTTTTTTTTAAATGTTTATTTACTTTTGAGAGGAAGAGAGGGAGAGACAGAGGCATGAACAGGGGAGGGGCAGAGAGAGGGAGACACAGAATCTGAAGCAGGCTCCAGGCTCCAAGCTGTCAGCACAGAGCCCGATGCAGGGCTCGAACTCATGGACCTTGAGATCATGACCTGAGCTGAAGTTGGATGTTTAACTAACTAAGCTACCCAGGAGCCCCACAAATACCCTTTTTTTAAAAAAAAAAAGTTTATTTTCAGAGAGAGAGAGAATCCCAAGCAGGTTCCGGCACTGTCAGTGCACAGCCTAATGTGGGGCTCACACCCATGAGCTGTGAGATCATGACTCAAGCTGAAATCAAGAGGCAGACGCTTCACTGACTGAGCCACCCAGGTGCCCCTCAAATATCTTTTTGACGGAAGTGGATTTTGATGATGTGGATTTTGATGGAAGTGGATTGAGTACACCACTGGCCAACTCTAGAACAGAATCACTCATGTAGGTTCAGTGTGCACTGGTGGCTTCTGCTGATGCTCTTATCTGCTTGTGTGCCTGGTGCCGGAAGGGCGTCTGTGGCTCCTGCCCCTACGCCAGCATGAGGGAAGAAACAATGATTTGAGAGCTCTTTGTGCTGTCAGAAACAGATTAAATGACATAAAGAAGCGAAAATACGGTATGGATACAAAGTCTTAGTTTTATAGAGAACATGTGCATGAGTATAATAAAGCTGATTAAAACAATACGTTAGGAATCACATTTACTGTTGCTGACCACAGCCTCGTGTAACTATCCTCTGAAAGGCTCAAGTTATAGTATCTGCTGCTGGGGAAAGAAAGGAGATCTTTAGTTTCTCGAAGGACCTGGAGGGAGGGGTCGTTAGGCCAAAGAGCAGTGGGAGATAGTAAGATGAGGGAATAGGAGCATGGGCTGTAGATTCGGATATTTGGGGTTCAAATCCCATCCTTGCACAGTCGTCTAGCACAGGGTGTTAAAGGCTTTGAGTGTCCCATCTACTAGATGGGGTAATAATACTTGCCTTGTGGGGTTGTTTTTAAGCTTATTAGCAGAGGATATGTTGAGTGTGTCATGGTCAGGTGTGTGCTCCCTAAATAATCCCTCCAAGCCTCACCCCTCCCAGTCACGGACGGGTGAGACTATTTATCCCCGCTGGGGAAGTTTGAGGAAGGAGCATTGAAGAGGAGGGGCTGCCTTTTAGACTGTGACCTCTAATACCCCCCAACCCCCCACCTTCTCCACCCTGATCTCGATGAGCCAGGGAGGCTGCCTCCTTTTTTTTTTTTTTTAATGTATTTATTTTGAGAGTGGGGAGGGGCAGAGAGAGAGAGGGAGAGAGAGAATCCCAAGCAGGCTCCACACTGTCAGTGCAGAGCCCGATGCTGGGCTCGAACTCACAAACCATGAGATCATGACCTAAGCTGAAATCAAGAGTTGGACCAAACCCCCCAGATGCCTCCAGAGAGGCTGCCTTTGAGCCTTTCTCTGGGGCCCTCTCAGCTCTGGAAGTGCCAATCAGTGACGTGGGTGCGTCTGTTCTCTGCTGTCCGGCTGCCAGCTTCTCCAGACATGTGGACACGGAGACAGAGGCGGACTCCAGACCACATGGTTGGCAGGCTGTGACTGTGGCTGGGCTGACCCCTCATGGGACAAAATCCCCCAGCAGGCCAGCTGCCCTTCTTGGAGGCAGAAAGTTCCACCGCCTCCCAGCAACCCCCCAGATGTGGGACAGAAGGCGGGCAGGTGTGGGTTGTGGGGGTTGGGACCATGGATGGGGTGCCTGGTGGGGGCTGGGTTTCCTCGGATGTAGCTGTCGCACCCGGATCCACTGTTTATCCTGCTCATCTGGCCGGATGGGTTCTCAATAAGTGATTGTTGAATGAATGAATGAGTGAATGAATGAATAAGTGGAAGGAAGGAGAGTGTGAGCACTGTTAAACCCAAGCAATGAGAAGGGAGCCTTCACTCATTTCCTCGCTCAACCTCTCATCACTCACTCGGGGCACACCCCTGAGCGGGAGGTTCCTGTTTGTCTTGGAAGCAGAGAGGCGTGCTTGGGGAAGGGTCTTGGGGCTGTCTCCTTGGGGGCTGGCAGAGAGAGGGCATTCACAGGATTCCTTCCCTCCAGAGGGCCTCAGACATCAGACTGGATGTCAAGGACTGACCTCCCATTCCCCTCCGGCTTGTCGGAGCTGGGCCAGAGGGGAGATGGGGACAGCCAGTGCTGGGCCCTGCCCCAGACAGCCAGCGTCCACAGACTCCAGGGGACGGTGGGCGGGTCAGGGCCGGGGGGGACTCGTCAGTGCCGTCTGACTCTCCTTCAAGCTCAGACATTTGCAGAACCCCGGCCAGAGTTGATTTATGGGCTTCACATATTTCACAGGTCTTAACACATCCCCCAGGAATCAATGAGGTCAGACAGAACAGACTTTGCATCCGGAATCAGTATGAAATTGGCATCGTCAACAGTTCCCATGGGAAGCAGGGGATAATAATTGGGGGAAGGGGGATTATATTAAGCAATGCAAAGACACAAAACCTCGGACTCTGCTTCATTCCCCCTGGGGAGGAAGACAAGTCATCTGTTTTCTGCATCTGAGCTGGGTGAGGGGTGGCCACCTCTGTTGGGGTCACTGTGACCACAGTGAAGCCTGATAAGACGGGGCCACCAGCACAAGCGATGAACTCAGTGCGAACTTAGCAGTGACTGCAGCGTCCTGTACTGTGTCCCCTGGCTCATTCTCCATAACTACGATAAATAGACTTTTGTGATTATTTATTTAGCAACTCTCTATCCAGCAGGAACTTGTTGTAATTTTAGCACCTGATAAATATTTGTTGAACAAGCAGAAAAGCTTAGGCGGTGAATTGTATGTATAGGATTCAAGATGAGCAAGGGAAATTGGTTATGTCTCAGTTATCCAAATAGGTTCTATCGTTCACAGACTTTATTCATTGATCATTTACGTGCTGGGGCCTGTGCTGGGCTACCAGATGATCAATCAGGCACCATCACTGCCCTGGGGAGTGCACACGGTGGCCGAAAGTTGGGGCGGGATGGTAGTGGGGTAGGAAATGGGGAGCCCAACACTTACTGGTTAGTTATCGCCCGACGGAATGGGACAGGATCCAAAGCCGGTGAGCTTTGTTGGCCCTGGCTGGGGGCGATGGAAATTTTCCCTAAGGCAGATGGAACACATCTGTGCATTCATTTGATTAGATGGAGAGTCACTGAGCACTTCTCTGTGTCAGATGCCAAGTGCTGAGAGGGTTTGCAGAGGTGAGTTAAGACTTGATCCCTGCCCTCAGGATCCCGCAGCTGAGTGGAGGTGAGTAGGTGTTGGGGACCGTGGATGTACGTAAATCATCCGAATCTTTACAGGACCCGGAGGGTGAGAAGCAGCGGGAGCCGCGTTGCCAGGTGCTGGAGGAGGAATAGGAATTCCGCTCAGTGGATGTGATGCCGTTAAGAGCATCTCTGGAGGTCTGAGTAGGGTTTTCATGTGGGAGATGGGAAAGGCCGTTCTGGGTTGAAGATACAGCATTGATACAGACATGGCGGCAGGAATACCGGTGAGGGCCAGCCTTGGTCATGAGCCCATTTGTCACCCGCCCATTCTTGATACCCAGCGTGTGGCTGCAGTGTGGATGTGGGGTGGGGGTGGGGCAGGCATGGAGCGAGAGATAAGGCTAAGAAAGTTGGCAGGAACTAGACATGGGGGCCTTGAGTGCCATGCCAAGGGCTTGGGCTTTATTCCGTGAACAGTGGTTTTTGAGTGTGTGTGTGTGTGTGTGTGTGTGTGTGTGTGTGTGACTTCTGTTTGAAGAAGCTTCCTGGTTTAGGGACCCAGTGGGCTGGGGTCTATGTCTGACCTTAGTCCTGCAACAAGCTCAGTGGGTGGTGGTTGCTCCAATCCCCTCCCTTTCTGGGTTCCATTTCCCCATCTGTACAAGAAAGCCTGGAAGTCTCTAAGGCTGTCTCTCACCCTGACCACTCAGGAAAGTGCTTACAACAACTAGGCGAAGGGTAGCTTCTGGAAGCAGGTAGACTCTGAAGATAGCATCTTTTCCACTCGAGGAAGTGACTTTCTGTATTTAGTCCAAGCTCTGGGGGCTACTTACTGGGCCGTCTCATGATGATGTCACCTCCACGTTCTCAGAGTCCTGGTTGGAGCTTTTCTGTAAGCTCAAGGCAGAGATGAGCCCGTCTTCCGAGTCCCTCCAGAAAAGGGGCATCCGTGGACGGCGATGACAGCGGCTCTGACCGTGGTGATAGCACATGGCCCCTTTCCGTAAGAGATCTGGTAGTGCCTTTGTGACACCTGGGGAGAGTTTGCGAGCGGCTGGAGCCCAGCACAAGCTCCTCGTGAAGCCAAGCGTCCTCTTAGATAGACCAGTGGGATGGAAATGTAAGAGTTTCACAATCAGGCCTTTCTGGGAAATCCCCCACCTCAGCCCTCCGAAACAGACCCTTTTTAGACAATCATCTCAATCTTACTTAGCCCCAGAGAGCAGGCGTTGGCCAGGGACCAGGTGGCGCTGGCCTGTGGTCTGTTGGCTTCTCACTGTGGGAGGCTGGATTCTGAGGTTACATCCTTAATCGACTCCCTTAAATGTGATAATTCCCACTTGAACACTGCCTCTTGCTTTTCCAGACGCTTTCGCATCCACCAACTCACTGAATCCTCCAACAGCTACTAGGCAGGCTCAGTGTAGTTTCCCCCATTTTGCAGAAGACTTGGAAAGGCTCTGTTGACTGTCCTAATATCCCTTCAGTCATCCATGGACGAGGCTGACCAGAGTGCAGACTTTCAGACCCAACTCCTCCCGGCAGATGCCCTGGGCGTTCTTTGTGGGTTTTGTTTGTTTATTTGTTTGTTTAAAGTGTTTATTTAAATTCCAGTTAGTTAACATACCGTGTAGTATCAGCTTCAGGTACGTAAATAGTGATTCCACACTTCCACACACTCCCTCTCCAGTGCTCATCATAACAAGTGTCCTGCTTAATCCCCCTCTCCATTTTCACCCCGGCCCCAGCCCCCACCCCCCTCCCTCTGGTAATCATCAGTGTGTTCTCTATGGTTAAGAGTCTGTTTCCTGGTTTCCCTCCTTCACTCTTTTTTCCTCCTTTGTTCACACTTGTTTTGTTTCTCTTTCTTTCTTAAATTTTTAAATGTTTATTTATTTTTGAGAGAGAAAGACAGAGTGTGAGCAGGGGAGGGGCAGAGAGTGAGGCACACATAGAATCCGAAGCAGGCTCCAGGTTCTGAGCTGTCTGCATAGAGCCCGATGCAGGGCTTGAACTCACAAACCACATGAGATCATGACTTGAGCTGACGTTGGATGCCTAGTGGACTGAGTCACCCAGGCTCCCCTTGTTCTGCTTCTTAAATTCTACATATAAGTGAAATCATATGCCATTTGTCTTAGACTGACTTACTTCACTTAGGATTATGCTCTCTAGATCCATCCATGTTGTTGCAAATGGCAAGATTTCATTCTTTTTCATGGCCTAATAGTCCATTGTATATATATATATATATACAATGGATATATATATATATATATACCACATGTCCTTCATCCATTCATCAGCTGATGGACATTTGGACAGTTTCCATAATTTGACTATTGTAGATCATGCTGCTGTGAACATCAGGGTACATGTATCCCTTTGAATTAGTATTTTTGTATTCTTTGGGTAAATACTTAGTAGTACAGTTGCTGGATCATATGGTAATTCTGTTTTTAACTTTTTGAGGAACCTCCATAGTGTTTTCCAGAGTGACTGCACCAATTTCCATTCCCACCGGCAGTGCAAGAGGGTTCCCCTTTCTCCACATCCTCGCCAGCACCTGTTGTTTTCTGTGTGGTTCATTTTAGCCATTCTGACAGGTGCGAGGTTATATCTCATTCTAGTTTTGATTTGTATTTCCTTGGCGATGATTGATGTTGAGCATCTTTTCATGAGTCTGTTGGCCATCTGGACGTCTTTGGATGGGATGCTCTTTGTTATTTACAGGCTACGTTGGCCTCCTTTCTCTTCAAACATATTAGGCTCTTCCCTACCTCAGGGCCTTTGCACTTGCTGTTCCGTCTGTTGGAACTTTCTTCTGGCTCTTCACATTACTGGTCATTCTCCTCTTTTAGGTTTCAGCTTAGTTTAAATGTCCACTTCTTAAAGAGCTCTTCCCTAAACACCCTGTCCAAAGTAACCCTGCTCTCACTCTCTGTCACAGCCCTTATTATTATCTGTCACAAACCTGAGTGTGCGTACAATAATCTGCAAGATTTCAACCAGCTTTCTGGGTCCCACCTCTAGTGATTTAGGAGGTTCAAGTTGGGTCCTGGATTTTCAAGTGATGCTGATGATTCTGGTCTGGGGACCGCACTTGGAGAACCACTGATTGATAACTATCTTTTGATTAGTTAATTAATTGATTAACTTTTACTGAGGTATAACTGACAGATAGCATTATATGAACTTTAGGTGTGCAACATAATGATTCTCTATTTATATCGAATCCCACTAAGTCTAGTTAACATCCATCACAACGAAGTTACATTTCCTTTCTTGGGATAAGAATTTTTAAGATCTACTCTCTTAGCAACTTTCAAGTATACAATATGGTAGTAAGTCTAGTCGCCATGCTGTGTGTGACACCCCTGTGACTGACCGACTTTGTAACTGGGAATTTGTGCCTTTTGACCCCTTTACCCATTTTGCCCATCCCCCTCCCCTGCCAGGGGCAACTGCCAATCTAATCTGTTTTCTGTATCTGTAAGCTTGGGTTTGTTTCATTAGTTTGGTTTTTTTAGATTCCACTTATAAGTGAGGTAATGTGGTATTCGTTTTTCTCTGACTAATCTCACTTGGCATAATGCCTTCATGGTCCATCCATGTTGTAAGCGGCAAGATTGCTTTCTTTTTTATGGCTGGGTGATATTCCCCTGTATACACACACACACACACACACACACACATCTTCTTTATCCTCCCATCCATTAGCGGGCACATAGCTCGTTTCTGCATCATGGCTGTATTTATTGCTTAATTATCTGTCCCCCCCTCTTACTTTGTTTCTGCTGTACCCCTAGTGCCTGGCTTATCCTTGGTGCTTGACAAGTATTTGTTAAGTGAGTGTTGACTGAAGACTTGTAGTGTATGTAATGGAGAAAGTCAAACACTGACAGAAACCCTGGAATTGACTTAGTCTGATCCCTTCTCTGTTACTTTTTCTTGAACTTTTCTTTTTAAAAATTTTTAAATGTTTTATTTATTTTTAAGAGACAGTGTGTGAGCAGGAGCAGGGGAGGGACAGAGAGAGCGAGAGAGAGAGAACAGAAGATCTGAAGCAGGCTCCATGCTGATAGAGCGAGCCCGGTGCGGGGCTCGAACTCACAAACTGTGAGATCGTGACCTGAGCCGAAGTCAGAGGTCGAAGAACTGAGCCACCCACATGCCCCATGCTTGAGCTTTCCCTAAGAGTCAACATTACTTTCAGTACAGATTGTATGGACAATTTTCATAAATTCCTGGTGAATGAATTGGACTCTCTGGGCTCAAGGAGGGTTGTCAGAAATCCAACCAAAAGCCCAGGACACCTGGCCAGGTGTGGGTGCCCAAGTCTGCCCCTGTTCCATGCTGTGCTTAAACCTGGACGCTCACCTCACCTGCCATCAGGTGGGGAAGAGCTCACGTACCCTCACTCTTCTGTCTTAAGGCAAATTGTAGGAGAGCAGGCTGCGGTCAGGGGAAATGAGGGGGTGTGGGGTGGAACTGTGGTTCCAGGCTTCCTTCTGGGATGAGAGGGTTGGCACAAAGGGAAGAAACCTTGATCTTGGGCTTGTCAGCACCATGTTCTAACAAACTAGGGACCCAGCCAAGGCGCCACAGCTGTAAGCCTCTTGGGAACTTTTTGAGTAAGTGAATTAAAATTTTATGACTGATTTGCACAGAACACTTCTCATAATTCCCAAATTGGTACTTTCAGAACCCTCAAGTGTCTGAAGCCTCCTCCTACCCTTTAGTTTCAGAAGAACAAAGTCGAGACTTTGCCAGACTGGAATTGGGTTTTCAGGGTAGCATTTGATCTTTCCTGGCAAGGGGAGCTGGAGATGAGATCAGAGGTGGTTAGAGACCCCCTGAAGGTATCACTGTGACACTTCACCCTCCAGCTGGGGGCAGGGCTCCTTTGAGGACCCACAGGAAATGGAGTGTGCGCACGCGTGTGTGTGTGCATGTGTATGTGTGTGTGTGTTTGGGGGCAGGTTGCCAATTTTTAAAAAATTTTCTTAATGTTTATTTATTTTTGAAAGAGAGACAGAGTACAAGCAGGGGAGGGGCAGAGAGAGGAGGAGACACAGAATCCAAAGCAGGCTCCAGACTCCGAGCTGTTAGCACAGAGCCCGACCCGGGGCTTGAACTCAGGAGCTGTGAGATCATGACCTGAGCTGAAGTCGGATGCATAACCAACTGAGTCACCCAGGTGCCCCACAGGTTGCCAGTTCTTGTGGGGACCACCACATGGCTGCCCTGGGTGCAACTAAGTCTGCCTGAGGGAGTCAAGGAAGTCTGTGCACAGAAGGGACACATGGTTCAGTCGGGGACACCTGGAGAAGAGGGATGTAGCTTGCCCAGGGTCACCTCTCATTTGCAGAACTGGGATGAAGCCCAAAGTCTTTGGATTCCTAATCGCAGGGAACAGCGCTTAGCTGTGCGAAGAGGCTGGCTATGGAAACTGAGTGACTTTGGGCTTCATCCCCTTTAAGAGAAGGACCGTCTCTAAGATTAGTTTAGATGCTCATGTGTGGTGAGGTCCTGGGGGTAACAAATGAGCAATGCAGCATCTCAGCTCGACAATGTTGGGATCTCTTGATTCTGTTGTCTGTGTTCACTTTTATATTCTAAGCAGGCTAGTGTTTGTCAGGATAAGGTGAGTGAGGGCACAAAACGAACTATCTTTTTAAAAATGAGCTCAGGGCAGGGGCCTCAGCAACCTTACCCAGAGTCTGGTTTGACAAGAATCTGCCCCCAACCCAGCTTATATGGACACCGAGCCTAATCTTCTTTGTAAGTCATTGAGCTTTGTTCTTTCCACATTCAAGCTCTGTAAAGAGTCACAAATAGACCACATTTGTCTGCCAGTGTTCATTTTCTCCTCCTGAAGATGGAGGAAGTAAAAAGGCAGGAGATCCTGGTATTTCAGCAGGCAGGCAAGCCACAACAGGGTTAATAAAATAGAAAGTATTATGACAACAGTAGATAGTACAACTTGGCTTTTAGCTCTTGTGAGGAGGGAAGGCTTGCCAGGATCACATTCCAGAGCAGCCTACTGACCATGAAGAATGTGTGGGGTTCTAGAATCAAGTGCAGTGAGCCATACGCACGCACAGTCTGCTTCCCCTGGCAGTCTCCGGTATGGGAGATGTTCAGGGACGGGTGAAGCACACAGAATGTATGAGGGTACTTGGGCTGCCATAGGCAGTACCACACACCGGGGGCCTTAAACAACAGACATTTATTTTTTCACAGTTCTGGAGGCTAGAAGCATGTCAAGTCTGATCAAGATGGCAGCAGAGTTGGATCCTCTGAGGGCTGTGAGGGAGGGATCTGTTCTAGACTTCTCTCCTTGGCTTAGAGAAGGCTGTCTTCACATCATCTGCCCTCTATGAGTATCTCTGTGTCTTCATTCCCTCTTCTATAAGGACACCAGTCACAGCGGATGAAGACCCACCTAATGACCTCATTTAAACTTACTTACCTTTTTAAAGACCCTGTCTCCACATCTAGTCACATTCTGAGGTGCGAGGGGTTATGACTTCTATATATGACTCTTGAGGGACACAGTTTGGCTTCAACATGTGACTTGGCGGGGATGCGATTCAGCCCACAACATATGACAGGGTCCTATACCTTCAAGGAGGACGCTTTGAGGACAGAGACCACTGGAATGCCATTCTTTTTTTTTTCCTTTTTTTTTTAATCCGTGATGACCAGCCCATACATGATTTTGTCTACCACCCCGTCCATCCCAAGCCCATTGCGGTTTCCTCCCCAGCCTACCTTGAGTTCCCAGAACCATTTTGCTTGTACCTTTGTTGGGGTATTTATCATCATCTACCTTAGACTTAGTTAGAAATGTGTCTGTGCTCCGTATGCATTGAGAGCCCCATGTCTTAGGTACTTTGTATCTCTCTCCTGATCCCTTACTTCCTGTCTTGCATATAGAGCGGGTTTAATTACATTTGTTGATCTTGTTGATGGGTCAGCTGTCCAAGAACGTTGGGTAGTAAGTGGTGGATAAACAGAAAGATGCGGCTGTTGATACAACAGCAACGTGCCTTTCCTTAGACTCTGTGCACTCATAGACAAAGTCAGGCTCCTGGGTTTATAAAGAAAAGAAGCTCTTTCCGCCCTTCTATCTTTGTCTGACCACAGTGGGTCAACAGAGGAATCTGCAGACTGGGCGCTCAGCATTCTTAAACCCCCAGAGTTCAAAGAGAATGACTCCTTTGGCCAGTCTTGAAGAAACTCTTCAATCATTTCTTGAATAATGACATTCTTCTGGTCCAGCTCTATAGATACTCCTTCCTCCACCCCCAGTCCGGTGACCTTCTGTCCCCTTGTTTCTTGGCTGCAAGTCTGGGTCTGCTGTAAAGAGCAAAAGCAGCTTTAGCAGAGTGAGGGGTCCTTCCCACGAATCCACAGTCACACACCCCAGAAAGCCTGACTGTGCAGAAACAGCTGGGTTTTGGCAGGCTGATTTTGAAAAACAATGCTAATAATTTAAAAGTACTTGGTTCCAGAACGGGGTATGGAAGAAGAGGAATTGCTGTCAGATCAGGCAGGTCAGCCATTTTGATAAGAGAAGACTTGTTTGGGGATTTGTTCTGAATCGCGTTCCCTCACTTCCCATTTTGACCTTCCTCTCGTAAGACTTCCCAGCTGGCACCCGGGACATAGGTGTGCCTGGGAATTGGTCCCGTTAGCTTTTGGGATGGTTGGCAGGGACTTGGGGCGCCTGAATCCTTGGACCAGCCACCTTTGCTCTCTCCATTGTGCCTTACACATTTCTAGAATTTTCTGTGTGCCTTGACATGGAAATGGTTGGGAAGAACTACTTTATTTTTTAAGTTATTTTTATTTTTTAAACTTATGTTTTATTTTAGAGAGAGAGGGCACGCAAGCAGGGAAAAGGGGTAGAGGGGGAGAGAGAGAGAGAGAGAGAGAGAATCTTTTTTTTACGTTTATTTATTTATTTTGAGAGAGGGAGAGAGAGAGCATGAGCGAAGGAGGGACAGAGAGAGACGGAGAGAGAATCCCAAGCAGGCTTCACACTGTCCCNGAGGGAAAAGGGGGAGAGGGAGAGAGAGAGCGAGAGAGAGAGAGAGAATCTTTTTTTTTAAGTTTATTTATTTATTTTGAGAGAGGGAGAGAGAGAGCATGAGCGAAGGAGGGACAGAGAGAGAGGGAGAGAGAATCCCAAGCAGGCTTCACACTGTCCCTGGGCAGAGCCCAGCTCGGGGCTCAGACTCCCAGTGAGATCATGACCTGAGCTGAAATCAGTGTCAGGTGCTTAGCCAACTGAGCCACCCAGATGCCCCAGGAAGAACTGCTTTAGACTGATGTGTTCTGCAGAGATTTCTAGGAACACAGCAGGTTTTTCAGTATCTGCCTTTTAAAATAAAACACATTCACTTATTACTCCTGGTGCTCCGGCTTTTGGCAGTGACTGCCAATATCAGGACTCTGCGGTTCAGTAAAGCTGTAGGGCGATTGGATTACACTAGGTGTATTGATTGTGATTGCAAGTAACAGAGACCCGGCTCAGAGTGGTTTAAGCAAAAAACCAAAAATAATTATAATAACATAACACATATGCACGCATGCACCACCCCCCCAACATGCCCATATAGTTTATTTTCTCATAACTGAGAAGGCCGTGAGTAGAATTAGCCTCAGTCGTGGTTGGATCCAAGGGTTCAAGGGATAGCATATGGACTTGGGTATTTTTTTCTCTCTTTATCTCCTGTCTCCAAATACAAAGGTTCCTTCATCCTCAGGGAAGGCTCTCTCAAGAGGTAGCCCCTGGCAACTGCAGGCTTTTGTTAGCTCAGTTCAGGAACCCAGAGAGAGAGCCTCAATGCCTAGAACTCAGGCTCTGGTAGTCAGCCTGGCTCACACGCCCCCCGCTGACCTCATCGCCGTGACCGGCCCGTGTGGGGCTTTGCCTGCGTCACAGACCCATCCCTGGGGCCAGCAGTGGAGCCAAAGCGACCTGGATCACACGCGCTGGAAGTGGGGAGGGAGGCTCCTCAAAGGGAAATGAGGGTGCTGTTAGCACAGGACGAGAGCTTGGGTGTTGGGCGGGCGAGAGCTGGGCCTGGGAGCCTCGATCCTGGCTTCTCCGTGGAAACAGAAGACACAGACGATCATCGATTTGTTCTGAGCCGACAGTGACAGGCAGCGGAGGACGCGCCCAGCAGCTGATTCAGCACACACCGTACACGTGCCCTGCTCTGACACGGAGGGGCGGTCACCAGTGAAGAAGGAAGGGGCCTGGGACTGTCATCCGTGCTACCCGCCTGTCCTCACGTGTGCAGGTGGCCCCTCAAAGACAGCTAACTCCTCCTTCCATTAAAAATTTTTTGAGAGATTGGGGCGCCTGGGTGGCTTAGTCGGTTAAGCGTCCGACTTTCGCTTAGGTCATGATCTCGTGGTTCGTGGGTTCGAGCCCCGCGTCGGGCTCTGTGCTGACTGCCGGCTCAGAGCCTGGAGCCTGTTTCAGTCTGTGACTCCCTCTCTCTCTGACCCTCCCCTGCTCATGCTGTCTCTATCTCTCTCCTAGAAATAAATAAAAAACATTAAAAAAAAAAATTTTTTTTTGAGAGATAATACTGTGAATCCTCTTATAGAAATATTAGGCTGTGGGGCGCCTGGGGGGCTCAGTCAGTTTAGCGTCCGACTTCAGCTCGGGTCATGGTCTTATGGTTTGCACTTCCAGCCACGCGTCGGGCTCCGTGCTGACAGCTTGGAGCCTGCTTGGGATTCGCTGTCTTCTTATCTCTGTGTCCCTCCCCTGCTTATGCACTTGCTCGCTTGCTTTCTCTCTCTCTCTCTCAAAAAAATGAATTCCTAAACTTTAAAAAATAATAATAAGCTGAAACTTAAAAAAAAATAAATATCAGGCTGTTCCAATGTTTTGAGTCAAGAAATGCCTAGTACCGTGCTTGAATCTTGCGTGCCGCTGTCCTTCACATCGAACCCTTGGGGGAAAAAAGAATAAAGAACAAAAAATGGTAGATTATTACCATGTATAACCACCGCCACCATCATCATCACCATCATCATTATCATTCCACATCAAAGCACAAAAATTTTTTTTTTTATATCTTTATTTCTGAGAGAGACAGAGAGACCGCGTGAGCAGGGGAGAGTCAGAGAGAGAGGGAGACACAGAAACCGAAACAGGCTCCAGGCTCTGAGCTAGATGTGAGCACAGAGCCCAACGCGGGGCTTGAACCCACGAACCTTGAGATCATGAGCTGAGCCGAAGTCAGACGCTTAACCGACTGAGCCACCCAGGCGCCCCAGCACCTGTGTGTTTCTGATTCCATTTTATTTTAATGTGGTGATACTTTCCTCTAAATGCCTCTGCTCACTCGTGCATTACTTTTGGTCCTTCATTATCTCCTGCCCTCTTATTGTAGTAAATCTTGGAAACAGCTTAGACTTTCTTATCTGTAAGATGAAGTAATGCCTCTCTCTTAAGTTTCTCTGTGAGGATTAAAAGAGAATGTGTACAGAGCATGCGATGTCAGAAGGTGCTCAAAGGATAGGATGTGTAGCTGTGTGTAGCTGTGTCTTCCCCGAGAAGTAGTTCATGAGAGTCATTAACTTCTGCCCTTTCAAAAAAGTCCCAATGGTTGCTGACAAAGTGCAGGATAGCTTCTAGGAGCTTTTGAAACTGGGGTGATGGCCCAGGGATGCGCCCCTGGCCCGTGACTGAGAAGGAAGATCTTAAGCAATTGACTAACACTTTTCTGAAAATGGACCAGTAGACTGGAATCTTCCCTGCAAGTGTTTAATGGAAGAAGCATCCACAGAAGGACCTCAGAGCCAGGATATTTGGGTCTGACCCTAGCTCTGCCCCTCGCTAGCTATGTGATCTTAGACAAATGTGTTAAACTCTCTGATTCTCAGTTTTCTCTTCTGTAAAATGGGAATAACAGCTCCGGCCCTGCCTATCTCACAGTATTATCAGTGTTGCAGTAGAGTCTTTAGTTCTTGCAAAATCTCCAAGATTAGAGAGCCAAACCAAGAAACAGACTCTTTTTTTTTTTGTAAAGATTTTATTTTTAAATAATCTCTATACTCCGTGTGGGCCTTGAACTCACAACCCTGAAATCCGGAGTCATGTTCCACTGACTGAGCCAGCCAGGCGCCCCCAGACTCTTCACTGTAGAGAAGAAACTGATGGTTAACAGAGGGGAGGCGGAGAGGGTGAGTGAAGTAGGTGATGGGGATTAAGGAGAGCCCTTGTGACGAGCACTGGGTGTTGTATGGAAGTGCTGAATCACTATATTGTACACGTGAAACTAACATTACACTGTGTGGCGACTAACTGGCATTTAACTAAAAACTTAAAAAAAAACCCTACAGGACTAATTTTTTCCAGAGCATTTGAAACAATTGCCCCATTATTTATCAGAGTGTATTATAGTTGTTGTCAGTCTGTCTTAGTAAACCACGAGCTGAATTGTGGAAAGGATATATGCAATCTTTGCTGTAGACGAAATTATACATAACGCCTGCAAGCCAGAAGCTTATTAACTGTGCATGAGGGAGAAGCCAGTAGCCACCCTAAGAACCTGTGGGCTTCTCCACCATCACACCCTCCGTTTCCTCCCAAGGACTCCTGAGGCTTATTTCAGTTGATGTTATGTTTCTAAGATTCTCATCCGTGTTGCTGTTGTATAGCTGCAGTTTACTTTTTCCTTTGTGTGTTTCTTCCTCTACCACAGTGTATTGATTCACTCTTTTGTCAAAAGACATTTGGGTTGTTTTTAGCTTTTTCTTATTACAAAGAATAATGCGATGAATATTCTTCTGGGTTCCCCTCAGCTGTGCCAAAAAGTATGGGAATTTCAACTTTACAAAATAATGCTTTATTGTGCCTTGAAATAGTTATACTGGTTTACGCAGGAATCAGCAGTGATTAGGAGTTTCTTTTGATCTACAGGCTCACCAACCCTTGGTAATGACAGGCTGACTTTTTTTTTTTTTTTTTTGCCAATCTAGTAGTTGTAAAATGTTTTATTCCTCATGGTCTTAATTGCATTTCCTGGGCTACTAATGAGGTTAATTATCTTTTAATATATTTATTGGCCATTTGTGTTTCTTCTTTTGTGAAATCGTCTTATCATATGTTTTGCCCATTCTTCTATTGGCTTCTCTTTCCTTTTTGTACTTGTGATTTGTGTGGATTCCTTATATATCTGGGTACGAATCCATTCCCGGCTATATACGTTGCAAATATCTTCTCCCCATTTGCGGCTTATCTTCTCAATATCTTTATGGTGTTTTTTGAGCAACAGACATTCTCAATTTTAAGGTAGTTGAATTTATTAATCTTTTCTTTTTCTGATTTTTAAAAAAATGTTTATTTATTTTTGAGAGAGAGCACGGATGTGGGAGGGACAGAAAGAGAGAGAGACACAAAATCCAAAGCAGGCTCCAGGCTTCGAGCTGTCAGCACAGAGTCTGACGTGGGTCTCGAACTCATTAACCGTGAAATCGTGACCTGAGCCAAAGTCGGATGCCTAACTGACAAGCCACCCAGGTGCCCCTTATTAATCTTTTCTTTTAGTGTTTTTGGGAGGGCTTGTTTGAGAAATGCTCCCCTACCTTAAGATAATAAGTATATTTTCATATATTGTCTTTTAAAACTTTCACATAGAAATCTTGAGGTTATTTGGATTTTTTAAAAATATTTTTATTTATTTCTAGGAGAGAGAGAGAGAGACAGCGTGAGCAGCGGAGGGTCAGAGAGAGAGGGAGACACAGTCTCTGAAATAGGCTCCAGGCTCTGAGCTGGCAGTCAGCACAGAGCCCGATGCGGTGCTCGAACCCACGAACCGCGAGATCATGATCTAAGCGAAAGTCGGACGCTTAACCGACTGAGCCATCCAGGTGTCCCAGTTTGGGTTTTTTTTTTTTTTAAATCCTTTTGGATTTTATTTGTGTATATAGGGAGAAGCCAGATTCAGTTTCACTTCTCTGCTTATGGAAAATGACCAGTTACCTCAACACCTTTTATTGAATAGTCCCTTCCCTCACCACTGCTCTGAAATGGCTCCTGTTTTACCTTTTAAGTCCACACCTGTTGTATTTTTCTGTTCTCTCTGTTCTTTTCTGCTGACAATTTGTTACCACTACCACTCAGTGTTATTATAGCTTTAAAATAAGGCTTATTATCTAATAAACAGGTTCCTCCACTTTCTTTCTTCATTCTTGAGCCAAGTGCCTTAAAAAAACACTCTGTTGAGCTTTTGGTTGTAATTTATTGAGTCTTCAGCTAAAGAAGTGATACCTATGTTTTATTGAGTGTTTATATTTTTGAACATCAAATCTCTTCCCTTTTTACGGTCTTTACAATCTTTCAATAGGTTTTTAAATTTTCTCCAAACGAGTCTTGCACATATTTGACAACATTCATTCCTAGGAATCTTATATTATTTGCTATGTTAATGGTACCTTTTAAGAAAATTCAGTGTTCCTTTTTGTTGCTAGTATATAGAAATGCAATTTATTTTTGAATATTGAACTTATATCCCAATGGATGGTGAAATCTCTTATTATTTCCAATCCTTTGTAGAATCTTTTGAGTTATTTTGACAATCACAATATCTGTGAATAATAGGAATTTTGTTTCTTCTCTAATTTTTATACCTTTAATATATTTTTCATGTCTTTACGACACTGATTGGTACCTATAGAATAATATTGAATATGTGGTGACAGTGAGCATCCTTGTGTTTTTCCTGATGGTATAAGAACCGTGTGTAATGATCCCTCATTAAGAGTGAGTTTTGCCAAGTTTTATTTCTTTTTTTTTTAAATCATTAGAGGGTATTGAATTTTACAAAATGCTTTTTTCCTACAATTATTGAGGTAATTATATGGTTAAAATCTGCTTATGTAGGGAATTACATTGATAGATTTTCTCATTAAGCCAACTTTCATTCATTCCCAGGATAATCAACTTAGTCATGATATAATACATATAATTTGCTTAAAACACACTGTTGGATTTATTTGGCGAGTATTTTGCTTAGGATATTTTCCACAATGTTTATATAATAAAATGGCCTGTCACATTCCTTTTTAAAAATGACTTTTGCTGGGTTTGGTATCAACGTATTAACTTGATAGAGTGAGGTATTCTTCCTTTTCTATTTTCTGGAAAGCTAGAATGATCTATTAATGGAAGGTTTATTAGAATTTGCCTAAAGATCACCAAATCTCTAGTTTTTGTTTTTTTGTCTTTTGGTTGTTTGGGTTTTTTTTTTGTGGGAAGATTTTTAGCTATTGATATAATTTCCTTAACAGTTATAGGACTATTGGAACTTTTTATTCCTTCTTGAGTCAGTTTTGCAAAGTTATGTTTTTCTAAGAATTTGCCTGTTAAGTTTTCAGATTTAATTTACACAAACTTTTTGGGGGGCATTCTTTGTATTATCTTTTAAATCATAACTGAATCTGTAGTTCAGTTGCTATTTTCATTCCTAATATTGTGTTCTTTTTTAAAAAATATACCAAAGTCATATCCATTTTATTAACCATTTTCAAAAAACCAACTTTGGGCTATGTTCATCCCCTCTCTTTCTTTTTTCACTTTTTTCTTTTTATTTCATTAATGCCTCTTTTGTTTATTATCTTCTTCTTTCTAATTTTTTGGATTTCTTTGTTCCTTTCCAAACTTCTTAAGCTGGATGCTTAGCCTATTAACTTTAAGCTTTTCCTCTTTCCTAATGCTGTTAGCATTGGCGATTAAATATTTCTCTGTGTGCCCTACAAGTTTGGATACATAGCATTTTCATTGTCATTAAGTTCTAAGAAATTTCTGATTTATTGTGATTACTTCTTATTGCCCATGATTTATTTAGTGATGAGTTTTAAATTTTATACATTTATGGGGATTGATTTATTTTTTTGTTATTGATTTACACTTATTGCATTGTCATTAAGGAATATAATGTGTGTGATGCTGATTTTGCAGAATTTGTTTGGAACATGATTTATTCACTGTGGTATCCACAGTGCCTCATATCGTGCCAAGAATGTAGAAACTGTTTGGTGAATGTGCTGATTAAATGAATGACACATGAATATATGTCTAGTGACCAGATACTCAAGGAATTGCCTCTTTCTGCTTAGCCAGTTTATCTGTTCCATATTCCGAAGTAGCCTTGTAAATAAGCATCAAAAGTATAATGGCCCTCCAAAATTGTCTTCCATCCTACTCTCTCCCTGCCTCCTCTGGCCTAGGAAGCAGACGCTGAGTGGTGGGTGAGAGGCTGCTTGCAAAATCGGTACCATGAGACCATCAGAGCTCATCTTAAATGTCCTGGCACTTCGCATTTGTTTCTCCTGTTACCTGGAGGAAAGTATTTCCTCTCTGATGGCAATAGTCTCTAAAAGTGCATGTAAAATGACATTTTCTTCAAGGGAAATTCTTATCTCCTTGAATCCCTGAAAGTAAGTAGGCATGGTACCCCCATTTAAGAAATGGTAAAATGATGTTAAAGCTAGTTAGTGGTGAGACTTTTTCAGTTCCTGATCTGTACGCTGACCATCTCCGTATCATTTTTTAAAAATGTTTATTTTTTTATTTTTGAGAGAGAGAGAGAGGAAGAGAAAGAAACTCAAGCAGGCTCTTCACTGTCAATGCAGAGCCTGATGAGGGGCTCAAGCTCATGAACTGTGAGATCTTATCCTGAATCAAAATCAAGAGTTGTAAGCTTAACTGACTGAGCCTCCCAGGCGCTCCCATCTCCACCTCATTTTTATTTCTTAAAATAACAGGTGGGTAATACTCTGGACTTATGTAAGAGAATATACGTAGATAAAAACATTTGACTGACTTCTGCTTGTTAAAGGGCATTTGAAGACAAAGAATGAGAAGTAGATATCCATTCTGCACTAGTTGTATATATTGGATAAATGAATGAATGAATGAACGGACATTCCTTGTTTTAATGAGTACATTTTCTCCTTTTAAAAATGTGTTAAAACTTAATTTTTTTCATTTTCTCCTTTTTGACTCAATACCACTTTGGCATATGAAGTTGAAAAGAGTGAATCATTACCTTCTCTGTCTTCCTAAGCTTTTGAGAAGCCTTTTGAAGATGCCTATTAAACAGGTCTTGAAAGAGATGTAGAGGGAAATATTAGAACATTCTTATTTTGGAGTAAATCTTAGGAAAGAGGTAAATATAGATTATAACAAGATTCATATATTGCAATAACATTCACATATTCAATGGTGTTCATATACTGTAACAATGGTCGTACATTGTAATAACGTTTATGTATTATAATAGACACTTGACATGGGGCTGACCAGAAAGTAGAAATTCAGTTGTGCTGCCCATACTTTTTAACTGGCACCAGGTCAGAGGCCCTTCCTCAGCCAGGTCGCCCTCGTACCTTGAGTTTTCTCCCTCCTTTGTAATAGTCTGGTCTACAAAGTCCTTGTCCTTCTTTTGCATGCGGAGGCAAGTTGTGGGCATCTCCTAGCCTTGTTTATGTCTTTTCCTCTTGTGTCCTCCAGAGGGCCTCCTTAGCTCTCCATAGGTGAGCGGTGTAGACAGTGAAGACCATAGGAAACTCATCTGGAGTATAGAGGATTCAGATTCATCAGCTTTCCAGGTAGAAGAGACGTCAGAACTTGCCTTTCAGAGGCTGAGAAAGACTTACCCATATATATATATTAAAAGCTATAACATATATTTTAGAGCTTCCTAGGTGATAAAAATGTACAGTCCATGTAGAGATATATTGGCTTAGATGATTTCTAAATTCTTTCTAACTGTAATATTCTGCCATTGGCAGCATTTTTTAATTCAGCAAATACTTACTGACTTTTTGTCCATGCAAGGCTGCAGGTCAGCCAGGGTATGAGGGTTGAGAGCAGTCTGGGCTCAAATGCAAAGGCTTGAGTTGTGTCCTGACCCAGCCATACTTAGTACCAGGACGACCTTAGGGAAGTTCCCAGACGATGAGAGAGTGGGTTCATGAAAGAGTCTTTAAAGAAGAAGGGGGAGGTTGACTGTGCCAAATAATACTGAGAAGTAGGAAAGGATGAAGACTGAGCCATTGGATTTGACATTGTGGAAGTCATTGGTGACCTTGGCGAGAGAAGCCATAGTGGAATTAAAAAGCTGGAAGTCTGATGGGAGTGGGTTAGAGAGAGTGGAAGGTGCAGAGCAGAGCAGCGATTGCAGACAACGGCTTCTAGGAAGTCTGCGGCAGGAGGCAGAGAAGTGTGGTGCCTCCTGGGAGTTACATTAGGCCATTAGTTTTTAATGTTTTTTTTTTTTTTAAATTAGAATGTCCTTCAGAACTGCTACTAACTCTTATCAAAAAAGCATTTACCAACCATTTAGAATCAGGGACCACATTTTTTCGGGTTCACTTTATTGTGGTCTTATAAAAGATGGAAGTCAAATTGTCAAAACTAACTCAGAGAGCTCATCAAAACCTAGAATGTAATGGGGTGTCTGGGTGGCTCAGTTGTTTAAGCTCCTGACTTTTGATTTCAGCTGAGGTCATGATCTTAATGGTTCATGAGTTCGAACTCCACGTTGGGTTCTGCACTGACAACGCAGAGCTTGCTTGGGATTCTCTCTATCCCTCTCTCTCTGCCTCTCCACTGATCTCGCACGTGCTTTCTCTCTCTTCCCCCCAAAAAAACATTTTAAAAAATCCATAAAACTTAATGTTGAGTTTTGCAGAACTGCAAAGGGCTAGGACTTCTGTAGCAGTCAGTCAAGAGCCACAAGTATCCAGATGCGGGAGAGGACAGCTGCGTTTTGATTCCTCCTCTCTCATTTTCCTTCCTCATTGTCTCCTCATTTTTTTCTTTTATTTCCCCCTTTTCAGTTCTTTCTGCTCCCATTTCCCCCTCCTCCTGCAGCATCCTTAGCATGGCACGTGACCCTTTTACAAATGGGCCCTTCTCCTCCATCCCCCTTCACTCTCTGCACTCACCCATGTTAACTGCTTTTGGCTCCCTGAATGTGCTGTGCTTCTCATGCCTCTGTGCCTTTGCACATACTGTTCCTCATGTGCTTTTTAAAAGTTTTAATTGAGGTGTAATTGACATGTAACATTATATTAGTTTCAGGTGTACAATATAGTGATTTTGTATTTGTGTGCCCTGTGAAATGATCACCACAATTAGTCTACTTTTTGGCTGTCACCATGTAGAGTTACATAGTATGCAGTGCAATATTATTGACTATAGTCATTAATAGTACATTATATCCCCACGACTTACGTATTTTATGAATGGAAGTTTGTCCTTCTTGATCTACTTCTCTCATTGCATCCACCCTCCAATCTCCCTCCCCTTTGGCATCCACTAGCCTGTTCTTTGCATCTATGTGTTTTGTTTGTTTGCTTGTTTTGTTTTTAGATTCCACATATAAGTGAAATCATATTTGCCTTTCTTTGTCTGACTTATTTCACTTAGCATAATACCCTCAAAGTCCATTCATGGCAAGATTTCACTTAGCATAATACCCCCAAAGTCACAAATGGCAAGATTTCATTCTTTTTCATGGCTGAGTAGTATTCCAGTGTGTGTATGTGAGTGTGTGTGTGCGCCCCATAACTTCTTTGTTTGTTCAACCATTGATGGATACTTGGATTGTTTACCTATCTTGGCTATTGTAAATAATGATGTCATGAATATAGGGTTGCAAATACCTTTTTGAATTAGTGTGTTTTCATTTTCTTTGGATAAATACCCAGAAGTAGACAAGGGTCCTATGTTAGCTCTATTTTTAATTTTTTGAGGAGCCTCCATACTGTCTTCCATGGCGGCTGCACCAGTTTGCACTCCCACCCACAATGCACCAGGGTTCTTTTTTCTCCACATTCTCACCAGCGCTTGTTATTTCTTGTCTTTTGGTAATACCCATTCTGACAGGTGATATCTTGTTGTGTAAGATGATATCACATTGTGGTTTTGATTTGCATTTCCCTGATGGTTAGTGATGCTGAGCCTTTTTTCATCTTCTGTATATCTTTTTGGAAAAATGTCTATTCAGATCCTCTGCCCATTTAAAAAATCAGATTGTTTATTTGCTTATTTATTTTTATTATTAAGTTATACGCGCTCTTTATATATTTTGAGTATTAACCCCTTGTTGGATATATGATTTGCAAGTATCTTCTCTCATTCAGTAGATTGCTTTTTTTAATTTTTAAAAAATTTTGTTGATGAATTTCCTTGTGCAGAAGCTTCTTTAAAGAATTTTTAAATGTTTATTATTTATTTTTGAGAGAGAGAGTGTATGAGCAGGGGAGGGGCAGAGAGAGAGAGAGAGAGACAGAGTCTGCAGCAAACTCCAGCTTTGAGTTGTCAGCACAGAGCCAGACACAGGACTTGATCATGAACAGCTTATGACCTGAGCTGAAGTCAGACGTTTAACTCACTGAGCCACCCAGCCGCCCCTGTGCAGAAGCTTTTTTGTTTGATATAACTCATTTAAAAAATTTTTGCTTTTATTGTCATCGCCTTTAGAATCAGATCCAAAAAAATAAAAAGAAAAAAAAAAAGAAAATCACCAAGAGCAATGTCAAAGAGCTTACCATCTATGTTCTCTCCTAGGAGTTTTATGGTTTCTGGTCTTATATCCAAGTCATGAATTTCTTTTGACTTAATTTTTGTGTATGGTGTCACATAGTGATCCAGTTTTTCTTTCTTTCCTTCTTTCTTTCTCTCTCTTTTTCTTTCTTTTTTTCTTTTTTTTTTTTTGCAGGTAGCTTTCCAGTTTTCCCAACACCATTTATTGAAGAGACTGTTCTTTCCCTGTTGTATATTTTGCCTCCTTTTAAGCTAATTGACTATATATGGGTTTTTTTCTGGGTTTTTTGTTCTATTCTACTCATCTGTATGTCTCTTCTTATACCAATACCATATCATTTTGATTACTATAACTTTGTAATGTAGTTTTAAATCAGGGAGCATGATGCCTCTAGCTTTGTTCTTCTTTCTCAAGATTGCATTATCTATTCAGGATCTTTTGTGGTTCCACACAGATTTTAGGATTGTTTCTTCTATTCCTGTGAAAAATACTGTTAGGATGTTGATAGGGATTACACTGGATTTATAGATTGCATTGGGTCATATGGAAATTTTAACTATATTAGTTCTTTAAATCAATGAGCATGGAATATCTTTTCATTTATTTGTGTCTTCTTCAATCTATTTCATCAGTGTCAGGTAGTTTTCAATATACATGTCTTTTACCTCCTTGTTTAAATTTATTCCCAGTTATTTTTTTCTTTTTGATGAAATTGTAAGTGGGATTGTTTTCTTAATTTCTTTTTATGGTAGTTTGTTGTTGGTGTATTAAAATACAACAGATTTTCTGTATATTGATAGTGTGTTCTGCAACTTTCCTGAATTTGTTTATTACTTCTAAGTATTTTTTTTCTCTGTGTGTGAAGTCTTTAGGGTTTTCTATATATAAAATCATGTTGTCGGCAAATAATGACAGTTTTAATTTTTTTTGCCATTTGAATGCATTTTATTTCTTTTTCTTATGTAATTGCTTTGACTAGCACTTCTAATACTATGTTGAATAAAAGTGGCAAAAGTGGGCATCTTTGTCTTGTTCCTGATCTCAAAAAAAAAAAAAAAAAAAGCATTCACCTCTTAACCATNAAAGCTTTCAGCTCTTCACCATTGAGTATGATGTTATATGCGGGTCTGTCAAAAATGTCTTTTATTGTATTTATTATGTTACATTCCCTCTATACCTGCATTGTTGAGAGTTCTTATCATAATGAATGTTGAATTTTATCAAATGCTTTTTCTGCATCTAGTGAAATACCATATGATTTTTGTATTTCATTTTGTTAATGTGGTGTGTCACACTGATTAATTTGCAAATGTTGAACCATCTTTGCATCCCTGTGTAAATCCTATGTGGTCATGGTGTATGATCTTCTTAATGTATTGTTGAATTCAATTTGTTAATATTTTGCTGAGAAATTTTGCATCTGTGTTTATTAGGATTATTGGCCTGTAGTAATCTTTTATTGTGATGTTCTTTTCTGGGTTTGGTATCAGGGTAATTCTGGCCTTATAAAGTGAGCTTGGAAGTGTCCCCTCATCTTCAGTTTTTTGGAAGAATTCGAGAAGGATAGGTATTAAATCTTCTTTGAATGTTTGGTAGACTTTACCAGTGATGTCATCTGGGCTTGGACTTTTATTTGTCAGGAGGTTTGGATTACTGATTCAAACTCCTTGTTAGCATCAGTCTATCCAGACTTTCTATTTCTTCATGATTCAGTCCTGGAAGACTGCATGTTTCTAGGAATTTATCCATTTCTTCTAGGTTGTCCAACTTGTTGACGTATAATTTTTTATAGTAGTCTCTTATGACCTTTGGTATTTCTTTGGTATTGGTTGTAACTTCTCTTTGATTTCTGATTTTATTTATTTGAGTGTTCTCTCTTTGCTTAGTGAGTCTAGCTAAAGATTTTTCGCTTTTGTTTATCTTTTCAAAGAATCAACTTCTGGTTTTGTTAATATTTTCTGTTTCTTTTTTTTAGCCACCATTTCTTTCTCCCCTGATCTTTATGATTTCCTTTCTTCTACTAGCTTTGGGCTTTGTTTGTTTCCCTTTTTGTATTTCCTTTAGGTATTTTTGGAGAAGGGGAACTCCAGGGCACTGTGCATCCACCTTCCAGGTTTAGTGAGATGGGGCTGTGGGGGAGCCCACTTACATTTTTTTGGCTAATTCCTTTTCATTTGTATTAGGGTGCAAGCTAAGCTGCTGTAACAAAAAGACGTTCAACACACTAGTTTAGAAAAGAGAGAATTTATATCTCCCCATATGGTATAGTCCAGAGGCAGGTGGTTCAGGAATGGTAAGAGTGTCTTGGCCAAACTCAACATGTGGTTCTTACTTCGGGATCCAGGATGGCTGCTCCAGCTCTCATCATCACCCCTACATCCCAGAGGGAGGAGAGAAGTGACAAAAGGACCCCACACTCATTATTCTAAAGTGTGACTCAGAAGTTATTACGCATTATTTTTATTTATGTTTCGCTGGCCAGAGTTAGTCACATAGTCACACTTCACTGAAGAATACAGTCTTTAGTTGGGAGAATGGATATTGGAGGACAGTGTCCAATTGTGGCAACCTTTGTCACATCATCTGTCTAGATCCACCCAAATATCTTCTGCTCCAGGAAGCCTGTTCCTCCTGGAAGGGACCCATTCGTCGCTCTAGCATGACACTTGCCATACTGAATTGGAATTATCTGGCCTCTTATCTATTCCCTACTAGACTGTAAACAGATGTGACCCATGGGTCATTTATCTTTGAATCCTTAGTACCTATAGCAGTATTGGCTCATGGTAAATGTATGTGGTATAAATGAATCCTTTTTAGCTTTTTATTGACCCTGGGGCTTGGACACTGTGCTCTTTGGGGGGGGGGGTGCTAAAGTGGCCTGGCAAGTCAATTAATATTAAATATTAAGTCTGGCAAGTTAGTTGGTTGGCCCCACATGTAGCTCCTTCATCCCCCTGCCTTCCACACTAGAGAAATCCAGAATCTGCCAGTAACCACAGAAGGGTGGATGTAAAAGGATAGCCCCTATTTCACTGGCTAGGTAAACACACGATCGTGAAAAGTGTTTAATTAGTTCAAATATTTATTTAAGTCTCAAGTGATAGAATTCGACTCTTGCCAAGGCAAAGGGTGGTGGGAAACAGGTCTGTGCTACTTCAGGTCTGTGCTTTTTTTGGGGTGGGGCCCTCGTTACCAGACCCTCAGGATATGTGGCCCCCCTCAGCCAGGAGGCAACATCCTTAGCATCCTCTCTCCTGTGGTCACCTCTTCCTCTTCCTCCTGTGCCCTAAGGTTTCACTTCCTCTTGACTTGTAGCCTTAACAGTTATTCTCTGATGTGCTGGGCTTGTTGCTAGAGATGGGGAACCAGATGGGGGAGGGGGGGCAGGAGAGGAGACGTAGTGGGTTGCTCTTAGGATGAGATATCTATATTCTTAATCACTTGTTGGCCTATGCTTGTAATTTGTTATGTTGGAAGAGCCATCTCTTACTTCCCTCCCTTGCCCTGGGGTTCCAGGAATAGATGTATGTGAAGGAACCATTTCTCTGCATCATTGTCCGGTGTCAAGACCAGCCTCACCTCCTAGATTTGGGACAGTCCCATTTATATGTTCTCACAGCCCTGTGCATTTGGTTCTGTTCAATGTCAGTCTTCCCCGCTGGCCTGCACGCACTAGGAGGGCGGGGGCATTGGCCCCATTTCAGAGATAAGAAAGCAAACGCAGAAGGTCAGAAGCTGTTGCAGGGTTTATGATCTCAGGTGTGGGGAACAAAACACGTGCAATTTTCATTATCCTGTTCTGCGTGTGACCTGGAGGGGAATGCGTGTTGCTGATGGCAGACTGATTCCTCGGGGTGAGTTTGCACACCTGGGTATTCTCAGAGGCAGCGCCAGGCTGCGGGTTTTGTCCTGAGCCTGAAAAACGGATAGGATTTCCTGGTTGTCCCCTAAGAGGTCGGTGCCCATTTTCAGTCCAGAAAGAAGGTGTATCTTTCCCCTTCTCTGACGTTCCTCCTTCTTGTGTTTGTTGGAAATAAACTTTGTCCTTGACCAGACATCCAGCTCTCTAAGAGGAAAGAGGAAACATAACTTACTCCATCGGGCCAAGCACATGGTGTGGCAAAGCCTTTAGAGGTTGAGGAGCTCTCACATCAGTCCGGGGCAAAGACTGGGATGGGAATCAAGCACCAGCCACTACAGGCTGAGGCCTGAGGCTCTGCCGGAGTTGAAGCTGAATGCCAGGTATCCTTCAGCCCATGGGGATGAGATACAGGTCACCAGAGGAAGATGGCAGAACTTGTTTCCTTCATGCCGTGTGGGGCTAACTGACTTTTCTCTCTTGCTTTCAGAAAATGAAGTACCTTCACTCAAATCCAATTCGTTTCTGTACTTTCCATCATGCTAGGCACTGTGTTAGGAGCTTAGGATAGAGATGTGAATCAGACCCAGTTCTGACTTTCCAGAAGCTCGCAGTTTAGTGGAGGGAGCTGGGCCGTACACAGCTAACTATGTAATACAATATGAAGTGCTACAAAGCTAGATGTGCTTAGCACATGTTTGCGGATGAAAGTAGGCTTGATGTGCTGTGTTGCTGAGGTGCCAAAAGAAAGCTCTGACATTCTCAGGAGGCAATATAAAGTTTTGAAGAGTAGAGCCACGTGATCATTTTTGTGTCTTGGATGGTTCTGGAGGTTGTATTTAGCTTGCTGGGGGCGGAGGGAAGACTGGAGGCCTGCACACTAGTAACGAAGTTATTTCAATCATTCAGAGAAAAGACAGTGAAGCCTTGAAGTGTTTGAAGTGACGTAAAGAAAGAGAATTTGCAAGATTTCCAGAAGGAGAATCATGTGAGAATAGGGAGTTGGGGAAGGCGGTAGGGATGCTTGAGGTTTCTAGCCGAGGGTACAAGAAAACAGTGATGCTCTGAACTGAGACAGCATTGAAAGAGGTTCAGGGACAATGAGATCATGGACTGTGACACTGGGGGTGACCAAGAAGTCAGGGTGTGGAGACAGGAATAGGCTCGGGACAACGAGGAGGAGACTGTGGGAAGATGCAGTGGAGACTGTGAGATTTAAGAGCTGTAGGCTTTCTAGGCAGTGTGGAAAGGAGGTGGTCTGCTTGGGAGGGAAGACACCGTCCTTTCTTCTTTTTTTAAGTGTTTATTTATTTTTGAGAGAGAAAGAGAGAGAGCATGAGTGTGGGGGGGTGGCAGAGAGAGAGAGAATGGGAGAGAGAATCTGAAGCAGGCTCCAAGTTCTGAACTGTCAGCCCACAGCCCGACACAGGGCTCGAACTATGAACTGTAAGATCATGACCTGAGCAAAGTCAGGTGCTTAGACAACTGAGCCACCCAGGTGCCCCACTGTCCTCTCTTCTAATTGGAATCTTCTGCATTTTTGTCATTGCTTTAGGGGCACTATTTCTAAGAACTTAGTTAATATACGGAGAATTGAGTTTACTCATAGGAAATCACCCACCACCGGCCAACTGACCGGGGGAGGAACTTTGGAAGGCACACAGTGCTTTCGCCCAAGGCATTGCAGCAGCAGGTGCTCAAGCACGTCAGGGTGGAATTGAATCATGGATGTTTCTGTACACCAGGAAAGCATCCTTCCTGGTTTACTGTGCTGCGGACTTGTTTAATAAGACTCTAAAAATCACAATTCTAGAGTAACCCGCAGGTTTGCTCTTAGAGAAATGTCCAGTGAGGAATCGTCGGCTGGATATTTGAACGCTTACATTCTCTCCTAGACTCTCTTGAACAGCCTTTTAAACTCTGAGCAGGTTGCATGGATATGGACGCAAGTGCCGCATTACTTGAGCACCTTGTGACACAGAGTGAGGTCCCGGTGCCAGCAGCAGCATTGGCATTGCCTGGTTGCTTGTTAGACATGCAAAGTCTACCAAATTGGCAAGGTCCTCGCTGATTCATGTGCACCTCAGAGTGTGTGAAGTATTGGTCTGGCATAGCAAGTTCCAGACGTGGTTTTGCGCTGGGATCATGTAGCTAACTTTAAACAGCTTTCCAAGCCTCAATCCCAGACATTCTGATCGAGTCGGGTGATTCTCTTGGGTGGCTAGTTTTGGGAACTGCTGGCTTGCATAGGTTCAAAAGTCCTTTTCTGTTGGACAAATGGCATGAATTTTAGTAGATGGAAATCTAGTTTGAGCTCCATGTTTGTTTGGTTTACAGTCATGGTAATAACTAAAGCCTCAAGCCCTTTTAAAAAAAAAAAAAAAAAACCCACATCTAGGCTGGTAGAAAGCAGCCTTGGCCCCTTACTGTCAGGACAATTTGATGCAGGACACTCAAGAAGGAGGCTATGTGTCATCCCTTCCTTGGCCCCTGCGCCCCCCTCCCCGCCCCCGCAACTGCAGTGACCATTCATACATTGGCAAAAGTTGAATGGGTTTGGCCAGTTCACTGCCCATTTTGAAAGTGGCTAAAGTCAGCTGATGTTTTCCAAGCACTCTGATGAAAATAATTACCCAAGACCAAACAATATGATCTCCATTTGTTGCATAGTTTTGTGGGTTGTTGTTTTTTTTTTTTTCCTGTAGAAGGTCAGAGCTAGAAGGGGCCTTCCAAGCTCTCACGTTATGGGTAGAAAAATAGAATCCACAGAACAGTTGCAACCTGCATTCCAGCTGGTTTCATCTGAGAGGAAAGGATTTTTTGTTGTTTAGAAAAATGGACCACATATTTGTTGCCTAATTAGAGGCGCAGTATGAGCAAGCTTTGTATCCTAAGCTTAATATCAAGCACTGGGAAAAGTGCTGTAAACACAGAAAGATCTGGTTCCTAACTATTGCCCAGGACCCATAAGACACATGGAGTGCAGATGTCCTTGGATTTCAACAAGCGAGTTCTCAAACGCTGAGGTCTTTAATGAAGCAGGTGTTTGGGAAGTAGGTCCTATGTAGCTTCCAGCCTTGGCTGGGCTTGTCTTGCTGAAAAATGGCACTGACCCAGCCCAGCAGCAGGCCTGAAACTGGCTTCAGTCGGAGGCGTAGGAATGTGCCATTGTTATTTTCTTTCTTATCAAGCCCCATTAGCTTGAGCAAGGAAGGAACAAAAATGGGCTGGGAAAACATGTTGTTTCACTGGGTAAAAATTTACTACCAAGGAAATGATTTTGCCATTTCCAAAAAAGGCCTTTGGAAAGGTGTAGTCTTCCAAATACTTTTGGACGATCTCTCCCCGTGTCACCCAGTGAGAATGTTTCTCTTTGGCCGATGGCCATTCTCACACAAGACATTCCTCCGAAGTTGTGTACACAGGTTCACAAGGATGACCCGTTGCTTGTTCACAGTATTGGAGAACAGAAGACATAGGAAGAAGGAAGAGTCATAGATGGTGTAAAGATTGATCAGTTAGCTGTGGAGTTCAGTAAGACACACATACCCCTAGGCTTTAGGACGACTGCAATTATGGAATCATAGAGGGACCCGTCGATGCCAAAGCGCAGAGGTGGAAACGGAGGCCCCACGAAAGAAGGTACCCTATGCTTTTCCACTCTTGTCCCAATCTCCTGCCATGTGTTTACCATTCTAGAGGGAGAGGTCCCGGCCCTGGCTCTGGTTGAACCATAGGGCTAATCATGTCTTACTGAGCCCCAGTGCTGCCATCTTGGTGTCTTTGGTGAATCCCAGAAGAGAGCCTGTGCAGGCAGAAGCCAGGCTTCCCCTATCTTTCATAGCTGTTAGAAATAGCATCTCACTTGGGGAAGGAGACCAAATTTCCTGGGCACCTGCTATGTGCCAGGCAGTGGTGATAAGACCCATGCACAAATACTTTAGCAGAACACCCGCGGGTGCGAGAGACTGATGAACTTGCTCGGTAACCGTTATCATGTGCAGGAGTCTGCATTTACATCCAGCTCTGCCTGCCCCCAAAGTTATTTTTTTACCCACTCGCCCTTTCTGGGGAGTGGTCTCGGCCCCTTGGTCTTTTTTCCTCTTAGGCTTTAGTGCAGGCAGAATGGTTTAGGAAATGTTCTCCCCGTGGGCATGGATGAATCGTTGGGTTTTGTTTTGCTTTGTTTTACAGTTTTTAAAGGACCTTTCATTTCAATTAGAACATGTGCTGTGAACACAGTTTTGAGTATTTTCCCTTTAACTTTTAGGAATAAATGTGGAAGTGTAATAAATATATAAAAATAAATAGCTGGCATACATATGCATATTATTTAGTTTTTTTAATGTCTATTACTTTTGAGAGAGAGAGAGAGAGAGAGAGAGAGAGAGAGACAGAGCAGGAGGGGGGAGGGGCAGAGAGAAAGAGGGAGACACAGGATTCAAAGCAGGCTCCAGGCTCTGAGCTGTCAGCAAAGAGCCCAGTGTGGGGCTCAAACCCACGAACTATGAAATCATGACCTGAGCTGAAGTCGGATGCTTAACGGACTGAGCCACCCAGGTGCTCTGATATGCATATTATTTATACACAAACTGATTTATTATGCAATTTATGGCGGCACATTTAGCCTGTTATGCCTGCCTGTAGAAAGAGATCTTTATATGATAACCTGTGAGTTAACACTAAGAATTGGGGCTACTCCCCCATGGTGTTTCTTGAGTCAATCTGAAAGAATCCATTCGTTTTGTCATTAGGGGTGTCTGCCCGTTGTCTTCTGATGTCCTGAGGCCCAGTTCCTCCATCTGCTTCCTCCATGATATCCCGTCTGGACTGGGCAGATATCTATTATTCACACTGTCTTAGCGCACCTGCCCATGTGAAGCTGGCAGGCTAACTGGGGACATGAGACATAGCCGGCAGTATGAAATCCTCAGTGAGTGTCCCTAATATGTGGGCCTCTGTCCTAAGACCCGGGAGCCCAGTCCAGCCTGTGGCCTCCTGAGAGAGGGTCAAGGGGATGATTGACCTTGGTGACTCTTCTAAGTGAGCAGTTGTTTCGATTGAGAATGGTTTCACTGAAGGCCACTCCGGGGACGTTGGAAAGAAGAGGTGACGGCTTGGACATGGCTGCCCAGGGTCAGCAGAGCTGTGCCACTCAGTGCAGTTGCTTCCCAGGAAGGTGCCGTGCTGGGCTTCGATCTGCCACCAGGTTCTGGAGATGTGAGCGAGCTCTCTCCTCCCGTGGCTGGGGCGCCGGCTGCCTGGACAGTGGACAGATGTCGCCCCGCTTGGGGAGGGACAAGCCACCGTTGCTCTGGCAGAATCCTCCAGGTGCCCAGGCAGATGTCTGGGCCACAGCTTCCGGGAGTAGGGCGGGCAGTGGGCAGAGGCCTCTACGGAGAGTCTGCTTCTGGAAGTGACAGGGCTGGAGGGCTCCGCTCGAGGCCAGTCCTCCCAAATGGCCTGAAGGTTTGGGAGGACACACACACACACACACACACAGCAGAACATAAAGAACAAATGAGTGAAGAGGTGGCTGAATGTACCCAGCATTCTTTCTTAGGAGTCTCTTCCTAAATATCACACAGGAGAGGAAATAGCAGGCATGATTTGCATCCGAGGATAATGACACTGTACTCAGGTTGCTGTAACTTGTACTTTTCCACTGATGCAGAAAAGGACGCTTTGCCAAAGAATGTCCTTGGAGTGGTTCGATGTATTTTTCCTTCTGTTATTTAAGTCAAATGTATTTAATGTAAGCAATTCCGCTGTGAGCTGGAATGTGTGAGGAGTCTTTCAGCCTCGGGTGGAACCCCACAGTGAGAAAATTCTAGTTTCTGCTCCACCAGGTCTGTGNGGCCCGCTGGCTGGGGAAACTTGTTGGGGGCTTAGAGGCATTGATGTGTGCTTTTCCTGTGTCCATTCATTCATTCATTCACCAGATAATTACTGAACATTTACAATGGACACAACACCACACCAGAAATGTTCTGAAGGTGTAAAGATAAGATTCACCCTCCAAGAACTCCAGGGACTTACAGGGGTCTCAAAAAATATGTATATATTGATAATCCACTCAGGGAGTGAGTGAAAGTTGAAAATACAGCTTTTTGAACGTACATCAACAGAAATGTAGCATAGTCAAGTTAATTCTTTAGCTCAGTAAAAGTGTTTTGGTTTTTTTTTTTAAGAAAATGAATTTTAGGGGCGCCTGGGTGGCTTAGTCAGTTAAGCGTCCGACTTTCGCTTAGGTCATGATCTCGCGGTTCGTGGGTTCGAGCCCCGCGTCGGGCTCTGTGCTGACTGCCAGCTCAGAGCCTGGAGCCTGTTTCAGAGTCTGTGACTCCCTCTCTCTCTGACCCTCCCCTGCTCATGCTGTCTCTCTCTCTCTCTCCTAGAAATAAATAAAAACATTAAAAAAAAAAAAGAAAATGAATTTTAAAGATGTAGTTTCTAGGCCTGCATAATTGTTTAGGTGCCCGTGTGCATTGCGGCGCATACGCACCCTTGTGCACGTTCAGGCGTGTGCCTGGGCGTGCACGCACATGCGCATGCCAGTGCACCGTCAGGGGCGTGCCTGCGTATACGCGTGCTTGTGCACGGTCACGGGCGTGCACGCGCATGCGCATGCCAGTGCACCGTCAGGGGCGTGCCTGCGTATACGCGTGCTTGTGCACGGTCACGGGCGTGCACGCGCATGCGCATGCCAGTGCACCGTCAGGGGCGTGCCTGCGTATACGCGTGCCTGTGCACGGTCAGGCGCCGCGTGGCCTTTTGAGCGCAGTCTGGTCCACTGGCAGGTGTTCGCCTTCTCTCTGCAGGAGTCTGCCGGCACATTGTGTGCGTTGCAAGTTACACAAACACAGAGTCTTGGGAACTTGCTATCACCAAGTCTAATGGCTCTTCTCCCCTTGGGTCTCGCTCACCCTTTAATCCCCTCAAGGCAGGAAAAAGTGCAAATTCCTAAGGCGATGTTGTTCCCAGGGTACAATTGCCATCCATCACTCCCCGCCAGAAAAATGTAAATATGCACTGGCTGATAGTGGCATTATTTATTATCATAGTCTTCGATATGGATTTGAGCAGGAGTGGCTACTGGCCAAGCATTATTCGCTAGTTTCCCCGGGAGGCTTTGCTGGGTGGGCAGAGCTGGGGGTGGAAGGGAGGCCAAGGGCACAGGCATGAGCTCCTGCAGCCAAGAACAGCTGGGGTTTTGCCACGGAGGCTGCACATCGTCAACGTGTCGGGGTGGAGTGGAGGCCGCCACCATCTTGGAACCAGGTTCTTGGAAGCCATTGTGTTTAGAGGACTGAAGCCTGAATCCACGTGATGCCCAGACATCTGGCCGTCTGGGGCTGGGTGGGGACCCATCGGTGTTGTTGGCGTTGAGTTGTCACAGGTGGGTGGTGGATTGTGGTGGTGTCACATGATCCCAAGAAACTGTTGCTTAACCTGGATGAAGGTTTCACCGAANGGGGTACCGATCGGTGTTGTTGGCGTTGAGTTGTCACAGGTGGTGGTGGATTGTGGTGGTGTCACATGATCCCAAGAAACTGTTGCTTAACCTGGATGAAGGTTTCACCGAAATCAGTTGGGCCCACTTTCTGAGCTTGTGGCCGGCAAAGCTCTGTCTTACACAAAACCCTGTCCTCAAGGAATTCACACTTTGAGCCCTCGGCGCCCCCCACAGTCAGCAGTCTGCAATGGCAAGAGGCAGACAGTTTTCCTCTACCCAGTTCGCCAGCTCCCTTCCGAACTTGCATGGGGCTGGGTGGTGTGACCTCTGCCATACCTGTACAGAGGGATTTGGAGTCAGGTGGGAAGGGAGGCCTGGGCTCAGCTCTTGGCTTGGTGCTTATTTGCTCTATCAGTGCAATTTTCCCATCTGTAAGATGGGCATCATGAGTCCCTCTCATAGGGTGATTGTGAGAATAAATACGGTAGCATATGTGAAGTGTCATATATCCACACGATGTGTGCACATAATACAGACTACACACATGACATATACAGACTACATTTGCATTCTACACGTGTACATGACGTACACAAATGCACATGCCGACTGCATATGCACATGCTGACTGCATATGCACACAACGTACATACATATGTACACCACATATGCATACGACGCATGCTCAGTGGGTACCTTTTATATTATTTCCAACTGTACATGGTCCTTTTGGAGGAGGCAGGGGAAGATGTAGATGCGCCAACCCCAAGTGTAGTAATAAGGGGAGCAAATGGAAGGTGCCCTGCGAAGGCACAGACAGGAAGGGGAGGCGGTCAAAGAGGGAGGGGCTAGTGTGGGGCCAGGCGGATCCAGGTGCTCGCTGGATCCTGTGCTGTGAATGCAGAGATGGATGTTTAGAGAAGGTCCCCTGCTCCAGGTGGAAGTGAGGGTGTTGTGTCAGGAGCACTCTCCCTAAAGTGCAGCACAGGGAGAAGGGGGAGAAACAAGTGTTGAGGGCTCTGTGTGTGTGTGTGTGTGTGTACACCGGATGTCTTGAGTTACGTGACCGTGGATGTAGCTTGCCGTCTAGGCTCTGAAGTTGTTGATTAAGAAGAAGGGAACTGACTGGGACGCCGCTCCCTGCACACTGCCAGGCAGACAGCGATGGGCATGTCTTAGCCGTGCAGGGAACTCCAGTGCCGAGCAAACGCAGCAAGAGATCAGTCCCAGGAGCTCTGGAGCGGAGGGGAGACTGGAGGCCTCCATGAAGCTTCGTGAAGGTGCAGGAGCCCCAGGCTGAAGGATTTTCGTGGATAGATACAACCACGTGGTTTCACTCCTAGCTTCCTTCAGCAGGAGACATTTGTTTCTCTTCCGTTATGTTCTCAGAGGTGTTTCTCATGCGGGTGCACAACAGACCCCTGTTTAAGCCATGAATGAATACGCCTAAGACAAAACGTGTTTCTTTCTACTTTATGATTGTTTAGATGTTTTATTTATTATTTTTTTTAATGTTTTATTTATTTCTAGGAGAGAGAGAGAGACACAGCGTGAGCAGGGGAGGGTCAGAGAGAGAGGGAGACACAGAATTGGAAACAGGCTCCAGGCTCCGAGCTGTCAGCACAGAGCCCGACGCGGGGCTCGAACCCACGAACCATGAGATCATGACCTGAGCCAAAGTCGGATGCTTAACTGACTAAGCCACCCAGGCGCCCCATGTTTTATTTATTTTTGAGAGAGGGCAAGTGAGGGAGGGATGGAGGCGGGAGACAGAGGATCAGAAGCGGGCTCTGCACTGACAGGCTGACAGCAGTGAGCCCGATGTGGGGCTCCAGTACACGAACCGTGAGATCATGACCTGAGCCAAAGTTGGATGCTCAACCGACTGAGCCACCCAGGCGCCCCAGGCAAAGTGTATTTCTAAATCAAGTAATGGTTATTATCAAGGTGACCTGCTTTCAGAAAGTGATGGGATAGGATGTCAGAAGAGTCCCCAAGGATGCGTGGTCTCTTCTTGGCCATTTTCTTTCATGGATTTCTGGGGAGAAGACTAGGTCTCCTCCCTCCTAAAAGGTCAGCGCCTCCTAATGGTATCCATCAGGGAGGTGCATCCTTTCCTTGGATGTAACTCATGAACATTACCACCTTCTTCCCAGAAGGACAAGCAAGCAGCCTGCATCTCTGGTGGCTCTAGGGCTCTGGATAAATGTAGGTGACGTTCTTTGGAATATGTGTTACAGATGTGGATGAGTGTGCAACGGATTCTCACCAGTGCAATCCTACCCAGATTTGCATCAACACCGAAGGAGGATATACCTGCTCCTGCACAGATGGCTATTGGCTTCTGGAAGGCCAGTGCTTAGGTAGGTAACAGCTCTCTGGGGTTCACAGACTCATAGAAGTGAATGGTTGCCAGGGGTCCTGTGAAATGGGGGCATGACTGGGTGGTCTATGGCCAGTGGGCTTTTCTCGGGGCGGGGGGAGGTAGAAGCCTATTCAGCTCGAGTGTAGCACTGACCATTCAGTTCAGTTGTGACCGTCACGGTCAAATGCCATTATCAGAGTTTTTGAATGTAATGTTTAAGGGCTCATCATCAATTTTACCTAGACCTGCCTCCTGCCTTCAGGAAGTTTATATCCAAGGCAGGAAGTGATAGAAGTGAGGGTTATTCTATTTTAGGCAGAAATCCTGCTAAGAGAAGGGAACACTTGCTTAGTCACAGAAATGTTGCAGGTCTCAAATGTGGATCAGTAGATTCTAACACCTCCTCCCAGCACCCACCCCGCTAACTGTGGTCTCTTTACTCTTAAGGAGTCAGTCGTCACCAATTGAGAATTTTGTCCCTTGCCGTTGGCATCTGCTCTATGATCTCTCTGTTTATTTTTACTGGAGGGCAATTTTCCTTTCTTCCCCTCTGGTTTTTGCTTTAGCCAAGCGAATGAATTCATAGCAATCTCTAGCTGTCACTTCAATTTCTATTTCGAGGGTGTGATTTCTATGCTGTGTTTTCTTGGAAAAGCCCTACCAGTTTAAGTTCTCTAAGACGCTGCTCTGTTGCCCAAAGTCAGTCCTGGAGGAGCTGAGAAACAAATCCAAACAACATCATGGAAACAAAAAGAAGAAGAAGAAGAAGGTTCTTTTTTTCCCAAAACTCTCTTGATTGAGACTTGAGTGTTGGTCCGCTCTAGAGTCCCGTTGTCAGCATCTTTGGGGCTGATAAGCCAGGCTGGGCTTGGCTTCTTCTCCTTTCCAGCCATGCACCAAAGAGCTGGCAGCACATGGCATTCGTGAATATGATGGTCGCTGTGCATTTTAACCAACCTCAGCTATTATGGAAAATTTGATGCCACTGATTTGAACATAAGCAGATCAGTGTGAGTGAGTGAGTTATTTGTACGAGAACTTAATGTGTCGACTCTCAGAGCTGGAAGGGATGTTAGATATTATGTCATCCAACTTTTATAGAGTTGGAAACTGAGACTCAAAGAGGGGGAACGTTTTGAACAAAGAGCGAGTTGGGTCTAAAATCGGGCTCCTTCCAGGCCAGTTTGCTTTTCCATCACAAGGGGGCGCTAGAGAGGACCCGGTNGTTCTCTTCCAACAGGGCCAGAAGCTTAGGGAGAGATGTTCCCGGGGGGCCTAACGTGGTGCCAGCCACATGCGCAACCCACTCACACTTCGTCCAAAGTGAGGGCCTTTCCTAACTGTGGTTGACCTCACGCCTTCTCCTTGCCAAATTCTTTCTCTTTCAAAACCCAAGTTCTATGGCTGTCTACCAGCCCTTCTGTGCACCTTTGGAGGCATTGCTCTTGCAGAAAAATGAGGGGCTGGGGGCTGCCTTTCCTCCAAGGTACCCCTAGGCAGAGGATGCCCTCCCCACTCCACCACCCCCACTGCTGCCTCCCTGGCCTTGGTGGCATGCCCAAGTGCACCCTGGGAAAGGTCAGGACCAGCAACTGCACAAGTCAGTATGCTTCCCAAGCAGGATCTGCAGCGCACTCGGTGGGCAGTGGGCTGGGCCAGGTTAGAGGTAGCTGCTACCCAGAGATGAGACAATCACAAGGGCAGGGCACAGCCTCTGAGAGGGGCTGAACAACTGAACAATGGGTAAGATGGAGGTGGGGTCCTTTCTGGCAGTAGGTGGTAGAGACCAGGTACGAAGACAGATTCTGGGCTGGTCTCCAGAGCCCTGGATGGACTCTGGCCCCAAAGAAACTGGGGTACCAAGAGGGAACATTTGGGGGATGTGGGCATAAGGACCAGTTACAGCTACAGTCAGATCGGCCGGTCCCAGCAGCCACTTGTATAGGTGGAGATCTGGTCTCCATCTGTGAAAGCTTCTTTCAAGGCCTCCCATCTCACAGGAGGGAGTTCTCTTGCCCATCAGCCCATTAACTTGGAGTATCGGAAAGTGCTTTCCCAATGACATCAGGCTCCCCATTGACTGGTCCATGTCAGCAGGGAGGGCACAGTGCCCAGCTTGCTAAAAGGATCCATTCACCCACAGAGCTGCTTGCTCAGGAAAGACCAGCCATGGCTCAGAAGAGGCGTGTTTATCCAGAGTTTTCTGTCTGCTCTGGTGCAAGGAGGAGCTCCAAGGCGAACTCTGGCATCCTTGTGTTACTGGATTCGTAGGTCTCCAGACGGCACTGCTACCCTGCTGGCCCTGGCCGACATTTGCTCTTGTTCCTGAGATGGAGACAGAGTCTTTTTTTTTTTAAGTTTATTAACTTTGGTTAACTTTGGTGGGGGGTGAGAACGTGAGTGGGGGAGGGACAGAGAGAGAGAATCCCAACGAGGCTCTGTGCTGTCGACTCGGAGCCTGATGCTGGGGCTCGAACTCACGAACCATGAGATGGTGACCTGAGCCACTATCAAAAGTTGCACATTTCACTGACTGAGTCACCCAGGTGCCCTGAGACAGATTTATCGTTAATAGAGTTGGCAAGGAGCCTATGGGAGAGAGGCTATGGATTCCTCTTACACTTGAAGCCAACTTGTTCCTTCCCGGCGCAGTGGGAGGTTCTGTAGAATCTTAGAGTTGATTCTCCATGTTGGATACATCTTAGCATTGAATGTTGGAGTCCCATATCCCAGCCTAAGCAGACATTTCTTCTGCAACTTTCCATACAGGTTCAGGTGTTCAGAGGACTGAGATGGGACAGGAAAGGTTGTAGGTAGACCGAACCTAAGAAGGAATCGCCATCCCCAACACTTAATCGGTGCTGTCTTCTCTTTACTTCCGCTTCCCTTCCCGTGGTGATCCTGTTCCGGAAGAGATGGGTGATAATGGCGTCACTAGTGGTGCCGGGCGTGGCGCTCGTGATTGAGACGGAATGTCTCACCTTGCTGGCGTTTCTCTTTCCAGACATTGATGAATGTCGCTACGGCTACTGCCAGCAGCTGTGTGCGAATGTTCCTGGGTCCTATTCCTGTACCTGCAACCCTGGTTTTACCCTCAACGAGGATGGAAGGTCTTGCCAAGGTAAGTGATGCAGATGATAACTTGCGCACGACGTGACAGCTCTAGACACTGTCTTCTGCAGTCTGACGGTTTCCGTGGCGCGTGCGCCTTCCTGCTCATTGTCGCCACGTGCCTGTCTCCGTTGCTTACAGAAACCTGAGATCCGAACGGCGGTTACGGGAAAGATCTCAAAAAGTGCTCTGAGTGTGGCTGAGGTTAGAACCACGGTCGTCCATCAGCTGGGGCATACGGTTTCGTGGATTTGCTTCTCTCTGTGTCTACTTTCCACAAATAGGCCCACCGGCTTTCCTGGCTAATCAGAAATTTCCACGCATGTCCTGTGGCCTGAGTTTGGTTCCTGATGCACAGGAGGGGTTGTCAGAAAGGGCGGGCGCCTGACCTCTGATGCCTTACAACGTACACACATACTCCGTGCAGGGGTTTCACGGGCAATTCTTGTGCCTCTCCCTCCAGTGTTGCCTACGACCTAGCCTAGGAGGGCCTGTTCCTTAGCAGAGGGTCCAGCGGCGATGATGATTTCCTCCTACTACCCAGTGTTTCACACAAAACCAGAATGGAACAAAGGCATTTTTCTGGGGTTTATAGGATCACTTCGAATACTGATAAGTAAGAAAAACAAGCCACATGCCGATTGCAGTTTCCGTCTGAAGGGTTTCTGCTGCTCAGGAAGTGAATGGGGGCCCAAGGCCCAAGGAATTAGTGCAAGACNGTGGTGCCGGAGCCTCAGAATGAGGTCTTTGTTTGGAACCCCCCACCAGCCTTTGCAGTGCCCATGTCCTTGTCACACCATTTGAGGTCTGGCGGGCAGGCTCCTGGCCAGCTAGTCCGGGGATATTATGTTTCCATTCACTTAATCGTATCTAAATCATTGAGTAAACAGGAAGGCATCAGCGGTTAAAGGGTCTGATCCTGGATTCTCTGTAAGTCTTTCCCTCCAAGACTGGTTCTGCTAATTGTTCCAAGAAGTCTCGACTGTGTTCCTCTCGCCAAGGGAGGTAGTTTTCTCCTGAGAGCCGAGGCCGGGGCCGGAGGGCGAGGGAGCTGATGGAACAAGGACCCTTCCCTCCCACCGGAGCAGGGAGCAGGCGCCGGTTCCCTTGCTGCCGTGATGAGTGACATTAGGCAGCTGCGGGCTTCTCTGAGCCCAGGCGGGGGGTGGTGGCACCAGCCCAGGTTTCCTCCAGAGACTGGCAAGGTGCATTAGCACCTCGTGAGGAACAGCCATGCTCAGCAGAGCCAAAAAGGCCTCTCAGGGACAGACCTGTGACTGGGAGCAGATAGTACAGCTGGCAGTGCCAAGTGCAGTAGTGCGATAAAGCCTGGACACGGGCACCCGGCCACCAGGATGTTGCATCAGCAGGGTCCACGGGAGCACAGGATGCTACCTACACCGTTGGGCTTTTGTCCTAATGCCTCGCGCAGGGAAGGGTGCTCTGCACTCCTCAAGGCAGTGACGCTTCTGTTAACCTCACGGAACCCCAACAATAGCCTTAGGAGGCAGGTACGGCAGGTGCGTGTGGCCATGCTTTGCAGATGAAGAAGTCAAAGCTCAAAAACGTGAAGCCACTTGGCCAAACTCACGCAGCCAGGTGGTGGCAGAGTTGGGAGAACCGAGGCTTCAGCCTTCCCGTCTGGCACATCGGAGGGGGGTGTGGCCTACTCCCGCATGATTCACAAGGGCACCTGGGCACTTGTGAATCTCCGGGCTGGCAGGCAAATGCAGCCAGGGTGCAGGGGGCATTGTCCTGTGGGTCCTGGTGCTCTACAGAGGCAGCTGAGAGCTGCAGGCAGACAGACCAGAGCTCACTCCCATTGGTGTGATCAGCGTATGGCCGGAAGCCACAGACATGGGCCCTAATGCTCGGTGGTGCCTTCCTGCCTGGACTTGACCCAAAGACCCACCGCCATGGTGTTTGTTGGCTTCTAGGGCACAGAGCCTCCAAGCTCTGTTGTTGGGGAGACTGGTACCTCACTGGACCCTCCCTCCAGAGCCCTGATTTCTCCCCCTCTGAAAGCTCTGATGATGCCAGGAGGCAGGAGCTGTGTGGGCTTAGGATTAGCCCTCCCCGTGAAGAAAAGCTTTTCAAGCTGTTGCCAATGAAGGCTTTTCACTCTGAAAACACTCAAATCTCTTTTCAGAGCCTTAAGAGGTTTACCTGGACTTTGAAGGGGATAGAAGTACTGTCAGCTGCAACTTTGGTCATTGGCGTACGGGGCTTGGGAGATGGTGTGCTTAAATTAAGTCAGCCAATGCCAGTGCAGAAAGGGGCTCCTTCCTTCCCCCTCCTCCTCATCCTTTTTTTTAAAAAATGTTTTATGTCTGTATTTTATTTTGAGAGACAGAAACAGAGAACGAGCGGGAAAAGGGCAGAGAGAGAGGGAGACAAAGAATCGGAAGCAGGCTCTAGGCTCTGAGCTGTCAGCACAGAGCCTGACACAGGGCTCGAACCCACGGACTGTGAGACCATGACCTGAGCTGAAGTTGGTCACTTAACCGACTGAGCTACCCAGGTGCCCCCCACAACCCCCATCCCGATGAACTGTGCAGAATAGTTCGCTGATATCATGGAAATTCCTCTGTCTCATATTCCGGCTCCAGCTGTGCTCTTACTAGCTTGAACTTGGATGCATCTCCCAACCTTAAAACAACCTTAAAATTATTCATGTATAATTGGTGTGCCATAACTTGCACTAGTAAAGGTACATTGTTTCATTAACTTTGATGTGTTTAAACCCCCATGCAGCCATCACCACACTCAAGGTGATGAAATATTCCATTATCTAAAAGTTTCCTTATGCTCCTTTGCGGCCCCTCCTCAACCCCCTGAACCTGTAACCTGGGGCAGTGGTCCCTAAGCCGGGCTGTTGTAGGGATTCAGTAAGTGTGAGACCCTTTTGTAATAGTGGCATTATTTATGAGTAATTGTCTTAGCTCAGGCTGCCATGACAAAATACCAGACCAGGTGGCTTTTTAAACAACAGAAATTTATTTTCTCATCGTTCTTGAGGCTTGAATTCCAAGATCAAGGTGCCAGCAAGGTGAGGTGCTTGCGAGGGCCCCCTTGCTGGCTTGTAGATGGCTGCCTTCTCACTGTGTGCTCGCACGGCAGGGTGCGCAAGAGCAAGCTCTCTGGTGTCAGTTCTTAGAAGGCCACTAATCCTATCATGAGACCCTTACCTCTAGGACCTCATTTAACTGTAGTTCTCTCCCAAATGCCCATCTGCAAATACAGTCACATTGGGGGTTAGGGATTCAACAAAGAATTTTGGAGAGGGACGTAAGGGACATAATAAGGTCTGTAGCAATCACAAAGTTATTAGAATTGTCATGGTTATTTATCTCTTTAAACTTTAGAGTCAGTGGCAGTGAGGGGAGAGCAAATCGATGATATAGTGCGGTAGGTGAGGGGGAAGGGCAGATGTTGCCTGGACATTCCTGTGGGTGAGCCTGGGGGGAATCATTAGGAAGGGTGTTGTGTACACGCATATGCTTGGATATGATGTGTGTACAAGTTGTTTCTGCCCTTCCCATCTGGGGAGCAAGGAGGGGGCGTGTGGATGGAGACCCTGGTCCTTCAGTGAACGCTCTGGGGTCTGAGCTCTGGATGTGGTAGATCTTGGATGGAGATCCTGGGCCCCTGTGAATCTGGTCTCCTAGCCCCGGTAGATTTTGTTGCCAGTGCATTTTCTGCCTGGTCATTGGGATGTTCTGGCGTGCGAATGCTCAGTGATGTGCTTTTGTTTTCCCATAGATGTGAACGAATGTGCAACTGAGAATCCCTGCGTGCAAACTTGTGTCAACACCTACGGCTCTTTCATCTGCCGCTGTGACCCAGGATATGAACTTGAGGATGACGGTGTTCATTGCAGTGGTAATGGGCTTTGGCATTTGGAGACTTCCATCTGTATTAGGAGGTCCAGGGGTGGGGGCGTCAGAGGACAAGGGCTTCCTTTACAGGTGTTTCCTCTCATTTCATGGACACATATCCAGTTTGGGACATTTCCCAGTGCAGTGGGGTCACATCCACACAAAGCTGAGATGAGTCACTTCCTGAAAGGTGGAGTAGAGTCCTCTCCCTTGTCGTTTGACCCCTAATGCAAAAGCCGATGGAGGTGCCTTTTAGAAAAGGGTCACCCTTTGGGAAAAGGGTCACCCAATTTTGTGTACTGGTTTGATCTATCTCTACCCAGCACTGACAAGGCCCGACGATTGCATAGATAGTACTTGTAGAGGGAAGTGACTTTGGAGTAATAGCATATTTCCCAAGGTACAGTTGGCAGGGACACTGAGTGAATGAGCTCATATGTGTAAGTGAAAATGCTTTGTGAACTTCTAAATTCTCTACAAATAATCAATCAATTCCTAGCTCCAGGCCTGGCACATAGCGTGCATGTGATCAACGGTCCTCAAATCCATGAATGAATGATTGACTGAATTAATTAATTCTTAATAACCTGTGAGAACATAGATGTGGTGGCTTTGCTGACCTTTTATAAAGTCCTTCTAAGACCCAGAAGCTACGATTCTCTGCCAGGTCTTTCTTGTGGACTCCATTATAATTTTGTTATTACACCCTTGTGACAAGAAACTTGAAAACTCTTGTAAACTTGAGAACCGGGATGGCATTTTACTCCCATAAATCCCTGCAGCATCCTGCACAGAGCCATGTATAGCTTATTCTTTCGTTCTTCCTTCTTTTCCTTCTTTCCTTGTTTTTTTTTTCTTGTTTGTTTGTTTCTTTTGGTAAATACTGGACTAAAGTAAACTCCATTGCATCCACTTTTGGCATCCTGAGCCGTTGTGAAGTAGCACCATCCGAATTAATGATGCTTCGCCGTATACTTCAAAATAAGTGAACCGTACTCTAGGGTGTGAAAATCTTTTTGTCCTGCTGAATGGAAAGTTTCCTAATCCTGGGTTTCATTGTGACAGGAACTGACCCAGGTCTTGAATGAGACTTGTGTGGTAGCCTCGCTGAGGACAAGGGTGTTCTAGGGACAGAGTTCTCTGAACAAATGAGCAACCTCTCCCTGGGGCCCGGAGAGCCAGAGCCGTGAGGAGGCAGTTACAGAGAGCCTCAGATGTGTTAAATGTCAGTCCCAGAAGCTAATAAAATACCTTCAGGCATGAAAAGCTACTTTCTTTCTAGATTTCAGTTCCTCCTGTGGTACTCCTTGGGGGAATCGGGGGCCAAGGGACTAAGTTTAGCATCATGAGATGGAATTAGTTGTTTCTGCAAAAGTCCCTGCACGTCCACAGGTGTGTATTGACCGCCTGTGAAGGTTGTATAGTAGAGCGACCAGAGCCAGTTGGAGCTGGGTTCAAATTCTAGCTCTACTTCTAGTGCTTTCCTTGGCCAGGTCACTAGGGTGGTCCTAAAGATTAAAACAGCTGGTGTTGGGGCACCTGGGGAGCTCAGTTTCAGCACCCAACTTCAGCTCAGGTCATGATCTCACGGTTCTTGAGTTCGAGCCCCACGTCAATCTCTCTGCAATCAGCATAGAGTCCGTTTCACATCCTCTGTCCTCCTCGCTCTCTGCCCCTCCCCCTCTGGTTCTCATTCTCTTTCTCTCTCTCTCTGTCAAAATAAATACAAAAACTTAAAAAAAAAAAAAAAAAAGCTGGTGTACCTAAGCATGGGTCCATGTTAATTTCTTTTCTCTAAGTGTCTGTGTAAGAGACTTCTGGCTTTTCAGAGGGTTTACATTCTTGGTGGTTTAGCAGGGATTTTCAGTTGACTCACTTTACCCAAAATGCCCATCTTCTCCTCCACATTCACCATGATATGCCCCCTTTCCTAGATCTTAGAGTGACCCGTGGCTGCTGCAGGCTTTAAGAATGGCTCAGGATAGCAGTGTGACACAGGGCGTTTGTTTTCTGTCCCTTCCTACTTCCCCCCTTTCTTTCTTTCTTTCTAATCATGTCCCCCAGGAACTATTGCTCTTGGTGCTGTCACAGCTCGTGTGGCCCCTCTGTACAGCACCAGCGCCTTCCTGGCTGTGTCCCCCTTGTCTCTCGGGGACTTGCTGTGAAGAGCTAATCCTGGAAGCCGTGGTGTGTTCACATGAGTGAAAATGGCCTCAAGTGTACTCCTGGCCAGAAACCAGGCTTGGATTTCAGTGTTTTTGGTGGAGATTAGAGCCACGGCCCTAGTAAAGTCTGGGGACTGCAGACCCCAAGGTAAACTGAGTGGACATGTTAGGGACCCTCCCTGGCCAACAGGACGTGGAGATGGGTGCTGTCCTCTCCATCTGCCCCGGGACCAGCCCTGCTCAGGGGAGGCCCCCAACCTTAGGACCCCTCTAATCCACCGATTTGATCAAGTCCTGAGCGATCACGCTGAGACACTACAGCGCGGTGTTGACCAGCGTAGGGGCTGGAGGCCGGCTGGCCGGCTTCACATCCCAGCTTTACTGCTTACTCGTTTTGTGTAAGTTGTTACCTAACTCGTTAGTCAAGTTACCTCACCTCTGTAAGCCTCCATTTTCCCTCTGTACAATGTAGCTGGTAATAGCACTTCCTTCATAGGGCTGAGGTGGGGATTAAATAAGATGAGGCATGAGGCGCCTGGCTGGCTCAGTCGGTGGAGCATGCGACTCTTGATCTTTGGGTTGTTGAGTTCAAGCCCCACGTTGGGTGTAGAGATTACTTAAAAATAATCTTTAAAAAAGTGAGACACAGGAAGCATTTAACTCAGAATGTGGTACATAGCGAGCACTCGATAGCTGCTTCGCTTCACTCCTGTTTCTACCAGAGGTATGAACAGAATCTACTCTGTGTTGTAATGGGCTGGGGGGCCCGAGACCTCGGACCCTTCAGGGTCCCCAGGGGAGTGGGAGGGGGGCCGACAGAAGCAGATCGTACCTTATGAGCATGCTTTAAACTTCCCACATCAACATCCCGGTTCTGCAGGCTCCTCACCCACCGCCTGGAGACCCCTGGGACAGATTGAAGGAGTTTCTCCTTCTGTGGTGTGCGAGGCGTTAGGCACTTGACACCAGAATTACCCAGTGGTGGAGAAGCCGCCTTATTTGCACGGATGCCCTCCCTGGATGATTCTGGCCACCAGCGGTCTGTGAGTTAGAGAGCAATTCAAGGACATGTCACATGGGGAAACTAGTGAAAGCAAGTTTTCGGGAAACAATAAATGAAAGAAAAACATGTTTTCTTTGGCGCGCTGATCGAATGAGGCTCACGCGGGGCTCTGTTGCCAAACTCTGTGTGTGAGGAAGAACTGGCTCCTCTAAGACGCCTTCCTCTGCACCAGCTGCCCCGGCCTCCGTGTGCAATGGCTCTTCCTCCATGTCCCCACCTCTCTGCAGCCCGAGAGTGGCCTAGCTCCGGGGTCCCATGCGCCAGCCACCTCCTGTGGCAGGGGGGTCCGCCGGGGGTGATACGTTCGCCCACCCCAGGCCACTCCAGAGTTTTCTCTTTCAAGGAGGTTCTTGAACACATTGAAGTTTTGCTGGTCTTCTGGATATGTTTTAGTTGTGATTTTAGAAATCCTATTGCTTCTCAACCTCGGGGTGGTTAGAGGGCGATTAGCACTGGTAAGGTTGCCCTTTCAGAAAACTAGGGCCAAGGAATGTGGTTTTGGGGGGAGGGGTTGGGAAGAGCTCTGCACATAGAAAACTCCAGTGGGCAAAAGAATCCCACCTCCAGAAGTGAAAGTTACATTTACCTATTGGACAAAATGAGTCAATAATGAGTAGATAATGTGGCGGAGCCGGAGGTAGGAGTGATGGGAGCTTGATGGAGACAGATTTCAGCTCCCTGTGGGAAAGAGTTTTCTAACAACTAGCGCTGTCCAGATGTCGGCAGGCTTCCGCAGTAGGTAGTGAGCTCCCCGTCACCTGAGTGTTCAAGAAGTGAAATGGCAACCTGGCAGCAACAAAGCTGTTATATGTGGCAGGAGTGTGTGGGAGTTGGAGGAGATCACCGCGAAGGTAGCACCCCGAGGGGGTCCGATTATAAACAGCCAGTGTGACTTCTCGCCCCCCAGATATGGACGAATGCAGCTTCTCTGAGTTCCTCTGCCAGCACGAGTGCGTGAACCAGCCTGGCACGTACTTCTGCTCCTGTCCCCCTGGCTACATTCTGCTGGATGACAACCGGAGCTGCCAGGGTAAGGCTGTCCAGAGGGGCTTGGCGGGGGGAGGTGGGAGGTGGGGCTGGCTCGCGGGGTCACCTGGAGGCCTTCACCTGGGGAAGGTGGCCAGGATGAGGGCAGGAGAGGGTGCCGGTGGCTCCCAGAGTGGCAGGCTGTGGCCAGGATGCGTGGCCTTCCTGTTCTCTGACTCATACATACTTTGGCCTCAGAAAGGACACGGCTCCTCTCGCTTCTGTAATGAACTCCACAGATGTAGGTGGCACCTCTAAGAGCCAGTCGTGACCCCCCAGGCAGATCTCTGCGTCCCCAAGACTCCTTGTGGCCTGGCCTCCTTCACGGACCACAGTCCAGGCCCCCTAACAGGCCCTGGAGGGCAGCTAGTTTGCATTTCTCTGCCGATTTCCTAGAGAATGGATAGCAGGGAAACTTTACACGTCTGACAGCTGTAAATCTGTCCCCCAAAGGGTCAGAACCCCCAGACGGTGAAGGGGGTGGGTCTTATACTTCAGGTTGGCCGCGTGAGCTGATTCCCGGTCTCATGGTCCACCCACTGGGGTCAAGGGAGAGGCTGGTAGCTGAGCCACTGACTCATTTCAGCTCCTTGGATCTTCCTTACTTGAACGCGAGGCAAGAATCCTCCGTAGCTAGTGCTGGGCAATAGGAATATAAAGTCAGCTACAGATAGGAGCCATATGGGAATAAAAAAGAGGAAAAATTGATTTTAAGAATATATTTTACTCAATGCAATACAGCTCCAACATTACCATTTCATCATATACTCAACTTAAAAACCATTGAAGAGGCATCACATTCTTCTTTGTGCGGCATTGTCAAAATCTGTGTGTATTTCCCATTTGCAGCACATCTCAGTTGGGACTAGCCCCATTTCAAGCGCTCAGTAACCACACGTGGCCAGTGGCTCTCACAGTGGACGGTGCAGTTCGATAGTAAAGAGCCAGGCTGCCCCCCCAACCCCGCACCTGGCCAGGAGCCCCACCCCTTGAAGCACTGTCCTGCTTCAGCCCTTTGTCTACCCTTCATTTCAGACATCAACGAGTGTGAGCACAGAAACCACACGTGTAACCTGCAGCAGACGTGCTACAATCTGCAAGGCGGCTTCAAGTGCATTGACCCCATCCGCTGTGAGGAGCCTTATCTTCGGATCAGCGATAAGTAAGTCATTTGGGAAATGGGAATGTGATGAGGGGTCCAGTTCAGGAGGCTGCCCGTGTGGTGGGTGTGAGTGCCTCTCCCAGGGAGCCAGGATACTTAGCCTATTGCTTGCTGGACACACACACACACACACACACACACACACACACACACACACACTCTCTGTCCTCTCTTCTTTTTTTCTTTTTAATTTTTTAATGTTTATTTATTTTTGAGAGAGACAGACAGACAGAGCACGAGCAGAGGAGAGGCAGAGAGAGGGAGATGCAGAATCCAAAGCAGGCTCCAGGCTCTGAGCTGTCAGCACAGAGCCGGACACAGGGCTCAAACTCATGAACTATGAGATCATGATCTGAGCCGAAGTCGGACGGTTAACAGACTGAAACACCCAGGTGCCCCATGCCCTCCTCTCATTCAGTCACACAGTTACAACCCTGAGCAACCCCCACTCCTTGCACTGGAGGTAAAGGGATGAATCAGACACACCTCCCATGACTTCTAGAAATGCAGCATCTAAGAGCAGTTAATGGCTTACCAGTGTGTCTCCTGCTCTGAACAAAAACTGGGCCATGAGGACAAAGCAAGACCAGGCGGGTCCGTTACAGACAGTTCCGCTTGTTGCTGAGAGCCGTGCTTCTAGCAACCCTTTGGTGTCCGGTTCCAATGTCAGGGTCCTGTGTGGCAGAGCAGAGTGTCAGTTCCCTCTGATTCTCTCTGGGATCCTCCAGGCCGCCCTTGTCTGTAGCCAGGGAGTCGACCGCTTCAAATGACAGCACTGAACTTGTGTTGCCCGTGAGGTCCCTGGCATGTCGCTGTCAACTGCCTGCCGTCAGGACCCATTTCGTCTGACTCCAGCCACCCCCTTCCAGATCATTTCCTCGTTCATGGGTCCTGTTCTCCTGCCAACCTGAGCGGGACTCACCCTCACCTTTACCCACGCCCTGGAATGTCAAGCCTCCCGCCTTTGACGCACCCATTTTCTGCCATATGGAAGGCGTTTCTTCCCCCGCCACATGGACAGATCCGCCCCATCTTTCAGATCTCAGCTCCAGTGCCACCTCCCCCAGCCGTCTGTGATCCTCCTCAGCTGCCGGCCATCACGCCCTCCCCCAAGCTCCTTAATTTTGGAGGCAGTTCTTTTCTGTGTGACACGTGACATTTGCAGGGGCCATTTGGGCAGCCGGGACATTTTGACTTGGCTATTTGAATCAGCCTTCAAAAAGCAAAACTTTAAGAAGGGTTTTATACATCCCTTTATTAAATGTCAGTCGGGCGCCTGTTACGTGGCATGCAGGTTGCTAGCACGATCGTGTTTTTGCTCTTAGGCTAGTGGAGGAGAAAGACCATTCAACTGGTTGTCACGTAAATGAATTCTTAATCGTAGATTGGGATGGGCGCTGTGAGCAGGAGGAATGGGGATGTATAAGAGGAAAATTTAGGCTGGAGCTGATCTTGACTGGGGAGTCCAAACGCTTCTCTGAGGAAACGACATTTGGGCTGGAATGGGAAAATGAGTCGATGTTGGCAGAGAGTGGAAGAGCAGAGGGAACAGCATGCACAAAGGCTACCAGACAGTGGTGAACTTGACATCTTCAGGGAGCAGAGGAGCTCCAATGGCTGCAGCCTAGTGAGTGAAGTGGGCAGTGGTCTGAGGGGGATTGACAGAGGCCAGACCCCTGTGAGTCTTATAGGTTAATGTGGGTGTTTGGTTTTTACTCAAGTTACAAGGGGTGGCCACAGAGGGGTGTGTCTTCTGACGGAGACAGAATCTGATCTTTGTTCAACGATGTACACTCTGGCTGCTGTGTAATGGACTGAAGGGGGAGGGACCTATTAGGAGGCCATCACAGAGGTCCAGGAGAGACACGGTGGTGGCCCGAGTGACAGTTCTGTGACAGAGGAGATGGTGAAACGTGGTTGGATTTGGACTGTATTTTGAAGATAGAACCAACCAACAAGTTTTGAAGAGAGAAGTTTGGGGAGCACAGCAGAAACAAGACAAGGCTGACTCCCAGTTCCGCCTAGCAAGGCACATGTCTACAGATCGCCCCATCCTCCTCATTTCTGACTCCTAGAGGGGAAGTCTCAGAGATGAGGTGAGAGATGGGGGTGGTCAGGGAGACGTCGAGGGGTGTCTGCGACAGGCATTCCTTGGTAAAGAGAGTCAACGATTTCATATTATGGCAACGCTGTTACTACTCTTTCAAATGAGCTACTTCGGATAAGAGCTGTTTGTGTCCATGATTTATTTCTCCTACTAGAGGGTGAACTATTTGGGGTCAGGATCTTATTATCACTGCAGTTCCCAAATGTCTAACGCTGTGTCTTAAACATCGAGAGATCTAAGCTCTTGTTTGTCAAATGAAAAGATTAAGTTATGGTCTACCCAGACGNGAAATTTCTTCACGACTATGTATGTCTGGGGAAGCGACAGGCTACGTGACCAGTGACGCATTTTGCCAAATAAATACACGAGACATGTAAAGTGCATTAGAGAATGTGCCAGTGTTCTGAAAGGCAGACGTCTAAGGTTTATACTCTGGTAGTAAGAAGATCTGATTGGTCAGAATAGGTCGTTCTCTAGGAAACAGAGCTTGCGTACACGCTGGTGAGTTTTTAGACCAGACCCAGGAGCAGAGAGGATCTACACTTACAGCATTCAGCTGATAAAAATGGGGTGGCCTCTTTTTCCATCTTTTTGGCGAGGAAGTAGGTACAGCGAGCATCTGGAAAGGATTTATCGCGTTCTCAAATGATTTCCCTTCCCTGCAGCCGCTGTATGTGTCCTGCTGAGAATCCAGGCTGCAGAGACCAGCCCTTTACCATCTTGTACCGGGACATGGATGTGGTGTCTGGACGCTCCGTTCCTGCTGACATCTTCCAGATGCAAGCCACGACCCGCTACCCTGGGGCTTACTACATTTTCCAGATCAAGTCTGGGAACGAGGGCCGAGAATTCTACATGCGGGTAAGAGGGCGTCGTCACCATCTTTTAACAGTGCTTGTCTTGTCTAACCTGGCACGTGCTTCTAGAAACAGGGTGGAGAGCAGCCAGGAGGAGCAGGTGTGAGGAGGGAAGAGGGGAGTGGGTGGGAGCCAGGACGTCAAGGTTCAGATTCCTGTTACTTTCTGGACGGCTTTGTGAAAGCTGCCTCTCCTCTGTGAGCCTCAGTATCCATGTCCGTGCGGTGAGAAGTTAGGCCAAGATGCAATCTTCCATCCCTTTGCTGCCTGGAGGAGGTACTCACATATCCAGTTATCCATCCACTCATTGGACAGATATATATTACCTACTTCGCACTTGCAGAAACTGAGAATATAGCAGTGAGCACACCATCCCCAGTTCCCTGCTCTCTTGGCACTTCCGTTATGTAAATACAAAAGGGTGCCTCACAGAAGTGGACCCCACCCGTGTCTTTCAGCCATGGCTCTTGGCATTTAAATGAATTAAAATGAAATAACATTAAAAAGGAGGTTCTTCTGCGGCCAAGGCACATTTCAAGTGCCCAGTAGTTGCTGTTAGCTATAGAACCTTTCTTTCACTGCAGAAAGTTCGCTTGGATAGCATGACTTACCCACATCAGGAGAAAATTTTAGAATACGCATCCTAAAATGTTTTCGCCTCTTCTTTTTTAAAGCTCTTTTCTTTATCTTGAGAGAGAGCACAAGCTTGAGCGGGGGAGGGGTAGAGAAAGAATCCCGAGCTGGCTCCACGCTGTCAGCACAGAACGCAACGTGGGGCTCAGACTCTCACGAACCGCAAAGTCATGACCGGAGCCGCGGTCAAGAGTCAGATGCTTACCTGCCTGAGCCACCCAGGCTTCTTTGTTAACTATACACACGTAATCCCGCGCCCTTATGTTCTTGAACTTCATCTCCTGCAGCCCTAGACATACCTCCTTGGATACCCCCAGTTTAGAGCAGTGATTTTCACATTTCAGTGTGAATGTGGGCACTTGTCCAAAAAGTGGATCCCAGAGCTTCCTCTCCAGAGAATCTATCTGGGAACACCGTGGCTGAGGCCTCGTGTATCAGTTTCCTGTGATTACTCTGACAAATTACCCCAGCATGGTGACTTAAGACAGCAGAAATTTATTTTCACACGGTTCTGGGATCCAGAAGCCTGTAATCACGCTCACTGGGCTGAAACCAAGGTGTCACAGAGTCCTGGCCCCTCCAGAGCCCCAGGGGAGAAGCCTTTCCTCGCTGCCTCCAGCTCCCAGCACCTGCCAGCCTTTCCTGACTTGTGGCCACATCACTTTAGTCTCCACCTCTGGTGGTCACATAGCCTTCGGTTCTGCGGGTATTACATCTCCCTGTCTCTCTCTCTGTGTCACCTGTGACGGGGTTTAAGGCCTGCCCACTTAATCCAGGGTCCTTTCCCTAATCACACCAGCAAAAGTCCCTTTTTCTTACCACGTAATGAGTACAGGTTCCAGGGATTAGGGCTGATCCCTTTGGGGGCCATTCTTCAGCCCACTGGACCCAGGAATCTGCATTTCTAACACACGCAGCGTGTGGTCCTCAAGGAGCACCTTGGGGAGCTATGGGCCCCTGGAAGTTTGCCCACTTTGAAGGGAGCCTGTCGCGGGTCCCGTGAAATGACCCTGTAATCTTAGGTCTCCACCTCCCTCTCCCTATGTCCTGGCAGAACCTTCTAGTCCTTGACTCTGGGGCTGAGACTGTCTAAAAACAGGCAGGTCTCAGAAGCAGTGGTGAGAACAGTTTAGAAAACGTTCAGGGGCTGGTATCACGCCTGTATCCTCACTAACAGTTTTTGGCAAGACCCCAGCAGTGGAGGGGGTTAACTCCGTGGAGGTAGCATCTGTAGACCAGTGCAACAGGGTCAAAGGCTTTGGAGAAAGGTGGAATGGGTTGAAGGCAGGGGAACTTCTGCCAGGTGAGAATGACAGGGCTGTGTTTACGTCTGTCCTTCCTCCGCTGTCCAGCCGAAACCCACATCTGCGAGCCGCTGTGGCCTCACGGCCTCCGGAGCACAAGCCTAGCCCACTGGGGTTCTCCAGTTTGGCCTCTGTCTTTTGTACCAACGTAACGGGTTCCAATCATAGGACACAAAGATGCCCCATTTGGGGATTTAAAAGACCATCACTGATTCCACCTGCCTCCCATTTTTCCTTTTTCCCAAGCAGAAAAGAAGATCCTCGGAAGGTGGCCTGAGTGAGATGTCACGCCACCTGCTAACATCCCTGTAGACCCAAATGTTCCCCACGAGACTGGCTTGTAACAGGTGCCCAGTGAGGGAAGATTTTCCTACAGGTGAAATGGGCAGGAGGGAGGCTCAGATTGTCACAGCCCCTAGGGGACCCTTGAAACCCACAAAGCCGAGCTGTGTGCTTGTGCCCTCCCAGGACACTGAGTAGGGCCCTAATTCTTCAGTATATATTCAGAAGAGGTTGTCAGGACTCTGAGGCTGAAGGGACTTAGGGATGGGGAGGTGGCCCCTGGCATCTCTCTCTGGCGGCACCTGGGAAGAGAAAACAGTCTCTGTATGGGTGCCCTGTGAAGCCACGGGCACGGGTCAGGAAGGCAGGGAGGAATCCGCTGGACAAGGTGGGCCTTCCGTGCACCCAGCCTGATGAGATGGGGGGCCATCATGAGGCCGCACATTGTTGTTCTACGTGGGATCCAGGGTCAGGCTGGCCCACGTGGCTTGGGTTCTACAAGTCCCCAACTGTGTGACTTGGGCCCATTACCTAACATCTCTGGACCTCGGTTTCCACATCGGTAAAGAGGGGATAATAGTAGTATTTACTTGAGGATTAGATGAGATCATCTGCTTAGCCCAGTGCCTGGAACACAGAATGATGGTTTTTTATGAAACAGGTAGGATTTGGCAGAGGTGAAACATTCAGCAATCTTTTTCTCACCTTGCTGGCTCCAACCTGTGCACACCTGGCTGATATCTGGGTTAATCCCTAGGACTGACAGGTACTTTGAGTTACTATTGAATTGTCTCCTTCTCTTCGACCAAGTCAGGGCTGGTTTCGGTGTAAAGGTCCCCCTTTCTGTCTCCCATTCACTGTTTACAGTTTCTCCCGTTCCTCTGCTGAGGAGTGGGGTGGGGGTAGGCGGGGGGGTGGGGGTTGGCCTCTGTGCCGGGTTCCTCTTCCCGTCCCCACACTGACCATGCAGTCTTGGGCTCCTTCTCCAGGACCCCGGTCGTACCGGGTTGTTGCGATTGTAAGCAGGCCCCTCGTTGGCCATCCCAAACCTTTGCACCCTCTTTCCGGTGCCGTGTCTCACACAGACTTTCCATGGCTGGGGGCAGTTGGGGGGGGTGCGCTGTGGCCTCGACAGAGCAGGTGCTGCAATAGGCAGGTCCCCAGCGGCTCCTCAGCCCACCCTGATTCAAGGTATCCGGGCTAACATCTCTAGACTTGTCCATTGCTCTCTGCATTTTTTTTCTTAATGTTTATTTATTTTTGATAGAGGGAGAGATAGACAGAGCGTGAGCAGGGGAGGGGCAGAGAGAGAGAGGGAGACACAGAATCCGAAGCAGGCTCCAGGCTCTGAGCTGTCAGGCAGCGCCTGACACAGGGCTTGAACTCGAACTGTGAGATCATGACCTGAGCTGAAGTCAGACGCTTCACCACTGAGCCACCCAGGTGTCCCCCCATCCCCCACCTTGCCCCTTCACTTTTAAAGGACCCACATCCCTGAACAGTTCTCTCAAAACCTTCCTCTTGCTTGAGGCGGGGGCTGGTAAGTGTGTTTAAGGCCACGTGATGTTGAAAGGGAGAGAAACCTGTCTGGTGGGGCCGCCGCTCCGCGGTCCTGTGTGGCAGCCACCGGAGCCACCCAGATGGCGGCGCGTCCTATACAGCGCTCTGCAGGCGCCAGGCACTGTGCCAGGTGCTTCCAAATATCACTCCCTTCATCCTGCCAATGACCTTGTGACCTGGCGCCTGCGTGACCGTACTGGTTTTATAGACCTGAGCACCGAGGCACAGAAAGGCTGAGGCACCTGCCCCCGGTCTCACAGCTAGGAAGCAGCAGGGCAGGCCGGATTCGAACCCGGGCAAGCTGGTATCGAAGTCGATGCATACACTCCCATTCTCTTTGGGATGTGGGGTACTTCTGCCTACTCTTCTAGCTTTGGGGTTTAGCAGAAAGTGAGGTAACAGGAAAGGTCTGCTTTAACGTCTAGTGATAGTAGGTGTTCGGTAAGCTTATTTGGACTGATAGCGTTGTTTCTGCCGTCACGGCCGCTGTCTTCAGGAGGCTGTGAGCTCCCGGGCGCCGGAGCTGGTGGCAGTGCTGCCCCAGGGATGGGAGCATCGTGTGGGAGGTGTGACTTGACAGTCAAAATTCAGCCTCTCCCACCCGGAGGGTCACTGATTGTGCTACAAGCACACAGTGTGCAAACCACACAGAGCCCCGTGCACACACAGCCACATGCACGTACACACGTGCACACCCACGTGCACCTTTCACACACCCACTCGGCAGCCTGTGTCACTCTGAGCCCTGGGCTGGTGACTGACCTTGGCTAGGGGACTCGGGGACGCCATCAGGGCCAGAAGAAGGAGCGTATTTACTCCGTGACACACGTGTGGATCAGGTGGCAGGGCCCAGGGCAGCTGACTTCCTTGCTATGAGTCAGACAGTGCCATCCCACAGGCTCGAAAAGACGCCCCCCTCCCCCGCCCCCACCCCGCACAAGGGAGAGCAAGGCCAAGAAGACGCACGCCCGGCGGGCAGGTTGCACCCTGCTGCCGTTACTCATTTCGTCACCCGTCACTCTGCAGAAATTCAGCACTAGGACGTATGGGGCCTTGGGTTCTGGAACAAGCAGGTGTGGCCGCTGCCCTTGAGGAGCCCCCCCACCCCCCCGTGGGGGAGGGGTACCAACAACCAGGCGAACATTTACTATGCAAAGTGGCAATCCTTCCGCGGAGTAAGGGCAGCGAATGGCCGAATGGTCGAGAAATTGAGAGGTACGGAGACCTTATCGTAGGATGTCGTGGTCAGAACAGGATTTGGGGGGTCAGACACTCCAGCGCCGTGTGCTGATGTCGTGTACTTTGCCTCCTCCCACCGTAGGGTAACAAGGGTTAAATAAGAGATGTACAACATAGCCCAGTGCCTGCTTTCACACCCACCGCCTCCATCATCGTGTCGCACCAATGGCCACGAAGCTACTAATGACCATGGGCTCTGGGGACGCCGATTCCATTGGTGGCCTGACTGTGCCCTAGAAGCCTAATGCGCGGCGGAGGCAGGTGTCCTCACTGGTCTCCCACGTGCTTGTGGGCAGGCCTTTCTCAGGCCGCTGTGGGTCTGGCCCCGGTGGAGGGCGGACTCGCTGGCCTCTGGGGCTCCTTCCCGGTGGGAGAGGCAATGACCCTGGTATCCTCTGGAGACCTCTACCAGGAAAGCCCAAGTGACCGGCTCGGAAGTTCCCAGTTCCGTTTGCCTCCCGGGCTTGGTCTCTGGCAGGCCTCCCTCCCAACGGCTCCCCTGCTGGCGGCTCAGGGTCTCCAACTCTTGGCCTTTGTTCATGCAAACAGTGAAAGCTGGTGAGATATTTGTATATGTAAATGCATGGGCCATTTCCCTGTGAGGCTGTCCCTTCTGCAAGTGCTGGCCCAGCGACGCTGAGGGTTTGCAAGAGTCGACAAGGAAGTCTGAGCGAGCCTCTGTGTAAGGAGGTGCCCCTTGCGCTGATGCTGACGGGAACAGAGGGAGCGGATGCCAAGAGGAAATTGCATGGCTGTCAGGCTATTATTGATAGCCCAGTGGACAGGGGAGGTCCCAGTACCTGGCCGGCACCTGCCTGCCTGCCCCGCCCTTGTCATACTCTTGGGGATGTCGCATCTTTATGGGGATCCCTCCCTTTATGGAGACAGATAAAACACCTGGTGTGACTTTAAATAGGCCAAGTGTCTTGATTCAGCAAGCCTGTTGCTTTCACTTTCTGGGCGCAGCGCTGGGCTCTGCAGCGTGTAGGAAGTGACCGTCCGGCATCTCCTTGCTCTCTCACGCCCTTTCCTCTCCAGGAGCCCACTCTCTGGCCACGGCACTGACCCATGAGCAGCTCCCCTAAGAGACGGTTCTAGGGAGAAGAAATACAACACACAACAGTCTCTTCTCATAACTGTCGTGCAGGGAAGAAGGCCTGGGATTTGGGATCAAGCAGCAGCCCTGTCCTTCCTAGTCAGGTGACCCTATGTAATGACTTAACCTCTCCGGGCCTTGGTTTGCTTAGTTATAAAATGGGGAAATAATGAGACATACCTTCAGTAGGACAGCCAGGGTCCCCAGACTGGGTCCTGCATTTTTAGATCAGCACCTCTCAATCATTCATATCCCCGTGAATCACCCGGGGGTTGTGTTACCCTATAGATTCTGGCTTGGTGAGCCAGAGGTGGGGCCTGAGATCCTGCATTTCTTTTTTTTTTTTAATGTTTTTATTTCTAGGAGAGAGAGAGAGAGAGAGAGACAGCGTGAGCAGGGGGGGGTCAGGGAGAGAGAGAGGGAGTCACAGACTGAAACAGCCTCCAGGCTCTGAGCTGGCAGTCAGCACAGAGCCCGACGCGGGGCTCGAACCCACAAACCGTGAGATCATGACCTAAGCGAAAGTCGGACGCTTAACCGACTACGCCACGCAGGCGCCCCGATCCTGCATTTCTAACCTGCTCCCTGGTGAGGCCTGCGGTACTGGTCCAGGGACCACACTTGGAGTAACAGAACCTTTCGGGGCTTTTATAAGGATTAAATAAGTGCATTGCTGGAAACAGTGCCTCACACATGGAAGAGGCTCAGGGGATGTCAGTCCTCCCTCCCTAGCTGCTCAGAAGTTTTAGAGAGACAGTCAGTGGAGGGAATCATCAGAACTCCAGCAATGGGGTCACAGAGTGCTGAAGCTGGAGGAGACTAGAGCGACCTTTGGGAGCTGCGCTGTACCTGGGAACCACCTGAGGCCTGTAAACAGATGATACTTTCCCCAGGCATCATGCAAACATCCACTCGAGCAGAAAATCTTGGAATGGGTCCCTGGAATTGTTAGTTTAAGAAAAAGTGACCGAGGTGCATTGGAAGCTGTTTACTGGAGAACTACTGATACAAACCCTCATTTCAATTTTTTTTAATGTTTCTTTATTTTTGAGAGAGANTGGAATTGTTAGTTTAAGAAAAAGTGACCGAGCTGCATTGGAAGCTGTTTACTGGAGAACTACTGATCTGATACAAACCCTCATTTCAATTTTTTTTAATGTTTCTTTATTTTTGAGAGAGAGAGAGACAGAGTTCAAGCAGGGGAGGGGCAGAGAGAGAGAGAGAATCCAAAGCAGGCTCTGTCAGCACAGAGCCCGACACAGGGCTGGAACCCACGGACTGTGGGGTCATGACCTGAGCCGCAGTCGGACGCTTAACTGACTGAGCCCCCCAGGCGCCCTTACAGACCTTCATTGTAGAGATGAGACCCAGAGAAGTGAAGTGACAGCCCTAGGGGGTGCAGATGGTTCATCAGACCTTCATTCTGTCATTCCAGATCTATTTCCTGAGCGCTGACTGTGTGCCAGGCCCCAGGGAGGGATTCAGCGGTGAAAAACCCGACCCCCGTCCTTGCTCTTACAGAACTCGCAGTCTGGTGGGGACAGCAGTGTGGAGGGCGACGGGTACTTTCCATCCTAGGCAGAGTCAGTGCAGTGGCAGAGGGGCACCAGGTGACCTGAATCAGGTTGGGGGAAGCAGAGAAGGCTCCTCTCGGGAAGTGACATTTCAGGTGGGACCTTAAGGGTCAACAGGAAAACGCCGGGTGGGACGTGGGTAAAGGCAAGGGACAAGCGTGCTATCAAGCCGATGCCAGTTGGACTACACCGCTCTGCGGGCGGGAGGGGTGCCGGCGGAGGCTGCAGAGCCGGGCTGCCGCCGGACCACCCGGCCGGCCCCCTGCTCCGGTGGTCGTGCAAGACGCCCCACCTCCCGACCGACCCTCAGCCGTCCTCAACCTTCTCTGCTGTCACTCGACGGCTTCCGGCGTCCGGCTCACCTGCCCTGTTACGCTGGCCAGGCTTTCTCTAACCAGTGTCCTCGGTTCTGTCCACAGCAAACAGGTCCCATCAGTGCCACCCTGGTGATGACACGCCCCATCAAAGGGCCCCGGGACATTCAGCTGGACTTGGAAATGATCACTGTCAACACCGTCATCAACTTCAGAGGCAGCTCCGTGATCCGACTGCGGATATATGTCTCCCAGTACCCGTTCTGAGCCCCGGGCTGGGGTCTCTGACACCCTCTCAGCAGCACCCAGGGACAGGAGAAGAGAGGAAACGAGAGGGAGAGGGTCGTGGGACAGACGTTACGCTCTTCTTGCTGACCGTCTCCCGAGGAGTCGGCCCCGAATGTCCTGGCCCTGCGTGTCCCCCAGTAGACCCGTCGCTCTGAAGGACATGCTTCTCCCAGTTCTTACGACGCAGTTATCGAAAAGTATTATCGGCACCCTGACCTGAGATCGACGGTGATTTTTCAAGGCCTATCAGTTTATTTTCATAGTTTTCAAAGGAAATAGATTAGCTTCGCTGGGGGCTGAGTCCACGTTCAAAGACTGTGAACGGCTTCCCGTCACCTCTTCCACGCCTTCTTTCTGTCTGTCGCTGATTGTCGCTGATTGCTTCTTTGCCGAGGCCTGGATTGCTCACAGGGACGCTGGGGGTAGCTAGCTGCTGCTTGCGTGCCGGAGAAGGCTGCGGAAAGAAACCACAGCAGGATCTAAGGGTTTTCACAGAGTCTATTTCAAAACCATGCGTGGTATTTTCAGCCACGAAAGAAGGTTTAGTTGCCCTTACATTTGTATCACTCTCTAATCCTTCCTTGTGCATTTTGAGTAATTTTAAAAAAAAAGATAAGTGGTAGAGTTCCTTACAAAGGCCTTCAGACACCTGTTATGTTCTGACTTCCCAAACCCAGTCTCCTCTCCATTCTACCCTGGTGTTTTCTTCGAGGACCCCTTACTCATGCTTTCTTTAGAATGTTTACCCAACTGGGTTGAAAGGCAGGAGGTCTCTAAACTGATTAAATATTTGAAGAGATCTTGTGTTTGGTTCATTTTGACATCGTAGATGACTCAGTGTTTGGGGCTGGCTCTGCTTCAGCTTTGAACCTGTTTATTGTGCACTGGTGTGAAAACTCCCTGGAGAGCCCGATGGTCCTTTATCACTCAGGCACCTGATGGTGAGTGAGGGGCAGAGAAACGGAGGTGGGGAAGGTAGGAGGAGGCTTCAGCCTGAATCCTGTTTTGTTCATTCGAGAACAGTTGTTGTTTAACTGTTCCCTCTGTCATGTAGATTATTTCCAGGTACCTTCCAGAGCCCAGATGCATTCACTTTACTTTAAATCAGTGGCCCTCAACCCTGACCGCGTAGTAGGATAACTCAGGGAGCTTTTAAGAGAAAAACCTGATTTCTTGGGCTTTGTGCCCAGAAATTCTGGTTTCGTTGGTCTTTGGTAGGCATTGACTTTTTTTTAAATGTTTATTTATTTATTTTGAGAGAGAGAGCACGGAGAAGGACCGAGAGAGAGGGAGAGAGAATCCCAAGCAAGCTCCTTACTGTCAGCGCAGAGCCCAACTTGGAGCTTGAACTCCAAAACTGTGAGATCATGACCTGACCTGAGCCAAAATCAAGAGCCAGGCGCTTAACTGAGTGAGCCACCTAGGTGCCCCCAGGCATTTAAAAAACTCCACTAAATAGCCGGAGGTCAGAGTGCATTGTTATAAACCTTATACGGGAGGGGGACAAGTGTGGCCCAGCCTTGGTCACCTTGCCCTCAACATCTTTTCAGCTATTTGCAGGGTTCATTGTCCTTTTCCTGATCAGGGACTCTGGATTTCCTTCCAGATTCGGAGCCTCAGGCAGGGGACAAAGAGAGTCAACAGTGCAAGGCACCGGTTACAGAACAGGTGGGGACAGCTGCCTTTGTGTCCCATCCCAGGAGCTGACCTGAGGCTTCCGGAGGAGGACATGTACTCCCCGATGAGGTTCAGTCCACAGCACAGATGGGCAGATAGTCCCATTCTACTCGCTGGGAGTATATATATTAAAGAACTACCAGGGCGCCTGGGTGGCTTAGTCGGTTGAGCGTCCGACTTTCGCTTAGGTCATGATCTCGCGGTTCGTGGGTTCGAGCCCCGCGTCGGGCTCTGTGCTGACTGCCAGCTCAGAGCCTGGAGCCTGTTTCGGTCTGTGATTCCCTCTCTCTCTGACCCTCCCCTGCTCACGCTGTCTCTCTCTCTCTCCTAGAAATAAATAAAACATTTAAAAAAAAAAGAACTACCACGTGCCAGGAACTGTGCCTGTTCCGAGGATTCGTTGAAAATTTCTTCAGTGGAGGAAATAGCATATTTGGCTGTGCCAAATGCCAAATGCCCAGAGAGCATTTCTCTCCCCCATACTGCGCACCTGACTTTGCTCCTGGCTGTGTGTGTGTGTGTGTGTGTGTGTGTATTTTTTAAATTTATTTTAAAGTTTATTTATATATTTTGAAAGAAAGAACCATCAGGGAAGGGGCGAGGGCTGGGGGGGCAGAGGATCCAAAGCAGGCTCTGTGCTGACAGTAGAGAGCCTGATGCGGGGCTTGAACTCATGAACCACGAGATCATGCCCTGAGCTGAAGTCGGACACCAAACCGACTGAGCCGCCCAGGCGCCACCCAGCTGTAGTTATTTTTTAATTAACACGAAGCAGAACCAAGCCCCTTTCCCATTGGGCAGTCAGTTTCCAGTGACGTTAGCGAGCAACGTCAATGCCTCAGTTGCAGAGCTTGGAAGAATCGGGACAGTTTCCTACAGACGTGCCAGGCGTGCAGGCCCGGCTCAGCTCCCTGCAGAGCAAAGAGCAGGACGTGGCCCTGAGCCTGGGATCCCCTCGTGTGGGGAGGCTTAGGTGGCAGAAAAAGGTGTGTTTGGAGCGCTGACGGTTTATGTGAGCTTGGCAGCAGGCAGCTCTGTTACCCACTTTGGCTCAACACAGCACAAGGGTAAGGTTCCCTTAACGTCAGAAAAAGAAGGCAGGAAGGCTGTGTCTTGGGGATTCGAGGACCCATTGGTTTCAGAGGTGCCACATTTGGAACGGGACCCCAGTCTCCGGGGCCCGCATTTTATTTGTCCACGTCAAAACGTGGCTTCCTGCTTCTAAGAAAAAAAAGGCACAGAGAGACTCATAAAAGCAGGCCGAAAGGGCTTCTTGGACCTCAGATCGCTCTTTCCAAACATGGACTGATGAGTTCAGTGTAAATGAATCAGAAGCATGTGGGATCCATTTCCCTTAAAATACACTGGGGCATAAAAATTAAGAGGAAAACGCCCTGGGGCAAAGTGTGCATTGTAAGGCCAAACCCCAAACATTTGGGAAACAGTTCTAGAGGCCCCCAGAACCCGAAGAGCTGTTGGTTTCACCCACCCCTTGGGAGATCTTATTTTCACAAGATTGGGGATAAGCTTGCTCTTTGAATCACAGCATTGTGTTCCTCTGGAGTCTGCTGGGGCTGGCTGTTCCCCCGGGGCTCGGGTACCTGGGCTCTCCGCTGGCGTCGATCGTCAGCTTCGCCCCATCCGTGAGCTGTGCTGAGAGCCTGTTACATGAGCCCCGCTCCGGACCGCTCCATCAGGTCCCAAAGAATGAAGGGTTCTGTGGTTGAAGGGGCACTGGATTAAGAGCTGAGACACCTGCCTGAATCCTTGTGTTACCTCCTAATCTTCTGGGTTCTATATGGATGAAAACTTCCATTCAGCTGCCTCTAATTCTAAAGCTCGGCGATTCCTTGAAATGTACTTTGGGGATGACAGCCAGCATTTCCATTAAAGTGCAATTTTAGAGTTTCATAGTGGTTTGCCAATCATAACAGTTTCTAATTGGCATGAAATCCACCTACCTGTTGCCTCTCAGGCCTGGGTAATGTACTTCGAAATTTTCTTAGGTAACTGTCTTGGCCCTTGGGGTGTGATTTTTCCAGATGGTGAAAACATTTAAGGAGGTCTGATTACTTCATTTGCAGTGGTTTAAATGTATTTCTGTGACCTGATTGTTTATCGTAATGCACACAAATTCTTCGTCTGGGTGAGCCATGAGAGGGTCGCCCAGAGAGAGGACACACAACAAAGGAGCAAGCATTCTTTACCTCCCCCTTGGCACATGAAATCCTGTTTTTGCGAAAGGCTTTTGTCTCTCGGGGAGAATGTGCTTTGGCTGAGCAGACCCACCCACCCAACTTTGGCTCCGCCAGTTTCTGGATTCAGAGAGATGAACAAGACAAATATGGTGCTGGTGCTCAGATAAGAGAGTTTCCCAAGGGCTATGCAGCCGTGGGACAAAACTGAAATACGATGTGTTGGGTGCCTTTTAGCAGTGTGAACAAAATGGTTTTGGTTAGAATGTAATAATTACTAAGGCATATCTGTTGTACACAAAAATTCTTTTTTTTTAATTAATTACATTTTTTAAATGTTTATTTTTGAGAGAGAGAGAGAGTGAGCAGGGGAGGGGCAGAGAGGGAGGGAGACACAGAATCCCAAGCAGGCTCCAGGCTGTCTGAGCTGTTAGCAGAGTGCAAGGTGGGGAGGGAGGGGTCTCGGGGGCTTAATCCACAAACCACAAGGTCATGACCTGAGCCAAAGTTGGAAGCTGAACCGACTGAGCCACCCAGGCGCCCCATTAATTAATTAATTTTTAAATTTACATCCAAGTTAGCATATCCTGCAACAATGATTTCAGGAGTAGATTCCTTAAGCCCCTTACCCATTTAGCCCAACCCCTCCTCCCACAACCCCTCCAGCAACCCTCTGTTCTCTGTATCTAAGAGTCTCTTATGTTTTGTCCCCCTCCCTGTTTTTTTTTTTTAATTTTTAAACGTTTTTATTTATTTTTGAGACAGAGAGACAGAGCATGAGCTGGGGAGGGGCAGAGATAGAGGCAGACACAGAATCTGAAGCAGGCTCCAGGCTCTGAGCTGTCAGCACAGAGTCCGATGCGGGGCTCCAACCCACAGACTGAGAGATCATGACCTGAGCCGAAGTCGGACGCTTTACCAACTGAGCCACCCAGGTACCCCCGCTCCCTGTTTTTATATTATTTTTGCTTCCCTTATGTTCATCTGTGTTGTATCTTAAATTCCTCATATGAGTGAAGTCATAATGATATTTGCCTTTCTCTAATTTCACTTAGCATAATACTCTCCAGTTCCATCCGAGTAGTTGCAAATGGCAAGATTTCATTCTTTTTGATTATACAACCAAAGTTCTATGGACAGCTACAGATACATATTTGACATTTAGTATAAAATGCCTCTGCTTACAATTGTCAAGTACATTGCAAGAAAACACAGAATCCATGTTGGGTGAAAATATTCTTTGTTTTTGATATGCTTTATACTCTGAAATGCAATGTCTTATTTTCTAGAAGAGAAAAAAAAAAAGCAAACATTTATTAAAGCTTTTCATTATTTTGGAATTGGCCGACACTCATCGACCACAAATACACAGATTGTTCCTCTTTGCTGATATTTTTGTTCTTGAGTTTCTTAGTGTCTTTATTTAACAAATGGCTGATATCTTCATTAGAATCCATGAGCAACTGAAGACTGAAGAAAAACAAAACAGAAAAGACCAGAGGCTTTAGGACAAAGGGAGGCCATAGAGGCAAGATTTATCACTTTGGTAGCTCTTGTGATGACAGCCTCCAGTTAGAATGTTTGACTTGCTAATACTTCCTCCTTATGAATCTTCAGCTCCAGTCATCAGTGAAATAAACCATCTGGGTAAGGAAACAGGTGTCAACACTGAAATGGCAATAAATTGCCATCGTTGCTGTCTTCTCATAGAGGGGATTGCGTATTCGGCAGGCGGTGACTGACGGCACTTTTTTTTTTTTTTTTTTGAGGAGTTTGGGATATTCTTGAGCAGTGATGTACAATGAAGGCAGGGGTAAATTGTACCTAGATGTGGATGTCAAGGTCATTAGGGTACCAATGTATCAAGATTAATTAATTAATTACTACGGATTTGGAGCCAGAGAGTTATTGGATAGCTTAATACCATTTAAAAGTAGCTTTTGTTTAAGGAGAATTGTTTTTGTTTCATCCTAGGCTTTTTTCTAATTCTTGCTATCCACCCTTCTACACAATGCATCTGATGTTGCAGAACTGACTTGTATCACGAGAGAGCCACTTGCTTTAGGGCACCCTGGATGGCTCAGTCTGTTGAGTGTCCGACTCTTGGTTTCAGCTCAGGTCATGATCTTGAGGTTTATGGGTTTGAGACTCACATAGGGTCCATACTCATGGTGGACCTAAGCGGGTCCATGGTGGACCTAAGCAGGTGGATTCTCTCTCTCCCTCTTTCTCTTTGCCCCTCAACTGCTCTTTCTCTCTCAAAATAAATAAGCTTTAAAAAGTTATAAAAACTATACTTTAAAACAGGTACCTGGAGTTCTTCTGTGTTTTAATGTGCAAACCATTTATAGTTTATCTGTAAAGAGGAGCATGGATTGCTGTTATATTTGTGAAATATAATATCCCCTGTTCTTAAGAATTTTTATCAAAAAAGCCATCATGGATGCGATGCATGGCATTTGCAAGTAACTTAGTTCTTTACAGGGACCTGTAGTCTTATATTTTTGTTTTGTTTTCCTTTTGTCTAGTTCCCCATCAGAAAACACCCCATGGAGATTTCCACTGTAAGCCTGGCATTTCCATACAGCCTCTTGCCAGTTTTTCTGAATAGCAGATCTATGAATGGTCCACTAACACTGCTGAAGTTTTATGTGCATGGGCCCTATTGAAACCATAATCTACTTCCAGCAAAGTCATGGTTAGTCAAGAGGATCTTTTCAGCTCAGAATTCATGCACAGTTGGGGAGAGCTAGACCTCCTTGCTGCCTGTTTTTTTTGTTGTTTGATGTTTTCCTGTTGGGTCTTTGGGATGTGTTATCTTCTCAGGGTCCTCTGTACCATTAAAAAAAATTCCATGATGTCTTTTTCCTCCTAAAAGCCAGGGCTTTCCGCAAATACGTGGTGAAGAGCTCCCAGGTATAAAGCAAGAATTTGGGGACAATACAGGACACTGCGAAGGAGTGGGTTGCCTCATTTGGAACAACATCCCCAGATGGGGCAGCCCTGGGAGGTCAGGCAGTTGCCCCTCCAACTAAACCTGAGCCAATGCTCTGCTGCTACTCACCTAATGAACACTCTTGCTCTTCACACGCATTCCCTCCAGCTGCACGCTTGCATCTTGGGAAACAGCTTAAGGCTATCGTCATTCTTTTTTTTTTTTNTCTTTTTTTTTTTTTTTAAACGTTTTTGTTTGTTTTTTAAATTTATTTCTAGGAGAGAGAGAGAGAGAGAGAGAGAGAGAGACAGGGTGAGCAGGGGAGGGTCAGAGAGAGAGGGAGATACAGACTCTGAAACAGGCTCCAGGCTCTGAGCTGTCAGCACAGAGCCCGAACCGTGAGATCATGACCTAAGCTGAAGTCGGAAACCCAACCGACTGAACCACCCAGGTGCCCCTCAGAGATACATTAAAAAAAAAAAAAAAGACTTTCCAGCTCTCTCTTCGTCCCTATCCATCATGGCACCTCATGGCTGGACATGGTGCCCGTCTTCTTCATGTAACATGGAGCAGAGAGGCTGGGAAAGTCTGGAGTCTCTTTAAATAAGGGACACTGCACAGTTTCCAGAGACCAAAGTCTCTGTGCCAGTAACAACCCTTCCCTTCTTTGTAAATTATAGTCCAGCACTCTTCACAGAGTCACAGATGACAGATTCCTTCACCCAAACTATTTCCAAATGGCCCATAGTGTGGTTTTATGGATAGTTGCCTGTACTCAGATTAACATATATCCATACAACTATCGCCCATGTACCAGTTTTTCACAGTGGAGTTGATATTTGGCTATGACTTAAAGAATTCCTCAAGCATAGGAAGGGAAGGGCGCTGAGAAGACCGGTGTGGTTGGAGCAGAGGATAAAGGGGCCTGTGGATGGCAGGGAGCGATGGAAATTGAGGCCAGATGACTTATGTCCCTGTGCATCTAATTGAGCTTGGACTTCGTTGTGGGGGCCAGCACGTCGCAGAACACTAGTCGCTGGAGGTGCTGACCAGTGTTCTAAGATGAAAGCGTTCTCTTGTTTAATAAGTTGAGGAGTCTGAATATCCTCTTTAAAGACTCACAAATGACATTAGAAAATGAAAGGCTCTGAAAAGTTCTGCAATAAAAGGAAACATGTTTACTTCTGTATAAAGGTTAATCAAACTTATTCACAAGGGATCCACCCCCCCCGGGCTAGAACAACCATCAACTTCTCCAGGAACAATTTTCTTAGAGTTTGGGAATTGTTGCTTTCTGCTGTGGGAGCTATGGTAGGGCTTTATTTGATCTTGTTTTGCTTTTTAATTAGGGGAAGGGACACGGTCTAATATTTAGGAAGATCCCTTTGGAAAAGGTGTGTGGAGATGGTAAAGGCAGAAGTCAGGAAATTTATTGCAGTTGTTCACAGAAGAGATCACGATCTCTAAACTGAACTTTCGGAAGAGTGAAGCTGACTAGTGTCTTGCTTAAAAGGCTTTACCGGCAACCGCTCTGCCCACAGATTAAAGTTCAAACACCTGAATGTGGTTGATGAAGCCCTGGCCCCTGCCTCCCTCTCCAGCTCCATCTCTTGCCTCTTACCCCTCCTTTATAAACCATTCCGAACGAAACAAACCTGAAAAGGCTTAAGTATTCTCTCCGGCTGCTCTTGCTAGAGCTGTCCTCCTTGGCTTCTCTTTACCCACTTGGCAAATGCCTATTTATCTGTCAACATTCCCCTCAGAGGTCAGGTCCTCTGGGAACCTTCCAGACCCATGCCTGACAGCACCAGCACCCTGCCCCCTCCTCCTGTGTAGAGCGAATCACTCCTTCCTGTTGCCCGTGTGTCCAGTGTTGGGTTACCATGCGGAGCTCCAAAAGGCAAACTCCTTCAGGATGTGGTGTGCTGTTCAGTGTGCTGTTCACCACTATAGACGTAAGGGCTAGCGCAGCGCCTGGCACAGTGTGGGTGGTCAGTGTCATTTGATTGAACGTGATCATGAAAACTGACAAGAAAAAATGGAGGCACAGGGAAAGATTCTAGAGAATTGCAGGGGATGGAATCGATAGGTCTCTGTGACTTATTGGGTGTGGAGGCTAAGGGACACCCTGAACCAGGCTAAAGAATACTTGAGGAAGAAGTGTTTTGGAAGTGGGGAAAGATAAATTCCATTTTTTATTTTTTTATTTTATTTACTTATTTTTTTTTTATTTATTTCTAGGAGAGAGAGAGCGTGAGCAGGGGAGGGTCAGAGAGAGAGGGAGTGACAGACTCCGAAACAGGCTCCAGGCTCTGAGCTGGCAGTCAGCACAGAGCCCGACGCGGGGCTCGAACCCACCAACCGTGAGATCATGACCTAAGCGAAAGTCGGACGCTTAACCGACTAAACCACCCAGGCGCCCCTAAATTCCATTTTTTAAAAGTAGGCTCCATGCCCAAACGTGGGGCTGGAACTCACAACCCTGAGATCAAGAGTCAGATGCTCTATGGACTGAGTCAGACAGGTACTCTCCCTCCCACTTTTTGAGGTGAATTCCAATTTCTTGAGAGAGGGAGAGAGAGAGAGAGAGAGAGAGAGAGAGAGAGAGAGTGTGTGTGTGTGTGTGTGTGTGAGAGAGAGTGGGGGAGGGGCAGAGAGAGAGAGACCCCACTGTGGAACCTGATGCAGGGCTCAATCTTACCACCATGAGACCATGACCTGAGTTGAAGTCAAGAGTCAGACACTTAACCAACTGAGCCACCTAGGTGCTCTTGATGAATTCCATTTTAAACCTACATCTTTAATTTTTATTTTTTTGTTAAGATATAATTTGCATACAGTGGAATACATGCATAGATCTCAACTACACGGATAACTTGGACAGAAAAAGTATGCTGAACTTGCGATGACTGTAAGACAGCCAGCTGGAGGTATTCTGAAGATGCTCAGAAGTATGTGTGGAGTGGGTGATGGGCATGGAGGAGGGCACTTGTTGGAATGAGCACTGGTTGTTACATGGAAACAAAATTGACCATGAATTTTATTTAAAAATTAAAGTTAAAAAAAAGAAGTTATGTGTGGAAAGAGAGAAATGTGGTGCTAGAAGATGAACCCTGGGGGTCCTTCTGAGAAGTGACGGTGAAGATGCAGATGAGGTGGCCCCTTGAGGGAACTTGAAGATCCAGTATTTGACCTAGAGGAGCAATCACACTCATGACAGTAGTCACAGAGTCAGTCACTTCCTTGAGTGAGTGAGGGGGTGCCTATCCTCATGGTCTGTACATACCACATACGTGGAAAGAATGCTAAGATAAACAAAAGTGACACATAGCCACATATGAAAACTGAAAATTGCATTAACTATGCCCCCTAGTAGCTTCTTGAAGCAGCAGAGTCATTTTCTAATTAACCCATTAGGCAGATGAATGTTCTTGGTTGGAGGTTAGCATTTATTTTCACCCAGAGTATACTGCATTTAATTACATGTACAGGAAAAATTCTGTTGGCCTAGGAGTTATGGCAATGTGGTGGGAAGAGTGCTAGTCTGGAAGTCTAGACATCCTTGGTTCTTTTCCAAGCCCTATCTGGGGAAAGAAAACTTTTCGAGGTTCTCTTAACCTAGGGCAAGTCGCGTGGCCCCTTGGAGACTGAGATCCTTCTTTTGTGGCCTGCGGAACATTTTAACCCTGAATCTTGTATTTACTCAACTCCTCAACTCCAGCTTCCATTCTGGCCCCGGCTCTGACCTGGTTAAGAATCCCTGCTCTCACAACTCTTTGCTCTCGCCCCTGGCCAGATTACCCATTGCTCTCCATTCAAAAGCATGTCTGTGTTCTTTACACCGGCGGATGGAAAAGTGAACTGGACACCACTTGGGTTCCTTATAGGCATTTCATTCTATAAAATTCAGATACCTGGGTGTAATTATGTCAGTCTGGTGAGGCAGGAGGAACACTGGGATTGGAGTTGAATAGAGCTGGATTTGGGTCCCCATTCTACCACGTAGCAGTTTGTGATCTGGAGTGAGTTGCTCAGGTTTCATGAACCTCCCTTTCCTCATCTGTTCAAGGGAGATAATGATACCTCCTTGTTGTTTTGAGAAATAAGATGATGCATGTGGAAATGCTTGGTGCTTCTCTTCTAGCAAGCAGCAATTGCCCGTGCCTTTCTTCGCCTCAAATATTCTAAATATCCAAGTCATTCACCCGAGCCATGACTCAGTTTATAAACAATTCCTGGAATTTGGAGGACCGAAGTGGGCCCGTTTGCTCTAGCACACCCTCAGCGATTTCCATTTCATCTCACTTCAGACTTGAAATCTGGTCCATTTCATCTTCACTTTCTACAAACTGGAGATATGGTTTCTAGCAACATTTCCACTCTTCCTGTTCCCAATGCGTGTACCAGGGAGGTAGTTTTAATTGAATTTTATTGATGATGCCCCATAGAGACCATATGGATCTGAAACAATTTAGAAATTACGTTTTGAGGTCCAGTATCTTTGTTTACAATGAGGGATCTGAGTGGGGGCTGCGGGATTGACTAGCTCTGGTGACCTGGTGGTAGATGGGCATTCAGGTCTCCTAATTCTCGGTCAAGTTCTTTTCCCCTTAGACCACAGAATGGGTCTCGTCCTAAACTATTTTAACTGCTTATATCTCAAGTAATCTGAAAACTATTTCCATAATCTACAGGGCTCTCCTTGCTCATTTGTATTGAAGGAACTTCATTAATTGAGGACACTTTCATGTCCTTCTATGAGATTCAATAAGGTGAATTCTGGCACCCTGAAGGACAGCAGAACTGCACCCATAGAGGCCAGAAGTGTGTGCAGCTCCAGCTAGAGTTGAGGTAGAATACTCATTATCAGAAAAATATGGAAGCCTTGGATGGACAATGGGCAGCTGCCTCTTCAGTCTAGGGATCTGTGATACAGAAAGAGAAGCAGAAAGCATTCCCATGCGGCGCTCTGGTCTTTGGAGTTAATGTGGGATCATGAGCAGACAGCTACTGCACGGACAGCACTGGGTGACGGTGGAGGAAATGTTTGGTGACAGTGCATGAGGCCTGCCATGCACACTTTTCCCTCTCTCCTCCCTCTCTCTCTCTCCTTCCCTCCCTCCATTTCTCTTCTTTCTTCCTCAAACTTATCTTGAGTATTGTTTTATATACCAGGTCTTGTATTAGATCCTTAACCCCGACTCTAAAGAACTTATGCTTCTTTCTCGTTGGTTGTCCTTCAAAGAGTCATCCATCTTTCTTACTCATCTCCCTACCTCTTTTTTTTTTTTTTTTTTTTTTTTGGTTTTGTTCTTCCTTCTTTTCCATATCTCTGTTTTCCCTTTTCCCACATGTCTTTGTTTTATTGGTAACCCAAGAGCCAGCTGTGGTTCTTAGCCTACAAGGTCTAGATTATATTGCCTTGAACTTCTCATTCCATGCCCTATGGAATTCCAAGCACTTCCCCCTGATTTCTGAAAACTTCCATGGGACATAGAGGGGGCTTTTATTTTCACGGTCACTTCTAACTCCAAACACTGAACTTCTCTTGAATTCGTTTGGTTCATAGGCCATTTCACTACAAACCCAGTCCCTTGCCAAGTTGACCCTGACACGTTGACCTTCTTGCTTGATTTCCACAAAAACAAGATGAAACAATACTTTAGTGGGTTGAACAGCGTCTTCCCCCCATCCCTCCCCCACTCACATCCATCTGGAACATCAAAATGTGAACTTATTTGGAAATAGCGTCTTTATCTATGTAATTAATCAAGTTAAGATGAGGTCATATTGGAATAAGGTGAACCCTAGATCCAGTGACTGATTTTCTTCTAGGACATACAAATAGAGGACATACAAAGATACACAGAGAGAACGAAGGCCATGTGAAGATGAAGCAGAGCTGGAGTGATGTGGCCACAAATAAAAAAGCACCAAGGATTTTTAGGAGTCATCAGAAACTGGAAGGGGCAAGGAAGCATTCTTTTCTAGAGCCTTCAGAGGGAACTTGGCCCTGCTGACACATTAGTATTGGACTTTGAGCCTCCAGAAATGTGAGGGAATAAATTTCTATTGTTTTTAGCCAAATTTGTGGTACTTTGCTATGGCGTCCCTGGGAAACTAACACAAACACCATTTTCATTTGGGTGTGTAGTCAGCTTTACAGGGGACCTGAGAGTGGAGAGAAGGCAGAGAGGAATGCACATTGTAGCTCTCTGTCCCTGCTGTTTCACTGGCTCTGTCTTCCATGCTCACTCTGCTTCCACGTCCCCTCTCCCCATGAAGTCCCCACACTCCAAATCCATCTTACCCTATCACGCAGAACGCCGGCTCTCAAACTCAGCTCCCAGCCCACCACTGAGGCCAAACCCTTCCGGATACTCAGCTGTCTGAAAATACTCAGGGACTAGCAGCTCCTCTCAGAAAGGAGATGTGGATTGAAAAAGCCACACCTATTCCCCTTTTGGGAGACATATCTCTTTTTCTACTTCCTTTGCTTCAGCCTGCCAGACACCATGGGGTAGGCTCCTTTACCTGCACCCACCCTTAGAATGTTCAGGGTTTGGGTTGCAGAAATCAGAGGGACTTGTCTGTCTGTCTGTCTCTCTGTCAGTCAGCGGATGCTGCCCTGGGCACTCTGGGGAGACAATCAAAGAATATAAGAGGTTATCGCATCCTTGAGGAACATTCCAGAAGACCACCCTTAGCTTTTCTTCCTTCAGAGCATTGTTCAGCTGGTTTGATCTCTCCCATGTTCTGATAACAATCTCTTACCTTGTACTTCTTCCCCCTCTGTATTTCCGCTTTTCCGATGTGTCTATTATTAGAGAGCTTTAAAAGTTCTGTCACCCTTAGTATTCTGTTGTTTTCTGGTTGCAAACATCCAAGACCTTTGGGGCAGTATTGTTTCTTCCTTTTTTTTTTTTTTTTTATAGGAGATAAGGAAAACCAAGCCCAGAGATGGAGTAAATTGTCCAAGATCAGCTATGTTTAAGTGACAGGGCTTGCGATCACTTTCTGAGAGTGGTTGGTAGCCTCAGCCTTTAGCCTGGAAAAATCCACTTAATTTAGACTAGCCATCTTCTCGTTAGCGTGAGAGCTCTGGATCCGTAAGCTTGATTCCATTTAGATACTCTGTTTTAAGAACTGATTTCTAGCCTGATTATAAATTAAGTTTATTCAATGGTTTGAAGAACTCTGTGTTTTGACTTCGGTTTCAGAGAAATATTCTTACTAGGTTACACGAATATTTTGAAACTCAGCCCTTACTTTTTTTTTATTCAATAAAAGTTTGCACAAACAATGCATCCCACAGGAGAAACTTATGCCAGATCCCAGATGTTTAACACGTTTGCTTCAGATATTGGAGTTCATGGCCTCTTGTGCTTGTTAAACCAAAAAATGTAAGACCATAGAAATGATTTTTAATATCTAAGAGCTCTGCAAGGCCAGGCCGGATTCTGGGCAACTGAGTCATTTCAACAACCTTTTTGATCACAGGTTTTTCATGTGTGCATGTGTATGCGTGTGTGTGTGTGTGTGTAATTTTTTTTAAACAATCCAAGCAGACATTTCAAGGAGGGGAAGCATAAACTCTTTTTTAAAATGTTTATTTATTTTTTAAAATTCATTTTGAGAGAGAGAGTGCAAGCAGGGGAGGGGCAGAGAGAGAGGGAGAGAGAATCTCAAGCAGGCTTCACGCTCAGCATGGAGCCCAACATGGGGCTTGATCCCATGACCACAAGGTTACAACCTGAGATGAAATCAAGAGTTGGTTGCTTAACCTGAGCCACCCATGCACCCCAGAGCACAAACTCTTTAGTTCTCACTCATTTTCTGTTTCTTTTGGTTGATCTATGCAGAAATGTTCAAAAAGTTCCTTTTTTAATCCTGACACTGACTCTGACTTGTGATCACAGAACTGGGTCTGCCATTTGATCCACCAACACTGTATTGATGAGTCTTGGGATTCAGAATGCCATCATACTTGATAATATCTCTCTGGGGGCTCACTGTGCCAATCACTATTCTGTGTCTTTGCTCATGTATCATTCGACCCTCACACCCATCACCTTCACACCTACTACTTTGGTGCCAGCCACCCTCCTGTCTTGCCTCCATTATAATTAGTTGACTAACTAGTCTTTCTGCTTCTATCTTTGTCCCTGGCTCCCTGCCTCGTCTCTTCTCAACCCAATAGCTGGAGTGATACAATTAAAAGTTAAATCTTTTAATGTCATTCCTCTATCCCCAAACCTTCCAGTGGCTCCTCAGTGTATTCAGAATAAAAGCAAATGTCTTTAGGAAGCCCATGCTATCTCTTTTGCCCTGAACTTTACCCTACGCTCCTCTGTCCCTGATTTCCCCTTCTCCCTCTCTTTCTCTTATTCTAGTTGCTGTGGGTCTCTTACCGCTCCTCAGATATGCCAGGCAAGTTTCTTCTTTATGGCTCATTAGAACAGCAGAGGTTCAAGCACACATATAATCTTACATCTATTAAGGTAGGAAAGCGGAAGATAATTTGTTTCAAGCAATTAACAATGGGTCAGTGATGTACTGGTGGAAATTACAAAAATAAGTGCAGCAGAAGTTAAGGCACACGTACTATTATGCTCATTAAGGTAGGAAAATCGGAGATAATTTGTTCCAATTAACAATAAGTCAGTGATCTACTGGTGGGATTTAGAAAAACAATAAAGCCCCTGAGAATTCATATTTTTCTCATTGATCTTTGTTATAGGAAATTTGGCCAAAGACAAGTTTCCCTTATAAATACAAAAAATCAAAGTAGTGGGGCAAAGCATTTTTGTCCCAGCAGCATATACTTATTTTGGGGACATTGTTCATTTTTACCTATTGTGCAATGTTAAGGAATGGGAGCTTTAAATTATGGGCATTTAGTACCTGCAACTAACATACTGAACCAATGAATGAGCAATGATACCCAAAAGCTAAGGCTCTCTTGAATAGCTGGAAAATAAGTCATTTTGGGAGATGTGTTTCAGATAATTCAGAATATACTTTTTGAAGCACTAAAACTTTAAAATAATTGTAGTCATCCTGATTATTTATTAAAAATAAAATAGTGTCCACTTTCTTGTCTTGGTAGCCAGACTATGCCATATGTGAAGTGTTACTTGATGCTGATTCTGGATTATCATTATAAACATTGGTACCTACACTCTGCTGTATTATAATATTGATATATAGATAAATTTGTCCATACATTGAATGGTCCCAGGCAATGGTGCTTCTTAATTCCCCATGTCTTCCTTGTATGATTTTATAATAGGGACTTAGAAAGGGAAAAAGGAGTCACAAATGGGCAATTTCCATCCTGAGAGTTTTGTGGGAGTCTTAGCTGTGTTGATGCTTCAGAGGGAGAGGTAAGTTTTATGTGCTAATCATAAGCAAAAGGGCCTTGGATCCTTTTAACAACCACTTTCTTCACTATCGGTTCCATCTTGATGCTTCTGCAACAGCATCCAGCAGTTCCAAAGCATTGGCTATATTTAGAACTGGGGACCAGAGACACTTTGACACTCTGTCTGGACCAAAAAGAGGGAGAATAGCCAAAGGGAGGGTGGAGGCGTACCAGACACAAGTTCCGTTCACTTCACATCTTGTTTATAGGAAGGTACAAAATTGTCATTCAGCCCAGAGACCAACTTAACCTGCTAACATACATCTTTATACGTATACCCCACCTTTGTGAAGCGGTCTTACTCATTTTAAGTCACACTTAAATAGTGCTTTAGTGTACAAAATGCTTTGGCATTTTTTTTCTTTCCCTCATTGAATATTCAGTATCTACACCACTGTCACAATAATTTATGGTAGACATTAGGAGTACAAGGATTATTATGGTCTGTTTCTCCTCATTTTCTTCTTTTGATCATCATAATGACCCTGAGAGGTTGCTAGGGCAAAGAGTATTATTACCCTCACTTTGCAGGAAGGAGATCGAGGCTCTGGTTCTCACACTGTTACAAAAAAGTCCAAAAGCCAGAATTTAAACACAAGTCTTTCACCTGTAAACCCCGTGGTTTTTCCAGTACCTCATGCCTTAAATCAATACTGAGAGGCGAGCATCATGCAAAGCAAATGAAAATGTATCCAAATCACAATAAAATGAAAATGCCAAAGACCCAGCTTCAAAGGAGCTTGTAAGGACCTAGGATTTTTTTTTAATGTTTTATTTATTTTTGAGAGAGTGAGAGAGAGACAGCGTGAGCAGGGAATAGACAGAGAGAGAGAGGGAGACACAGAATCCGAAGACAGGCTCCAGGCTCTGAGCTAGCTGTCAGCACAGAGCCCGATGCGGGGCTCAAACTCACGAACCGTGAGATCATGACCCGAGATGAAGTCGGACGCTTAACTGACTGAGCCATCCAGGTGCCCCTGTAAGGACCTAGCTTTTTGAGAATTCCTGTTAAGCATCTCGTGTTTGAGTGAGAGAAACTAAACATATGTTAACTTAGGCAAAAGATGTAATTTGTGGGTTTATAACTGGTGTGGCTTATGTATTAGAACAGTGGGAAAAACAGGTGCATCTTCCCTAAGGACTGATTGTAACCAAGAAATCTAGTGCCTTTGGAACCTCTTATACCATTTTTGCTTCTCTTGGCATATCTACTTTATTCTCTTTTATTATATATTGACTTCTCTCTTGGAGATATGGGACCAAAGCATCTTCCATCACCAAAACAGAGGACTGACTGCTCTTTCCTGGTTATAGTTTGAAAAAAAAAACTTCTAGACAAAGATACTTATGGATGTTCCTTGGGTTCAGGTGCCTTCTCATGAGCCAATCAACTCTGACAAGGGGAGTGAAATCATAGGAAAATATAGCAGCTGCTGCTGGAAGTCCACATTTGGAGTAGAGGTCAGGGTGATTCTTATGATCAGAGTATAAACAGATGTCTACTTTGAGCATCCGAAATTCAATCTACCTGTGTATTTGTTTTTTCAAGAAACATCCTATTCAGTTTTGGGAAATTAATTTTTTGCTGAATGCCATCCCAACATTGTACTGTATTTAAAGGAGTCAGCGTAATGCCAACGGGTATGAGCAGGAAAAACTCCATGTAGAAAAGTTAAGGAATCCTCATTACTTTTAGCTGGTCCAGGACATGAAGAAGGAAGGCAGAATTTGGAGATGACCCAGAGCAGTGAAAGCAAACTAAAGATAAGGAGATAGTGACTCTGAAGGGGCGCAGAGAGCATGACTGCCACCAAATGACACTGATTTTCAGGCATGGCTATAGCCATCTTGGAGAAGGTAGGAGGCAGAATGCAGAAACTTTTGGAGTTAAAAAGGTTATCAGTCTTCTGGCTACTGTCTTCACCTTCCACAGGAGTAGATAGATAGATCCAGGGAGAAAATCTGCCCAAGCCATAAAATCTTAATTATTTTATCAGCAAAAAATAGGAAAAATAATGATACCAACACTTGCCTATTCAGAGGAGTTATTCTTCTGAGGGAAATTGGAATAAAGTTACCAGAAATTGAACAGGGCCCCTTTTTTCTGCTGGGCCAGCCATTGCCAGAGAGTAGAAATAAATATGCAAATGGCAGATAAAGTTGGGACAGGTGATAAAAGTGGAGGTGCCAGAAGAGAGGACAAAGGAAAGGCTCCGAGCTAATGGGTTTTGAACATAGACTTCACAGTCTATACCAAGCTAGCTTTTGTGGTTTCCTCAGGACAGTCCCAATCCTGTGACTCTTCCTAGTCGTCATATGCTGGGGGTGGCCACACCATGAGAGTTTTCCCCTCTACTTGAACCTCTTTTCAAACATCGTAGATCAATGAAGTGGCTTCCCCAACATCAATTCTATCCCATAAGTAGCAGCACTATGGTTTGGAGAATTGATCTCAAGGGGTAGGTCTGATTAGTCAAATTGTTATCTCATTCTCTTTGCCAAGTCACTGGTTCAAAAATGAGCCTGTGAGCCTGTTCTGGCCAAAGAGACACAAAGAGAGACGTTTGCCGGCATCTGGAACAATTGATCTCTTGAGATCGGTTCCAGGGAACTCATTCTATCCCCCTCATCTGAATTGAAGAGAAGGAGCTGATCGTCCCTGTCAGCCATTTTATAAACACAAAGAAGGTCAGTTTAGGGTAAAGTCTGCATAATCTAGAAAAGAGCAAAAGAATATTCAATGGTAAATGATTGGATTGCTGAAACAGTGACTTGGAAGTTCGATCTACCTTTGCACTTCCTTTCAATGATCTATGGTTGTGCAACAGGCCTTCCCAAGATGTAGAGGCTTAAAACAACAACGTTTTTATCGTTATTTAGCTCCTAAACACAATATGGGCAGGGCTCAGTCGGGAAGGCTCATCTCTGCTCCACATGGTGTCAGTAGGGGAGCTCAACTAAGGCCTGAAGGATCCGCTTCCAAGATGGCTCAAGGCTCATCTCTGCTCCACCTGGTGTCAGTAGGGGAGCTCAACTAAGGCCTGAAGGATCCACTTCCAAGATGGCTCACCCACATAGCTGGAAAATTGGTGCTGGCTCAGTTGGATCAGAGGGACTTAGCCCTTGGTTCTTTGTATGTGGGCGTCTCCATGTGGGTGCCTCCACACTCTGCTGTGGCTTCCTCAGAGCATGGTGGCTGGATTCCAAGAGCAAGCACCCAAAGACAGCCAAATAGAAATTCTACTGCCTTTTATGACCTAGTCTTGGGTGCCCTGTTTTGTTATTCCTGCAGCCTGTAATTTCCATAGTATTCTCTTGGTGAACCAGTCACTATGGTTAGCCTACATAAAGGATAGGGGACATAGAGCCCAACTTTATAGAGAAGTTTAAAAGAATTATGAACATGATTTAAGCCACCACTCAAGTTAATACATTTCCTTATTTTTATGACTACTTCAGTTGGGTTTTTTGTTACTGGTGGCCGAAAGTATCTCATTGATACAGTTAGTTTCATCTCAGCTATTGGCAGTAGAATGTCCTAAATTCACAGCTTTCAAGTACAAGGCTAATTGTAGCATGGTTTCTAATCATTAATTACTAGTAACTTAATAACAAGGTTTTAAAACCATTGGTGGTTTTTTTTTCCTGTTTGCAAATCAGAGCAGAATCAAGCTGACCACTATAATAGCAGAACAGTCATTTATTTTAATTCTAATAGACCTCTCTGAATGGGTAATAGAGGGATAGAATCAGAGCCAGGATATGGTACAAGGGAGCATATTTTAGGTTGAGAGCCATTGGCTTGGATGCCTCTTTTAGGAAGAGTTAGAAGAAACTCTGGGGCACCTGGGTGGCTCAGTAGGTTAAGGCGTCTGGCTTCAGCTCAGGTCATGATCTCATGGTTCGTGGGTTTGCGCCCTGCGTCGGGTTCTGTGCTGACAGCTCGGAGCCTGGAGCCTGCTTCGAGTTCTGTCTCCCTCTCTCTCTGCCCCTCCCCCACTCGTACTCGGTCTCTCTCTCTCTAAAATAAATAAAACATTAAAATAAATTTAAAACAAAAGAAGAAACTCTAGGTAGTCTGTGTGCTCAGAGTCAAATTCTTTTTACTCTCCATTATGCTGCAGCTAAGTCAGTGAAGTTAAAGACTTGTGATCATATTTTATATTCTCTTTCTAGCTCTGTTGGCCTTTCTGTGGGCAAGAAAAAGAATAAAGACATTCTTCTTGGTCATCTGCATTGTCTTGCCCCACGATGAACCTTGATAAAGCAATAATGTTTAAGTGTCCATTGTGTTCTTAGCACTCTGCTAGGCATTGCAGGTATAAGGATAAGATGTGGTTCTCGAGGAAACTAGAAAATAAAAGGCATTTGGATGGGGCGCCTGGGTGGCTTAGTCGGTTAAGCGTCCGACTTTCACTTAGGTCATGATCTCGCGGTTCGTGGGTTCGAGCCCCGCGTCGGGCTCTGTGCTGACTGCCAGCTCAGAGCCTGGAGCCTGTTTCAGTCTGTGACTCCCTCTCTCTCTGACCCTCCCCTGCTCATGCTGTCTTTCTCTCTCTCTCTCTCTCTCCTAGAAATAAATAAAACATTAAAAAAAATTAAAAAAATAAAAAAGAAGAGTTTAAAAAAAAAAAGCATTTGGAGAGCAAGAGGAAGCAACTTAAAATTAAGCCAGGTATATAAGCCAGACTTGTAAAGAAAATGAGAGTAAGAGCTGAGCACTTATTGGATTTTAGGGTGCTCCCCGCCCAGCTGTAGGAGCAGATCATGTGCTCCTCCCTTCCCTGCTGCCTCTAACTGAGCCAAGGTCAACATCTGACCCAGTGTGCCCAGCTGCACACTGGGGAAGACCAGCCAGCAACCTGTGCCTTGTGTATGGAAAATCTGAGCTGAGCCCATCAGATTGCTGGAATCTGGAAAGGGAGATGCAGTTACTTTTTTTTTTTAAATATTTTATTTATTTCTAGGAGAGAGAGAGAGAGAGACAGCGTGAGCAGGGGAGGGTCAGAGAGAGAGGGAGTCACAGACTGAAACAGGCTCCAGGCTCTGAGCTGGCAGTCAGCACAGAGCCCGACGCGGGGCTCGAACCCACGAACCGCGAGATCATGACCTAAGCGAAAGTCGGACGCTTAACCGACTAAGCCACCCAGGCGCCCCTAGATGCAGTTACTTCTTTTGGGTGGAAGGCCCTAAGCTCAAAGGTCTAGCAGATTTGCCATCAAGGCAGCCCTTGAGGACTCCAGTGCAGACTGTGAGTCAGAGGGATCAGAAACCCCAAGAAGGGGGTTGGGGTGTGCAGGCACGCAGAAAGAAGTCGCCTCTGGGAGAGAAGTGGCCAACGAGTGTCTGGACAGTCTTGGCTTCTGCTCTTCCTCGGGCTCACTTGTTGAGATTCCTGAAAAAGTATATTCTCTTTGTTTCCTTGCCCAGAGTGCCATGCTCTGTCTTTTACTTGAACTGATTTGAGTGGGTTTCTGTTCCTTGTAACCATCGAAGCTCTGTCTCGAACAAGTCAGGAATTCATAGAAGAGAGGGCAATTTCAACGGGCCTAGAGTTATGAATTAGATTTATGTAAACACAACTCCTATGTCTGGACTTTCCAGTTTGCTGACCAAGTCTGTGATTTAATGAAAGGGGCTTGACCTTTAGAGTCACACACAGCCTTGAGGTCAAATCCTGACTCCTTCATCACTTCCTTGTGATCTTGGAAAAGCTACTTATCTATAAAGTTTAGACAATAATCCCGTCTCTACAGGGTTGTTGGAAGAATTAAAAATAAGCTTATTCTTGTGTGTGTGTGTGTGTGTGTGTGTGTGTGTATTCATACACGTACATATCATTAACACAGTGCTTGGCATATGATAGGTCAGTAGAGAATAGCAGCCATTATCATTCCAAATGTATTTGGATGGGAGAAGGAAGTAATTTTTAATTACTCAGTAATGCAAAGTGGTTTTGATTGAGGCATTTTATATTTCTCAACATTTTTTTAAGTTTATTTATTTATTTTGAGAGAGAGAGACAGAGAGATCTTAAGTGGGGGGGAAGGACAGAGAGAGACAGAGAGAGAGACAAAGAATTCCAAGGAGGCTCTATGCTGGTAGCACAGAGCCCAATGCCAGACTCAAACCCACAAACCATGAGATCGTGACCTGAGCTGAAACCAAGAGTCGGACACTTAACTGAGCCACCCTACATTTCTTCACATTTTTAAGTGGCTTTGTATGCCAGGGATAAGTGTGTGGGCATGTGTGCGGGCATGTGTGCATGCATGTCTGTTTGGCAAGGGTATTGTTTATTTCCTTTGCCCTCTTTCTTATTGAAGTTGTATCCACTATGTTCTCGGACTAGTTATTGTTATTAATCAGGCATGCGGTATGAGATGAACAGCGGTGATGAGTTGGTCAGACTGCCAAGCAAGTTCATGTTTTGCAGGAAACGCCAAATTGTTTCCTGAGGGGATGTTTTTTAGGAATGGAAGGGTACGCTTCATTGGCCCTCACAGACCCCGTGCCGTCCCTGGAGTGCTGTCACCTCACAGGGTGATACAATAGCTCTTTAAAAGCCAGTGCATGGAGCTGCCGTCCAGTTTTGCTGGAAGTGTGTTTGCGTTGTTGTTTTTCTTTTTTCCTCTGGTAAATGGAGCTCACATCAAGTAGGAAATGGATTGCAGACCTCCCACATTCCCTCAAAAAATATGCCAACGTCATTCATCCCCTCATAATCTAGAAGGCTGGGGGGAAGCTAGCAACAGGCAGGGAGTCACGGAGGAGGAAGGAAAGCCTGAGAAAATAGGACCGGAAAGTGTTTTGAGGACACCCTTCCCCCAACCGATGTCTCTAATTAATATAAAGATCAATATATACTTCAAACTAACAAATGAAGACGCAATCATCATATGAATACGTCTTTGGCTATTTGGCTCATCTGCCAGCCACATTTATTTGTGAATTCTCCTCATGGAGCAATTTTAAAGAGAAGGAAAGAAAGTCTTGGCATCCCAAACTGCCTTGGGATTTTTCTGGGCGTATGAGTTTTCCTCAAATTCTGATGAAAGCAAAACTCGCAAATGATAGCCTTCAAATCCTATTTCAGAGACTGAGTTTGAGTTCCATTTGTAAACAGCCACTAATATTCAGACATAGTCATCCAAAGAGTTTTTAAATCTTTCTCTTTTCTGTTGTGACACGTATTTTGATTTCATATCCGACCAAAAGGGTAGAAAATTGTTCAACGGAATTCTACTGAGGGTTGTAAGGCTGGATCCTTTGCTTTACCATTGGCCCAACTGGAGCCCCTTCGTGACACGAGAGGGGGGTCTGGGCACACTGGTCTGGAACTCTCCACCTCACCACAGAAAATCACGTTTGGAGGATGTGTCAGAAAACAATTGCTGTGTAAGAGACAGTCCCAATATGCCATGACATTAAGTGACAATCATTTATTATTTCTCATGTGTCTGCTGGTCAGCTGGGGATTAGCTCATCGAGTCTGGGTTTATATGGAATGTCTTTTTTCCGTGTCTCTCATCCTCCTTGGACCACCTGGCTTGGCCCAGGCAAAATCTTCTCATGGCTTTGGCAGAAGCACAAGAAGTCAAGCGGAAGCATACAAGGCCTCTTCAGCTAAATGCAGAAGTGTAATGCTCTTGGTCCTAGATCACTCTGTTGGCCAAAGCGACTCAAATGACTGAACCCGTAATCAAGGGCTTGGGAAATCGAATCCGCTGCTGGAGTGGAAGGAAATTCAAAGTCATGGCAAAGAGTATGGGTACAGTGAGGGATGAAGGGCTGGGCCCACTACTGTAAGCTACCACAGAGAAGAGGGCCTATGACTACCCTTGGTGACGGAAGCCACACCAGATGTCTGCAGCTGTGACATGCTAGTCTGTCCTGTGGTAGTGATGATGGCTATCATAACTCGGTGCTATTGATCCCTCAGTATTTCTCCTAATTCCTCTGATTTTGGTTCCACGTCTCTCCCCAGGCAACCTTCTGATGATCACTCACCTTCCTATATGGTTGTTTCAGCAAGGTATGGTATAGTGTTTGGACCATGAGATAGAAGTGTCTGGGGCCTGCAACCATTCTTTGTCTCATGTTCTGTTCATAGATGGGCCCTATTGATATTGGTAGAACCTATTGTCTACTTCAGTCCCTAATGAGCTTGACTGAGACTTCCTCTTCAACAGAGTTTCACTTAAAACGCTAACGGGGAAAAGAAGCAAGTTTCTAAGCTTGAAAACCCAAAAGTCAGGTTCCATACTCCAGTAAAGTCGTACTGGGAAGCCAGCAAGCAACTCAATAACTACCATCTCTCAGGGAGACCCCTATCAGTGTGCGATTCTACTCAGATGGTTGTAGCTCCTACTTATAACACCAGCACTTTTTCTTTCATAGGGGAAGGGAAGGAAGGTATAATATCCAGCGAATCATCCTGTTGGGCAGCCGAGGACATGCCTGGTGAATCAGAGGGCTTCAGCCAGGGAAGCAGAATCACTAGAGCGTGACTGAGGTAAGCATACAATCTTACAGGATTGTGGGGAAACTTGGGGGAATAAAGATCTGGAAGTGGGGTTGAAGGATCAAAGTCTAAACGGCCCCCTGTGAAGTCCTGGTGCAGGTGAACTTATAGGGTCAGACTTTGCAAAGCATCTAGGAAACTGGGCACACCTAGCTACTCAAGCAGAATCCATAGAAGACCTGTGGAAAAATCCATGGATAGTTCTCAGCTCTGTAGGTCTTCAGCCAAGCTTTGGAGGAGGGCCTGGACTTAGGTAGTGAACAGGGCCAGTTGTGAGGAAGAAGAGGAAGACACGGAAAGTAAGGACAGGCTCTGGACCCTGACAGCATCTCTGTGTGTCTGCCACTGTGATCGTGGGGATCTTCCAAGAGGAAAAGCTCTGTTTCATTTATACCTTCCAAATCTTGTCCCCATTCTTCTAACATAGCGCCATATTTAGGCAAAGAAAATTTGGAAGGTGTAGTTCCAGCTTAAGCAAATTGACACAGCTTAAGCCATTGTACGTGGGAGTCCAGAAGAATGCAAAGACATTTAAGTTTAGGTTTGAATCATTTCTTCCAATCCATGCAGAGTTCACAGGAAGTAGGAATTTAGATGTTTCTCTTCTTTATTAAGTGAGTATGGGGGCATTTGTTCTGGAATTCTGGGGCAGTTCCCCACGATGTGCTCCACATGTCCTTCATCCTTTTTGGACCAGCTTCCCAGTCTGGGTGAGTTGATGGGGTGGTTGGTAGAAAATCCTCTTTTTTCCTGAATCCTCTCTTCCTCTCCTCTTTTATAACCTCCCTATGGTCCCACTGGTGTTATTACCTCTTGTCCTAGGGGCTGAATAGTTTAGGCGTCTGTGAAACTGTCAGACTTTTGGTGCTATGAAGTTTCATCCATTAATGGGGCTTGGAGGGGGAGGAGGATAGTAATGTGTTGGGGGAAGGGCTTTGGGGCAAGGGCACTGGGAAGAGGACTTCATCATGCTAGGTCTCTTGGTGGAGCATCTATGAGCAGCCATTTTCCCATTGTTACCTTAGCTTTGGTGGGTACTAGTTACCCAGGAAAGAAGAGGATGGGAGAAGGAAAAGAAAAAAAAAAAAAAAAAAAAAAAAAAAAAAAGAAGCAGCGCACTGTACCACAAACAGTCCCTGGTTTATTCATCATGTGTCCTGGAGATTAGTAGACACACTTGCAGGTGGGATACTCAAGAGCCTTCAGAGCTATCTTCTCACTCCTATGTTCTATCTCTCAATATATACTTGACCCTTGAACAAGGCAGGTTTAGGGATACGGGCCTGCTGGGCAGTCCAACATCTGGATATAACTTCTTTTTAATGTTTATTTATTTATTTTTGAGAGAGAGAGAGAGAGAACAGCAGAGGGGCAGAGACAGAGAGGGAGAGAGAGAATCTCAACCAGGCTCCGTACTGTTAGTGCAGAGCCTTGAGACAGGGCTTAATCTTATTAACCATAAGATCATGACCTGAGCCAAAATCAAGAGTCGGACGCTTAACTGACTGAGCCACCCAGGCGCCCTGGGTATAACTTTTGACTCCCCAAAACTTTAACTACTAATAGTCTCCTGTTGACTGGAAGCCTAACTGATAACATAAACAGTCAATTCACACGTATTTTGTATGTTGTATGTATTATATGCTATATCCTTACAATGAAGTAAGCTGGGGGAGAAAAATGTTACTAAAAATCATAAGGGAGAGAAGATGCATTTCCAGCACCTGTAACAAATTCACGTGTAAGTAGACCCATGCACTTCAAACCTGTATTGTTCAAGGGTCAACTATATACTCTGAGTGACACCACCCCTCCTGAAGCTCGCTCGGGAAAATTCTTCAAAGTGCATGAAAGAGATTCACAAGGGCTAATGAAGATGATGAAGATGATGTGATGGTGACTCTGTGCCAGTTTTCAGGTCCAGATACCAGCATTCTGATCAGGTGGCCACCCAAAAAAGAGCACAAAGAGCTGAGTATCCATAAAGATGGCTATTTGTCCACTTGGGACAAATTTAAGTCTCTGTGGCCTTAATATCTTTGATAAATTTTCATCTTCCGTGTCTCCCTGTGCAATGCCTAGAGCAGGAGACATTTTCTGGTGTCTTATGTAATCTTTATGCCATCATTTCTGACAGTGTTAATCAGGGTAAGTAAAGCTACCTCCTGGGGAAAAACTCCCTAAATGTTAGTAGTTCACACCGTAAAGTTTATTTTTCACTCCCATCACAATCCAATCAAGGTTAGTGGGTGGTGGGGAGAGCTTTGTTCTGTGAAGTCAACCAGGGATCTGGACTTCCATCTGGCCACCTTTGCAGCTTCAGCAATGGTCCAAGGTGGTCAAGGAAGGGGAGAGTGGGGAGAAGGCTCACCAGGTCTTAATTGCCTCGACCCAGAAGTAAAACTCTACCTCTCCTCCAATTCCATTGGTGAGAACTGACCCCACGTAAAGGGAGAATGGACAAAGCAATTCAGCGTTGTGTTCAGGAAAAGGAACGGAAGTTTGGTCAGCATTCATGGCTCTGCAGAAATATCACTTTCCCTCTGAAGCAAGCGCTTAGGATTGCTCCTGATATACCACTGGTACTCAAGAATGTTAGTTGAACAAGTACATAAATGAATGAATGCTTTTCTAAGGCAGGAAATGAGAAGAAAATAATTTGGGAGGAAGCAGAAATCTGTCTGCCACCCCCATTTTATTCATATGACCATTTGTGTTTGTGATATTGCTTCACGAGCATTCTAGGACTTTATATTTTTTTAAAGACTTTTTTTCCCTCATTTTTCAACAAATATTTGAAAGCCTTCTGTGTGTCAGGTGCTAGGCTCAGGAAGTTACAATTCCTGCCTACTGGAAACTCACATGGACTGAAGTTAGGAGGAGGGCAGAGAAGCCAACAATTACAATGATCATATAGGTGCTATGATAGAGATGGGTGTCTGGTGGCGGGAGTGCCGGGGTTAGGCACCCAGTTCACTCTGGGATGCTGTGATGGCACTTCATCTTCCAGAAGAGGTGATACTTCAGCTGAATGAACATGAATTTGCCAACTAATACCCATACCATAGAGGTAAGGGAGACGGGAGTGCAAATTTGGCAATTGAGGGAACAGCAGTTGGTTCAGAAGGTCAAAAATGTACCCAAAAACGGGTAGTGGGAGGGGAGGCTAAGGGCTGGACTGAGTCACCTGTCATTTATAAACCGCACTAAATGCAGGATGAATGAAAAGGGATTGGGACAGGGTTGAGGTGATTGGTCTCTCAAATCAAAGAACATAAGTAGGAAAATCTAAGCAGCAACGTTATCTGCATCAACCCAATTTTATTTTTCTCCTCAGATCTGCTTCAAAGAATGTACGACATTAAACATTAATATTTCACATTAAAAATAAGCCAACCAAAGCCATTCGGAATGTTGCAACAATCGTCACTTTATGGGAAGAGTTTAAAATACAAGGGCACAAAGAAAGGTGTATAGTATCCTCTATTCTTATCTTGCCTCTGGGACAGGAAGGAGGCCCGTTTCAAGGAAAACAAAGGACACAGTTTCAATGTTTTCAAAGAACTACCTTTGTCGACAGAAGTGTTCTTCTAAGAACACCATTTTAGGTGGAAGAAGGAAGGAAATGGTGAACAGTTCAGGGAATGCTTTCTCTTGGGACTTGTGCATCAGCAAGGAGGTTGGTAAGATTGTTCAGTTAGGGACGGAAGGACTCAGTCCAGTTTAATAAGTACTACTGAGCATGCACACATTGACTCATTCTTTTTCCCCTCAGCACATGTGAGTGACACTTTTATGCCCTGCACTATGACGTCAGGTGCTGCTGGGGAGCAAAGGATAGGTAAAGGTCCCTCACCTTGAGACCTAACACATGCATCTAGGTTCCCAGCCAAGGATGTGCTCTATTAAAAGCTGTGAGATGATAGAAAATAAATATCTGTCTCTGCCCCAGGTTCCTGGCTCAGAGCTCCTAAAACCCTTATAAACTTCCAAGTGATAAGAGCACTAGTTGACTCTGTGTGGGCTCCTGGATGGCACCTGGTTGAGGGATGGTCACCAGAGACACCAAGCCATGATTAAAATCTTGCAATTTTCTGCCTACGCCCCATCCTCCAAAGAAGGGAGAATGGCTGAAAGCGGGGCTAATAAATGATCGTGCCTATGTGAGGAAGCCGCCATAAAATCCCAGTAGTGCAAGGTTTGAGGACCTTCCAGGTTGGCATATACATCCGCACTGGAAGGGTGATGCACCCCAAGTCCATGGAGACCCTCCCAGACCTTGCCCTATATATCTCTCTTCATCTGGCTGTTCATCTGTGTCTTTTATCATATCCTGTAATAAACTGGTGAAACTAAGTAAGCATTTCTCTGTGTTCTGTAAGCTGCTCTAGCAAATTCATTGGACCCAAGGAGTGGGGGGTGTGTGTGTGTCATTGGAACCTCTGATCTATAGCTGGTTGGTCAGAAGCACAACCCGGCATGTGATGTCGGGGGTGGGGTGCAGGAAGACAGTCGTGTGGGACTGAGCCCTTCGCCTGTGGGATCTGATGCTCTCTCCGGGTGAGTAATGTCAGAATTGAGTTGAATTGTGGGACATCTATCAGGTGTTGCAGTGAATTGCTTGGTGTGGGGGGAACACCTCCACATATCTGGTGACAAGAAATGTTGGAAAGGAAATGTTTTATGTGAGGAGTAAAGGAGATACAGGGGCAAGAGAAATAGAGGAGGAAAGAACTGAGTTTTCCCTACAACAGGCAGGAAACTGAGTTTTTCTAATACAAAGTGTCAGAGAGAATATACATATTCTCTCATTTGACCTTTAAATAGAGCACATCATATATGTATACACACACACACACACACACATTTTATATAATATATATTTAAGAGCCTTGGAGTCTGAAGTCCAGAGTCAGTCTTGACTCTATACGCAGGTAACCACTCTTTGTTTAACTCTCAATATTTTCAGCTGTAAAACAGGGATAATAACAGTTACATCATAATTGTGAGGGTCAAATGAGATGACTCATGTGAAAGCTTTGTGTAAACACTACAGAACTTTGCAAACATTTGTAATAGAGAAATGATTGAAGGTGAGTGTTCGAGGACTTTTATGCAGCGTTTATCGAAAGTGTGTGAGTTGAAACACTAATGCCCCAGGACGGCAATAGCCATTTCTCAGGAAGAGAGTTGTGTGGTGTGTAGGGGAGGTGAAACTTTACTGCCACCCTTTTAGGGTTTCTGGCTGGGACTGAGAATCAAATTGACATAGATGAATGGGCGAAGCATACAGATTTTTTACATGTACACAGCAGCCCTTATAGGAGAAGGAAGATCCAAAGAAGCAGTTAGAACTGAACATTTATATACGAAGTTGGACAAAGGGTGGTAAATAATGGAAAGGGGGCTTGAGCTGGGTCAGATAACAGTGACGAGACTAGGAAGATCAGAGTTAGCTTAACAAGATGTATGTGTATAAACTGCCTCGGTCCTTCACTCCCTATCTCCGGTGAGAAGAATGTTTCTTGCCTCCCAGAATATGGACGACATCTTTGACTCAGGAGTTTCATCTTCCACTTTGAGGAAGAAAAAAGAGGATCAGAGTGATCTTCTTGTTTCCGCTGTTGTTCAAGCACCTTTAATTTAAAATAACCCTTATGTCAAAGGGGCACATTTTGGCCTGCCACCCTTCAGGTCAAATAACTTTGAGAACTACACAATGATACAAAGTAAAACACAGTTCTTAAGCCTGTAAGTGCACCGGAAAGTAATTATACTGTGTCTGTTTCCCCAGATTCATTTGATCTTCGGATCTAGCCCCGCCTCCACCTGCACTCGGGCATCTGTAGGGGCTGGAGATGAGCAGAACCCACTTACCCACTTTGGGAAAGACTGCTCCGTGGGACGAAAAGGGTTCTTTCCTTCAATTTATACTTTGTCAGCCTTTCAAAAGCCGAGCCATTCATCAACAGATAATCCAGGAATCCACTCAACAACTTTCCAAGAACAGTGCTGAGACTCCCACCGTGGGAGGCATACAAGAAAAGGGTCAGCCCACTCCTTGCCAGGGGGCTACAGTGGATCCTAGCATAATATGGAGTCCAGGGCTCTGTAGTAGACACCTTCCAACATACCTATTGCTAGCAAGGTGGTAGTCGATGTAAAGCCACAAAAGTGAAGAGAAGCGGGCTGATTCTTAAAGAATTTAAAATTAGGGTGTGAAGTCAAGTAACACTATAAGGCAGCTAAGAAAAGGTTCTTCCGTTTCCAAGAAAAGGGCGCAGCCGCACCTCTGGCAAGAAAGACTGCGCCTTCGTCCCCTGTACATAAAAGTTCATCAGGCCAAAAACGTTCCCTCTATACCTCGCTTACTTTTTGTCTCCCTCCTGACCCCTCCATGCTCTCTGAAGGCCTCTCGGGAGGGAGCGGCGCAGGGCAGCGGCTGGGAGAGGCGAGGAGGGCGGGGCCAAGGGCGCGGGCTCGCGCGCACAGG
>NW_027532747.1:10041689-10227829 GCF_008692635.1 Crocuta crocuta
GGGGGGCTGCTCCCGGGCGCTGGCCTCGAGCAACCGCCGTCGGGGGGCCCCCAGGTGGAGCCCGAGGAGCGCGGGGGGCGCGGTGTGAGAGCGGCCCCTGCCCCAGCCTCCCGGGGCTTACTGTTCTGTACGGTTTTTCGTCTCCTTTCACTCTTTAGAAATGTTGTCTTGCTTGGGGGCTGGGGTGGGGGGAGGCTGTTCCCGAGTCTCCTCGGCGACACCTGCTCCCCGGAGCCCTCGGGGAGGTCTGGGGTCCCCCGACAGCCGAGCTCACTGTGGCCTGGGCGGGGAGGGGGCGCAGTGACTGAGAGTGGGGGTGCGGCCGAGGCCGGCCCCCGCCCTGCCCGGGGCCGCTGAGTGGGACCCCCGGACTCGAGGGAGGGGAGACCCCAGCCCGTACCCCGCTCTCTGCCCGGCGCAGGTGGGCTCTGGGCGAAGAGGGAAGCGAACTTCCTTTGCCCGGAGAGTCCGATATCAACAGACTAGCTAAGTGTCTTTAATCTGTGACGTTTCTGAAACTTGTAGAAGCCGAAAAGGGGTATTAAAATGTCACTTCCCTATGGTTTTTGCAAAACGCGAATTATACGCCCAGCTTGATTTTAGATTTGGCTTCTGTCTCTTCCATTTTTTTCCCCCTTATTCTTCTTCGCTGTGGTTTCCTTTAAATAAAGGGGAAAAAAATAAAGGGAAATAGGATGGCTGATTTGTGGGGTATGTTGCACACAGAGGTGTAGGTATAGGCAAGATAGATGCCAAGCCAAAAACACTGATTCCTTTAGAATACTTAAAAGTACAGCATGGGAAAGGACTGCTTTGGTTATTAGCATATTATTCAGGTTCTCTCTCCAGGTAGGCATGTAGTAGAGTTTTGTTCTTCTCTGATTAACACTGTAAAAAGTAGCCTGGAAAAGACTGAGTTACCAGCAACACGCTGTATTTACCAATTTGATATTTTGACATGTAACTTCATTGTGGTTAAAAGCTGCTTCTTCTGGAAGGGAATGTTAATACTGCTTGCCTTTGAGGGCTGCGACTGGAGGAGATTTGCCTTTCTTATCTCTCGTGTTTTGTAGTTTTTGTTACTATGAGTTACCTTCATAACTGGAGGAAAGTCTTCATAAAAATTTGTGTTTCTTTAAACTCAAGAAAAATATTTCAAAAGTATCTCTTGTGTGTTATTGGCTCCACCTGAATTGTAAGTGTGTTCATGCATAAAGCTAACAAACTGAGAGGTTAATTCAGGTTGAGAGAGAAGCAGTGTTTCTCAGAGGCCATCTGGTAGACCTGTGTAGTATTGGGATTTTCTGAAGTCAGGATAAGAGTTGTAAATGTTGGAAGCATCGTAGATTTGTGTCATTAGTCCTGTGAGAGTGGAAGAAATCATTCCAGTAAGAACAGCAGGAAAAGAAGACAGAAGATGGAAAACACCAACACTGAAGCGTATGGAGACAGCCATGGAGAGTGAGGAGGAGAATTCTGGAAGGAAGGAGGAAAATCTAGCAGATCGTGGTGCATAGAAGCCGGGAGAGGAAAGACTTTTAATCAGGAGAGAAATCTATCTCAGTCAGATGAGTCAGAAGGATCTGGAAGGTAGGCGCTGATTAAATGTCTCTTGGCTTTGGTAGTTAGGATAGAAGAAGGTCATTGACCTCAGCAGACATAATGTGAGTAAAATGATAAGGATGGAAGCCAAATACGAATGAATCTGAGGAGTAAATAGAGAATGAAGAAATAAAGATACGGAGTGTAGCGTCCTTATTTTGAGAGACAAGGATTAGAAGGAGAAGTTCAGGGCGGTAGAGGGGAGTTTATAGTCCTTTTAGAAAGAATATAAGGACAATCAAATGCCTTCACGGTAAAGTGCACCTCACAGCATTGTTCCTCATTCATGGTTAAGTAGCGGAGCTGAGAGCAAGTAGCTGAGCAGACTGAATAGAACTATTGTAAGAAAGATTTTCATCTTCCCTCGTTCAAATTATGATCACTATCTTAGTGGTATTTTGGTCTCTTGGGTTCAGATGTTATCAGTGTTAAAGTCACACTTTCACAAACTGTTGGAGGGTATTTCACCCGAGCTCCAGTACTGTGATTCCCAGCTTACATTTTATTTTTAATGTTTTTGTTTTTGAGAGAGAGAGAGAGCCACACACAGCATGAGCAGGGGAGGGTCAGAGAGAGGGAGACACAGAATCTGAAGCAGGCTCCAGGCTCTGAGCTGGCAGCACAGAGCCGGACGTGGGGCTCAAACCCACGAACTGCGAGATCATTACCTGACCCGAAGTCGGACACTCAATGGACTGAGCCACCCAGGCGCCCCTAAAAAGCCCAGCTTACATTTTAAGTCATGTGATTCCTTCTTATATATTTCAGTGATTCTTCTAAATCTCTTTTGTGGAAATCAGACTTTTAAAAAAAAAACACACCAGAATTCATGAGGCATACACTAAGGGCTTTGCTTCAGTTAAAAAATGCTGTTACGTGAAGATTTCTTTATAATAAGTGTCACTTTAGTCACCACTGAAGTTTAATTTTTTTGTTGCCATTCAGACGAGTCATTTTATGTGTATTTACCTGGGGAATATGAAAAATAATAGCTAAAATGGAAAAGGCCACTAATCAAATGTTGCTAAGGGTATAGAGCGCCTGGTGGAAGAGTGTAAATTGCTAAATCATGTTGGAAAACTTCTGAAAGTTTCAATGAAAGTGTGACATATGCATAAAGTATGTTCAACCCTGACAAAATTCTGGACAATGCAGACTAGCCTAAAGTAACAGAAAACAGAGGATGAGTGCAGAGGAAAGGAAGGAGAGGTGGTTTGGACAGGGGTGTGATTTGGGGATGGTGAGTGTATTCATTTTGTTTGTTGGTTTATGTTGAGAGAGAGAATGAGGGTGGGGTGGGGGAGGGGCAGAGAGAAAGAGAGACTCCCAAGCAGGCTCTGAGCTGTCAGAGCGGAGCCCCACACTGCGCTCCATGTCATGAATGATGAGACCATGACCTGAGCCAAAATCAAGAATTGGACCCTTAACTGACTGAGCCATCCAGGAGCCCCGTCGTTTTCTTGATTGTGAGGACACTTTCACCAATGTATACATATGTTTGACTCATGTAATTATACATTTTAAATATGTCTAATTTACTATAAGTACCTCAATAAAGCTGTAAAAGAAAAAAGTAAATAAAAATAGTGGAGGGGCACCTGGGTGGCTCAGTTGGTTAAGCATCTGACTTCAGCTCAGGTCATGATGTTGCGGTTTGTGAGTTCAAGCCCCTCATTGGGCTCTGTGCTGACAGCTCAGAGCCTGGAGCCTGCTTCGGATTCTGTGTCTCCCTCTCTCTCTGCCCCTTCCCTGCTCATGCTCTGTCTCTTTTTGTCTCTCAATAATAAATAAACATTAAAAAATTATTTTTAAATAGTGGAAGAAGACACTAAATATATTTTTTCTTTTAAATACTGTAATTATCTCAGGGTGATGGGATTATTGATAATTTTTATTTTTGTCCTAAGTTTTCTATATTTTTCATGTTTTCTACTATAACCATGCATTTACTTCATTTTTAAATGAGAAATTATTTCATATGTACAAAATAGTACTTTTGACACATCTATAGATTTAGAGAATACAAATAAAATAAATGCCCCTGTACTCCTATCATGCTTTAGAAATAATACAAATATTTTCAAAGCCCTGACAGTATCTCTCTCTTTCCATGCTGCTTGATTTAATGTATAGTTTTACCACGTAGATATGTATTCATAAATAGTGGATTGTTTAGTTTTGTCTATTCCATGACTTTCTTTTGGTACAACATTGTGTTTATGGGATTCATTGATGTTGCTGTGTTGTAGTTCACTCTTTATTGCTCTATGTCATTCCATTATATGACTTTACTGCCGTTCATCCATCTTCCTGTTAATGGATGTTTAGGCACATTTTCCATCTTCTTTTTTTTTATTTATTTAATTTTCACTCTTTGCCATCAACAGCTGTTATGTTATGGCTTTTCTAAAGCATGTCTCCTTGCCTGGGAGTAGAGTTGGGATCTTCAGTTTTGCTAGGACATACTGAAATTTTTTTTTTTCTTGAGAGAGAGACAGGGAATCCCAGGCAGGCTCTGCTCGGACACTGTAGTCTATCTGCACTGACTGACTCGGGGATCTAGCTCACCAATGGATGAGTTCATGACCTGAGCTGAAACTAAGAGTCCGACGTGTAACCGACTGAGCCACCCAGGTGCTCCCCATTCTGAATTGTTTTACAAAGTGGTTATACCAGTTTATACTTCCCCAGGCAGTGTGTTAAAGGTTCACTTTTTTCCGTTCCTCAACATTTGAGACCTCTGTACAACAACATTTGAAATTAACCTGAATTGTTTCTTTTCACCCAGCTGGTAGGTGAGAAATAGTACTCAGAAGTTTAATTTGCATTTCTGTAATTACTGATGATGTCAGACCTTCCACAATTCTGTATGTCTCCTTATGTCTTTTGCCTGTCTTTTTGACTTTAAAAAATCCACTTCTGGAAGTTGTTTATTTATTTATGGCACCGAGTCATATCAGTTACGCAGGTGGCAAATATCTTTCCCCCAGTAAATGGCTTGTCTTTTACTTTATATGGTTTTTGATAGATGCATTCTCTGGTTTAGCGTAGTTGAGTGTGTCAGACTTTGCCTTTATGGCGAATGCTTTCAGCATCTTTTTTTTTTTTTTTTTAAGCTTTGGCTTTTTACTTTTTTCTTAATGTTTATTTTGAGAGAGTGTATGCATGTGACTGAGGGAGGGGCAGCGCGTGCGCGCCAGAGAGAATCCCAAGTAGGCTGTACATTCAGTGCAGAGCCTCAAGCATGGCTCAGTCTCACAACTTTGAGAGCATATCAAGAAATCAAGAGTCGGACGCTTAACCAGCTGAGTCAGCCAGGTGCCCCTTGGCATCTTGTTTAATACATTGTTCTCTTTCTTGAGGTTCTGAAAGCTTTAAAATAGTATTGCCTTTCGTATTTATGTCTTTAATCCATATGTGATTGATTTTTGTGTGGGGTGAAATGGGGGTCCAATTTCATTTATTTTCCAGACGGGTAATCAGTTTTTCCTAGCATCATTTATTGAACATTCTGGTTTTCCTCCTAGGGATCTATAAGCATCATATGCCAAGTTTCCATATATGTGTGCATGTATTTGGGGACTAATCTTTCTTTGGTTTCTTTGTGTATTCTTGCTGCAATCTTATTTACTTTAATTGTGTAAAGAGCCTTGATACCAAGAGAAGGAGTCACCTACTTATAATTCTTTTAAAACTAGACTCCCTCTCAAATTAATTTTTTTCTAAAATAAACTTTTCATTGGAATATATTTTTAATCTTAAATATCTACTGTAATCAGCTGAAGTCACAAAGAATAGTGAAGGTACTTTAACGTAGACTCTATCAGGCTGTCCTTTGTTTTTGCAGATCCTGTCCTAACTCACTAGAGTTCATTTTAACTTGAAAAGTAAACAGAGAATTTTCATTTTGGAAATATAGTTAACATATGTGGAAGAACCTTCACACTGAAAATAGCTAAGAATGCTGTCTTTAAATTCTTTTAAAAGGTACTTAGGAATTAATATGCTAAAATCGAAGAGAAAAACTGAAAGGTGAAGACTAAAGGAGCCCTTAATTTTTATTTGCTCTGAGTGCATTTGCTAAATCCGGGGAACCTGATTAGATTTGATTAAAAACTTGGTGGGTTTGCAGGACAGGAGGTGTAGTTAGAAGTCAGCCTAGGACTCATTCAAGGTAAGCTAACAGGAGATTTTCTGCCTCTAGTTCTGGAAATCCCAAAGGTCTGTGGCCTCAAGGAGTAAAACTCACTCTACCTCTTTTAGGGATCCACGAGGAAAGTTGCCTTGATGGCAAGTAAAACGGGGGAAAAAAACCCGTCCTTGGGAAGTTGTAACCATGGATGGTGCTAGACGGGTGATTCACATCACCTTGGTAGTCCAAAAAAAATATTCCAAGGTGTAATTTTTTTAATATCTTATTTGTCTTTAGGTATAATTCACAGACCCTAAAATTCACCCTTTTAAAGTATACAGTCCAGGGGCGCCTGGGTGGCTTAGTCGGTTAAGCGTCCGACTTTCGATTAGGTCATGGTCTCGCAGTTCGTGGGNCCTCACTCCCTGGAAATCACTAATGCACTTTCTATTTCTGTGGACTTGCTTATTCTGGGCATTTCATATAAATGGAATTCTATAATACGTGGCCTTTTGTGCCTTGCCTTTTCACCTAGCATGTTTTCAGGGCTTATTTATGTGGTGACATGAATCTATACTTCATTCCTTTTAATGGCTGAATAAGATTTCATGTTGTGGACATACCATGTTTTGTTTTGTTTTTCTAGGTGTTCATTGGCAGACATTTGGGTTGTATCCACTTTTTGGCTATTATGAATACTGCCATGAACATTTGTGTACAATTTTGTATGGAAATATATTTTTCATTCTCACTGGTATATTTACCTAAGGAGTGGAATTCTTGGGTCATATGGTAATTCCATGGTTAAGTTTTTGAGGAACTGCCGAACCATTTCCCAAAGCAGCCGCACCATTTTCATCCTCACCAATAATCTATGAGGGTGCCGGTTTCTCTAGATCTTTGCCAACACTTGTTTTTGTCTGTCTCTTTGATTATATCCATCCTCAATGTATGTGGATTGGTATCTCACTGTGGTTTTGATTTGCATTTCCTGTGACTGCTGATGCTAGGCATCTTTTCATATTGTTTCTTGGCCATTTATCTACCTTACTTCTTTGGAGAGTCTATTCACATCCTTTGCCCATTTTTAAATTGGGTTATATGTCAAGGTAAGAATTTAAAATTATATGGTAAATTCAGATATTCTCTGTAGGAGTGTATTTTTATCTTTGGCTTTAAAAAGTTCTTTGAGTAAAGTTTCAAGGTTACTGAACAATTTGTCAAACATAAGCAAGTGCCACAGGAAGTTAGACAGCCTGAACAAGCATCAGCAGAAACAACAGATAATAAGAAGTAAACTTACGAAATTACTAGTCATGGATTATTAAAATAACTAGGATGGGCTCAGGGCACCTGGGTGGCTCAGTCAGTTAAGCATCTCTTGATTTTTGGGTCAGGTCATGATATCACAGTCCTGGGATCAAGCCTTCCGTCAGGCTTTGTGCTGGTGGCACGGAGACTGCTTGGGATTCTCTGTCGCTCTCTGCCCCTCTCTCCCGCGTGTCCCCTCTCTCCCAAAACAAACAAATAAAACTATGATGGGCTATATTTAATGAAATAAAAGACAGGTTCTTCCTTTTTTCCACCTGCTTTTGAGATTTCCTGTTATCACTGGCTTTGAGCCATGATGTTGTGATGTGTCGTGGCACAATTTTCTTCTTAGTTCCCATGCTTAGTGTTTGCTGAGGTTCTTAGATCTGTGGTTGGTAGTTATTAAATTTGAAAATTTTTGGTATTATTTCTTCAAATATTTTTTCTGCCTCCCCCCACCTCCTTCATGGACCTCAAGTACATGTGTATTAGGCTGCTGGAAATCTCATGGGTCAACAGATGCTCTTTTTATTTTGTCTTTGTTCTTTTTTCTCATTTCATTTTGGATAGTTTCTTTTTTTTTTAAATTTTTTAATGTTTATTTTTGAGAGAGAGAGAGAGAGCATGAGGAAGGAAGGGACAGAGAGAGACACACACACACAGAATCTGAAGCAGGCTCCAGTTTCTGAGTTGTCAGCACAGAGCCCGAAGTGGGGCTCGAACCCATGAACCATGAGACCATGACCTGAGCTGAAGTTGGTCACTTAACCAACTGAGCCACCCAGGTGCCCCTGGATGGTTTCTTTACCTGTACTTTAAGTTCATTAATCTTTTGCAATATCTAATCTGCTATTAATCCCTTCCAGTGTATTTTCTACACTGGATATTATGATTTTCATCTTTAAAAGTTGCATCTTTTTTGTATCTTTCATGTCACTTCTTAACCTTTTGAACATATAGTGTCAGAAATGTTTTTTTTTTAATTTTTTTTGACATTTATTCATTTTTGAGAGAAAGAGCGTAAACGGGGGAGGAACAGACAGAGAGGGAGAGACACAGAATCAGAAGCAGGCTCCAGGCTCTGAGCTGTCAGCACAGAGCCCGATGCAGGGCTCAAACCCACGAACTGTGAGATCATGACCTGAGCTGAAGTCAGACACCCAGCCGACTGATCCATCCAGGTGCCCCATCAGAAATGTTTTAATATCCTTAATGTCTGTGTATTTCTGGATAGTTCCAGTTGGTTGATTTTTCTCAGTTTTTTTTTTTTTTTTTTTTTTTGAATGTTTGGTCATTTTTTTAATTGGATGCCAGATATTGTGAATTTTACCTTGTGTGCTGTATATAGAAGTATTTTTTGCTTTGGGACATATTTGTTTGTTTGTTTGTTTATTTATTTTGAAAGAGAGAGAGAACTAGTGGGGGAAGGACAGAGAGAGATGGGGACAGATCTGAAGCAGGCTCTGTGCAGACAGCAGAGAGCCCAATGCGGGCTCAAATTCATGAACCGTGAGATCATGACCTGAGCCGAAGTCATCAGATGCTTAGCCAGCTGAGCCACCCAGGTGCCCTGGGACCTAGTTTTTTTGAAAACGGTTGGATCCTTTTGACTCTTGCTTTTTAAATTTGTTGGTTGGCAAGCAGACTAGCATTCAGTTAGGACTATTTATTGCCTCACAGAGGCAAGAGCCTTCTGAGTATAATGCCCAGTATCCTGTGAATGTTGAGGTTAGCCCAGTTTGGTTGGTGGGGACAGGCATGATTCCTGACCTGGACGAGTGACAGTGTGGTTTTTCTAATCTTTTCTGGTGGTCTTTGCCCAGCCTTGCGCAGTTTGCTTGCACGCGTGCTCTGAGCAGTGCCCTGCTGAGTGCTGGGCTGGGCCCTGTGTCTGTGGTTGTCTCTGTGTGCACCTCTCTGCTGTCCAGTAGTCTGTCATGCAAACTCTGTCTGCCTTCTTTTTCTACATTTTTATTTATTTATTTTGGGGAGAGAGCGAGCGAGCGAGCGAGAGAGAGAACGAGAATGAGAACATGAGCTGGGGAGGAGCAGAGAGAGATGGAGAGAGACTTCTAAGCACGCTCCATGCTGTCAGTGCAGAGCCCAGTGCGGAACATGATCTCGTGAATCCTGAGATTGTGACCTGAGCTGAAATCAAGAGTCGGATGCTTAACCGACTGAGCCACCCGGGTGCCCCATCTATCTGCCTTATTCTTATTTACATAGACTTGTTTCCTTTTCTGCATCCCTCCCCCTTAGTCCCCAGTTTGGATGACTCAAGGCCGTCAGCTTTGAGGACCTTTTCCCCAGAAGTAGCAATGGTTTTTAACCAGTCCTCCCACATTCCTTTCATGATTAATGTAAAGTATTTGCAGGCTGGCTGGGGTCAGAAATGTGGTTTGATGAGTTTGCTAGGAGTTTCTATTTGAGGTAGTTATACTTTGTTCCCTTATTGATCAACTATATATATGCTGAGTTCCTACTAGTGTGAGACTTCCCAGTCTCACACAGGGTGAGTAGAATATTGTTTCTGAAAAGTTTATATTTTAGAAGGGGAGAGAAAACAAGCACCATAAGTGTAAAGAAAAAAATATATGTATATATATATTTAAAGTTCATTGGATGTTTAGAAATGAGAGAAATCAGTATGGTCTGAGTGGTCAAGGAATGCATCCTTTAAACTAGAGCTAAAAAGGGATTTTGAAAATGTATCAATTTTTAAAAAATCAGTTACAAGATATAATGGAAGAAAAGATGCCCTTGCTGATAGCCAAAAACATTTTAAAGGCATACACTTGGGGCACCTGAGTGGCTCAGTTGGTTAAGTGTCTGACTTCAGCTCAGGTCATGATCTCACGGTTTTTGAGTCTGAGCCCTGGGTTGGGCTCTGTGCTGACAGCTCAGAGCCTGGAGCCTGCTTCACATTCTGTGTCTCCCTCTCTCTTTGCCCCTCCCCCATGCATGCTCTCTCTCTGAAAAATGAATAAACCTTAAAAAAATTTTTAAAGGCATACACTTAACAAGAAGAGTTCTGCATTTATATGAGAAAAACTATAAAAACTCCCCAAAATACAAACACAGACTGGAACAAATGTTCTGGGTAGGCATATACAGCATCTTAAGAATGTCAGGATTTTTCCTAAAATCATTTATAAATGTAACAGAATCCCAACAAAATGACCATTATATTTTTCCTCTTGGGGCTAAGGACAGATTACAAAGTTCATTAGTAAGAATAGAAAAACAAGGAAAGCTGAGAAAACCTTGAAATTGAAGAGCAGTAGGTTGGGGGGCCAGCCCTGCTGCATATGAGAGCATATTATTATAGGCCATTATCATTTTATTTATTGTTTTTTTTTTAATATTTATTTTTGAGAGAGAGAGAGAGAAGGGGGGAAGGGCAGAGACAGAGGGAGACACAGACTAAGAAGTAGGCTCCAGGCTCTGAACTATCAGCACAGAGCCTGAGGCAGAGCTGGAACCCACAAACTGTGAGATCATGACCTGAGCTGAAGTCAGACACTTAACTGACTGAGCCACCCAGGCGCCCTATCATTTTAAAATGTGGTACAGGAAAAGACAGTACAGTTGAAGAGACTAGAAAATACAGAATATCTCAATTGTCTATGGAAATTTAGTGTATAATAAAGGCAGCATTCTAAAATCATTGGAGAAAATACAAAATTTTAAATAAATGGTATTTATGATACTATAATAGCCAATTGAGAAAGACAGGATTGAATCTACTTCTCAAACTGTACACAGCAGTGTTAATATAAAAAGTGACATCATATTAAGTATTAGAAAAAACCATGGGTGAAGTCTTTTATGACATATATATGAGGAAAAGTTTTCTGTGACTCCAAATCCAGAAGCAAAAAGGGAAAACATAGGTAACTATAACTATGTATGTGTATATCCACACATTCATATATGTTTTTGTGTATGTATCTATATATATACATACACATTCTCTCCCTCTCTGTCTCAGCAGAAAATACTATAAAAAGACAATGAGACTGGAAGAAAGTTTGCCACTTATGTCATGGATAATGCATTAATCTCTCAACTATATAAAAATCTTCTAAAACTGAGGCAGCAAAGGACCAATAGCTTTATAGAAAGATGGGCAAAAAAGATAATGAACATTGAGTTCATAGAAACAAATACAGATTAGCCTTCTATGAAAAGGTGCCCAACCTCATGTAAAAAAGATTCAAATTAAAACAACGTGAGGTATCATTTCTTTCCTATCTGGATTGGCAAACATCCAGCTTTTTAACAGATACTCTGCTGGTGTCTGTATTGGGAAGCCGGAGCTAGCATACTGCATTGAGAATATGTGGATTATGGCCTGCTGCACGGGGAGGTACAAGCCACCCCCAGGGGTCTGCAGGCAGTTCCCTCATCATCTGAGCTCCCATTTTGGGGAAATGAAAACGCCTGGGGTTGTTTTGTTTGAAGACACAGTTTCAGTACACCCATACAAAGGAAGTAAATAAAGTGAGAAGATTTGTTACTTACAGATCCCACAAACAGAAGTGGGAAGGTAGAGATGAATGAAGATTTGCCATGAGCTGGTAACTCTTTAGTCTGGGTGATAGGGATTTGCTTACACCATTTTATCATCTTTGTATACATTTGGAATTTCCCATGAAAAATGTACAGAGTTTAAGTAGGCATAAATGAAGGAAGTGCATTTGGAATAAAGTCAGTGAGCCCAAGGTGGACAACTAGACATAAAGTCCTTCTGCAATTTTATGTTTCTGGTAAATTTAAAACAGACTCGCAGGGCGCCTGGCTGGCTCAGTCGGTACAGCATGCGACTCTTGATCTTGGGGTTGTAAATTGAAATCCCACATCGGGTGTAGATATTACTTAAAAATAAAATCTCAAAAAAGTAAGACAGACTCCTTTTATTTCCATCTTATGTTATATGTGGTTTATTTAGATAGTATCTGTGTGTGTGTGTGTGTGTGTGTGTAATACAGGGTTTGAGATATATTTTTCTGTTGGTGTAATTCTAATGTTAAACCAACTTAAAAGTATTGTTGTATATTAGCCCCATTTATAGGACCTTTGGATTACCAAAAGAATTGATTTGGAGGAAGTGAAATTTTTCTCAATTTTTATGAGTGCCATATTTTCTTGCAAAATTTGCTGGGGCGTTGATTTGAGTATACCTGGCAAAAAAGAAGACTGAGAGTGGAATTTTTCTTTTTTTTCAAGTTTAACATTGAGATTGTTCATTTAGCGATTTTTGAGCATGTCCTTTTAATTGATAACTTATAAGAAGCCTAGCCTATATGAAATTATATATAAGATTAAAAAAATCTATCTTCCTCAAAACATTTTTGCTTTGTATTCCTTATTACATCTTAGAAAGACATCGATAATATGATTTATTTAGTGATACCTAATGCATTAAGCCTGATCATAACTTGTTTTCTGTTCTACCAACAGATTAATATTAAAATTGGAAGTTTGTATCAATTGCCGGCTGTTGGAAATTGTATGTAATGGCAACAGAATTTATAAAGAGCTGCTGTAGGGGATGTTTCTATGGTGAGACAGAAAAGCACAATTGTGAGTTTGGCTTCTTTTTACATCAACACACATTTATTTAATATCTTTTCTATTTGTGGTATTTTGGTAATATAAATGAGAAGTATTTCCTGACTTTATGGGGGAGGCAGACATAAATATAAGGCACACCAGGTAAATCATAAAGTACCCTGGGGAATGGGAAGGGAGAGAGAGAGAGAGAGAGAGAGAGAGAGAGAGAAATTCAACCCAACAGATACCCTGGGACATCACCCCTGTGAGGGTGGCATTTGGTATGGGAGTCTGAGTGGGAAGAAGAAAGTACGAGAAGGGGAAGAGTGGATGTGAGGATTAGTAGGTGGATGAAATTGCACAGGCAAAGGCAGGGAGAGAAGAGGTTTTGGGTGTGTTTGGAGACAGTATACTCTGGCAAATGTTTTAATTTGAATAAAGACAATTTCTAGTTTGTGACAGTGTATTAAAAATGGCTTTCGCAAATGAATGACTAATGGAGAAGAGACTCATTATTTCATCAAGACCCCATATTTATGAAGAACTTCTGGACATTTCCCTTTCTATTCAGTGGTCTCCTTGCTTCTTCAGAGTTATGACTGAAACTTTATTTTCCTTTGGCTTTTTCTTGTATTTCATCGTCTGGAGCATAGCTCCCTAGTATCTTTGACTAGGAAGGCTTCTTTCTGCATTAAAACATTTCATAAATTTCTACACAGTAGTAGTTGTACTTCCATTCGGTCAACAGACGATACTGCTCATACGTAAAGATGAACTCTGGGTGTCCCTCACCTCCCCAGCCTAAGTCACCAGCTTAGGAAACACATACATAATTTGAGACAAAGGACAAAATAGGTCGCAGAAGCTAACACGGAGAGTTGCTATTATATGGTAAAAATACATTTTATTTTGTGATTCAGTGAAGATTTTTGTGGACTTGGAGACCTTTAGCTTCTTTTCAGAATTGCTTTGTATATTTAAGACGGATTCTAACCACTGGTACAGACAACAAGAATTGCTTCATTGGCAATATTTTTAAATGCCTGGCTTTTACTCGAAAGTATTGTGGAATTAACTACAAAATAAACTTGTTTTCCATCTGTGAATTCTTTTCGTGGGAATGAGTTTTTTAAAAACTGCTTTTACCATTATGATAAGTTAATATACTTTGGCAGTATTATGTTAATTTTGCAAATATTGCCTAGACAGAATTCATGTAGATTCCAGAAGTGCTTGGTAGCACCTAGAAGTAGTAGTTTCTCTATCAGCAGTTTCTTCTAGAAGATTAAGTACGAAAGCATGCTAACTTTAGATTATTATATATAACTCCACATCCATATTTGAGATTTTTCTCTTCTTTTGTCCTCTTTTATATGCAGTTTCCACAGAAAGAGACTTGAAATCAGCAGTGTCGGCATGTCAGAGTACCTCTGCATCTGCACCTCCATTGACTTCTGTTTCGGTAAAGCCTCAGGTCGGCTGTACTGAGGACTATTTACTTTCCAAATTGCCATCTGATGGTAAAGAGGTGCCATTTGTGGTGCCCAAGTTTAAGTTATCTTATGTTCAGCCCAGGGTACAAGGAACTCCTTCACATCTGGAAGAACTCGAAGGTAAACAATAAAACGGCAAGTTTGAAAAATCAACATGTAGCATTGAAATGTCGTTGCTTCTGTCATTTCACTCTTCCATATGTTTAAAGATATAAAATTCTTTTATACATAAATTTTACATTTTATTTCTTACATGCTTTGCTCTTTCTGTAGAGGAACTTAATGTATAATATTTTTGAAAGATCTCATTATGAAATCTGATACATTCAACACATCTGGGTGTAGATGTGGCCTTATTTATTTAAAACATTTTTTAATATTTATTTATTTTTAATGTTTTATTTATTTCTGAAAGAGAGAGAGAAAGACAGTGTGAGCAGGGGAGGGTCAGAGAGAGAGGGAGACACAGAATCTGAAGCAGGCTCCTGGCTCAGAACTGTCAGCACAGAGCCTGATGCGGGGCTTGAACCCACAGACTGTGAGATCATGACCTGAGCCGAAGTCAGACACTTAACCGACCGAGCCACTCAGGCGCCCCTTAAAATATTTATTTTTGAAAGAGAGAGAGAGAGGGGGAACATGCACACACTCGTGGGGGAGGGGCAGAAAGAGAGAGGGAGACACAGAATCTGAAGCAGGCTCCTGGCTCAGAACTGTCAGCACAGAGCCTGATGCGGGGCTTGAACCCACAGACTGTGAGATCATGACCTGAGCCGAAGTCAGACACTCAACTAACCGAGCCACTCAGGCGCCCCAACTCTTGTATTTTAAAAACAATTTGCTTCAGTCTGTTGAAACACTGTCACAGTTTTCCCCCCTTCCCCTCAAAGTTTTATTAAGAAACATTTCAAACATACAGAAAAGTTGAAAGAATATAATGGTGAATGTCCAATACATAGAATCTACTTTACTATTTTACCAAAGTTAATCACATATCTTGCTTATCAATTCCTCTATCCATTATTTTTTTTTAATTTTTTTAACGTTTATTTATTTTTGAGACAGAGAGAGACAGAGCATGAGCTGGGGAGGGGCAGAGAGAGAGAGGGAGACACAGAATCTGAAACAAGCTCCAGGCTCAGAGCTGTCAGCACAGAGTCCAATGCGAGGCTCAAACCAATGGACCACAAGATCATGACCTGAGCCAAAGTCAGATGCGTAACCGACTGAGCCACTCAGGCACCCCTCCTCTATCCATTATTAATCCTCTTTGAGTGGGGGTGGGGTGGGGGAAGAGCACATTCCAAAGTAAATTGCAGACATTAGTATACTTCTAAATGCTTAAGCATATGTGTAGTTTATTAGAGTTCAGTATCTGTTTATAGTTTTCTTCTTTTGATAAAAACCTTATACCTAACAAACTACCTAAGTTTTAAGTTTGTATTTGTTGAGTTTGGACAAATGCATATAACAGTGTAATCTAGACTCCTATCAAAATCTAAAATAATTTTTCCAAATAGTCTTTTCTGCCCCATCGTTTTTTTCTTCTTTTTTTAAAAACATTTATTCTTTTTTTATTTATTTTATTATTATTTTTTAATAGTTTATTGTCAAGTTGGTNGAGTGTGAGCAGGGGAGGGGCAGAGAGAGAGGGATATACAGAATCTGAAGCAGGCTCCAGGATCTGAGCTGTCAGCACAGAGCTTGATGCAGGGCTTGAACTCACAAACCGTGAGATCATGACCTGAGCCAAAGTTGGACACCCAACCTACTGAGCCACCCGGCTGCCCCCATCCTTTTTCTTTTCTCATTTTGGGATTCCAGTTAGACATATGTTGGACCTTTTTATAGTTTTTTATGAGTCTCTGAGACTTTTTTTTTTTTCTCTTTCAACATTTTTGCCCCTCCTCTCTTAAAATGAGATATTATTGGGGTGCCTGGGTGGCTCAGTCGGTTGAGCGTCCGACTTTGGCTCAGGTCATGATCTCACAGTTTGTGGGTTCAAGCCCTGCATCAGGCTCTGTGCTGACAGCTCTGAGCCTGGAGCCTGCTTCAGATTCTGTGTCTCCCCCTCTCTCTCTGCCCCTCCCCTGTTCATGATCTGTCTCTCAAAAATAAATAAATGTAAAAAAAACATTTTTAAGTTTGGATATTACTGATTGTAAAATTCACTACCATCTTTTTCCTTGGTCATCTCCATGCAGATGTTAAGCTCATCCCAGTGAATTTTTATTTTAGACATTATATTTTTTAGTTGTTGAATTCACATTTGGTTCTTTTTTGTAGATTCTATTCTTTTGTTGTGATTTCATTTTCTGTTTTTCATTATTGTGAGCCTATTTTCTTTTATGTCTTTGGACGATAGCATCTTTGTCTGCTAATTCTAACATCTGAGTCACTTAGGTGTGGATTCTGTGGCTTTTCTTTTTTTGAAAATGGGTGACCTTTTCATGTTTCATTGTGTATGGAGTAATTTTGGATTGTATTTTGGATGTTGGATATTGTGTTGTAGACACTTGAGAATCTGTTAGATTACTCTGAGATGAGAGCGTTTTTTTTCCTTTAAAAAAAATTTTTTTAATGTTTTATTTATTTTTGAGAGAGAGAGAGAGAGACAGCATGAGCAAGGGAGAGTCAGAGAGAGAGGGAGACACAAAATCTGAAGACAGGCTCCAGGCTCTGAGCTAGCTGTCAGCACAGATCCCAACACAGGGCTTGAACCCATGAACCGTGAGATCATGACCTGAGCTAAAGTTGGACGCTTAACCGACCGAGCCACCCAGGCACCCCTTTTCTTTCTTTTTTTAACCAGGTGATTAACTTGGTTAGACTATGCTGCAAGTTCTGTGTCTTTGGTAGCAAGCAGCTCTTAGCTTAGTTTTTGTATTTTTAAAAAAATTATTGTTTTTTAAAAATTTGTTTTTTAATGTTGTATTTTATTTTTTGAGAGACAGAGACAGCATGAGCAGGGGAAGGATAGAGAGAGAGAGAGGGAGACACAGAATCCAAAGCAGACTTCAGGCTCTGAGCTGTCAGCACAGAGCCGGATGCAGGAGCTCGAACCCACAAACTCAAGATCATGACCTGAGCTGAAGTCAGATGCTCAACCGATTGAGCCACCCAGACACCCCATGTATCTTTAGTTGGGGTCCATCCCACATATGTGTGGTTCAGCCAGATATTTGAGCAAACTGTATTCACAGAATCTGGAGTTTTCTCCTTTCCAAGATTTCCACCTTGCTTTCTAGCAGCTGTGGTTGCTCTGAACTCTGCCCTCTGCTTCTTCGGGCCAAAAAGAGTGTGGATTTTTCTGTTGGAGCTTATCCGCCCTGTGCAGCGCCAACTTTGGCTTGCCCTGAGGCTAACAGTCATTAAAACAGACGGCCGTTCCCTTTCCTCCAAGAGCCAATGCTCTCCAGAATCTGCACTGTTTTTGATCACTGTCCAGTCCCTTCAGGGTTATTGTTCATTTTGTTTTTGGTCTACAGTGTGCTGTTGTCTACAGGAGAGTTAGGTTTGGCAGAAGTGATCTATCTTTTCCTTCCTTCCTTCCTTCCTTCCTTCCTTCCTTCCTTCCATCCATCCATCCATTCTTTTCTTTTTTTCTTTTAGAGAAACGAGGAAAGAGGAACCCTGTGCCTGGCCCATCACCTGGTTTTGCACACATCAGTAGTATCTCTCACAAACAGTGTTTAAAAGCCTTGGGTCACAGGGTACCTTGACACTTGGTCTTTCTCCTTCTCTCATACTTGTTAACAGCATTGGGATGAAGCCATATAAACAGTTTTGTAATCTGTTTTAGTCCCAGCATACATTGTGAACATGTTTTTATACTCATTGCTTTTTAATGGCCCCATAGTATTAAATCTATAGATGTACCATAATTTATGTAATACATTTTATATTCTTAAAACATTTAGGGTATTTTATGTATTATTTTCATAATAAAAATGAGAAATATCTACCTAGCAATATGTGATAGTTTCTCTTTTGTCTTTTCATTTTCAATAAATCTCTAGAAAACAGATTGCTTTTTGGTTCGAATGAGTGGGAAATTGGTCTACACTTAAATTATAGTCTCAATGAAGATGTGGTATCATATTGGAGAGAAAACTATTAGAGTCAAGAAAGTTTGGTGCCTAATTATAGAAGTCAGACATGTGCAGGTTGTATGTGGATGTGCTTGTGAGTGATGGGCTGACAGGGACATATTGAGAAGAAGATAGGGCAGACCACCATCAGTAATGACTAAACCTATTTCAAGTATTTGAAATGTGTTTTGTTTCATTTCTCACTGATATGTCTGATGACAGCCATAGCGTACTGCTTTGTAGCACAGAGATTCTATCATTAATACCTTACCACGCTTCCTTTATCTCATGTCTATCTACCTACCCGTTAAGAGAATGCATTTTGAATAAATACTGAAATTTTAAATAGAGCTTTTGAGAGGTGTAAAGTAAATGTTCCTTTACATTTAGTTTTATAGCACTGTGGTTCTGTAAATTGAGAAAACTTCCTCTTGAGCTGTAAAAATAATATCACTGTACGCTCTTTGAGGGGAAAATTGGAATTCTGTTAAGGAAAAATGAAATCAGAATATTCTTTTTTAGGTATAGCCTATAAAGGTAATGAGTCATTTTTGGTACTACTACTCTTGACAGTGTATTCTTGTTACCATAAACAGACTTGTAGCAGTGTTTGTGTGCTGAATGATTTAAGGGTTAGCTTATAAGGTGCACAGGCTCCTTACAAAGCTCTCTGGCATCAGAACTCCCTCTTGGCGCCCCTCTGCCTGTGTATTTTGCTTGGATTGCACACACAGTTATTTGAACTGGGGTGAGGATAAGCTCTCACCTCATAACCCCATATTTTCTTTTTCTTTTCTGAACTCATTGTGAAGCCACCTGTTTTATTGTTTAGCTTAATTCAGAAAATATTGGTTAAAACTGTGGGTTCTATTTTAAGTGGGACAAAAAGAATTAAAAGATGGCAATAACTTAAACTCTTAGAAACTTTATGTCTCTATGTTATTTCCAGTGTGATTCTTAACTTTGAAAGGAACTTGATCTGTTGTTTTACCCTTTTTAAATTGTGAAATATGCACGTGGAGAAAAAAGGAACAAAACAGAAATATGTAGCTCAGTGATTTATTACAAACGTGTATGGTCACCACTCAGATAAACAAGTACGTGTTGCCAGCAGCCCAGAAGCTTCCATCTTCCCCCTTTTCAGTGTCCCAACTGTTCTAATTCTCGGCTTTCGTGCTGTTCTTACTTTTTACCACCTACGCAGTTATTCCTCAAGGTCATGGTTTATAGTTTCTTCTGTTTTCTGACCTTTATGTAAATGAAATTATATATTCATTATATAGTCTTGTTTATGATAGGTTCTTTCATTCAACATTATTTTTGTGAGATTCACTCAAATTGTTGTCAATAGCTTCAGTTTTAATATCTGCACAGAAAATACATTTATTTTCATTTATTCTAAATTACATGGTACACAGTAGTGTTTCTGCATAGCATACAGAAGGTATTTTTATGTAGTAAGTATCGACTGTCGTTCATTTTACTGTTAAGGGACATTTGGGTTTTTTCCCATTTTGGCCATGACGGATAATAATGCCTCTGAGCGTTCTTGTACTGGTCTCTCGGTGCACACGTGCAGGCATTTCAGTGGTGTGTATGTCCCCAAAGGGCACTGCCACTTCATAGGGCATACGGATTTCAGCCTTAGTAGAAATTGCCGAACTGTTCTCCCCAGTGACTGCCTCAGTTTACATCCCCTCCTGCAGAAATACGATAATTCATACTGCACTACGTTCTTGTCTGCACTTGCTTTTATCAGGCTTTTTCATTGTGACCATGCTGGTGAGTTTGTAGTGGAATCTCATTGGAGTTTTAATTTGCATTTGCCTCGTGACTAATGAAATTGAGCCCTCGCTCCTGTTTGTGGCTATTTGGATGGCCTCTCTTCTGAAGTGCCTGCTTGAGGCTTGCAGCTAATTTCTGTTTGGGCTGGCCTTTTTCTTACTGATTTGTGGGAGTTCTCATAGGTTCTGGATATGCGTCCCTTGTTGGTTACATGTGTTACACATAACTTTTCTCTCTCTATGGGTGACCATGTCACTCTCTTCGAAGATCCCAATAAAATGGAAATTTTCAATTTTAATGTAGTTCAGTTTATTAAAACACTTTTTTATGATAATGCTCTGTTGCGTTTAAGAAGCACTAAGGCTGTGTAAACTTTCTTTTTTTTTTTTTAATGTTTTATTTATTTTGGGAGAGAGAGAGAGGGAGATATAGAATCTGAAGACAGGCTCCAGGCTCTGAGCTATCAGCACAGAGCCTGATGCGGGGCTCGAACCCACAAACCGTGAAATCATGACTTGAGCTGAAGTCAGACGCTTAACCGATTGAGCCATCCAGGCGCTCCTAAACTTTCTTGTAAATTGACTTAAATGTAGAAGTTTTGCCTTTAACATTTAATTTAGATCCACAGTCCATATGCAAATACTATTTTACGAATTTTTTTAGGTTGTTGTTTTTCTTTTTTTCAGTATCAATATCTAATTGTCTTAGCACCTTTTAGTGAAAAGACTGTTCTGCATTCTTATCCAGTGCCACATTGATTGTAAATCTAATGTCCATAAAATGACTGTCTCATTCTGGGCCTCCGTTCTGCTAAGTCTTATTTTATTGTGTGCTAGTGTTCTGTTCTTAAAACCCAGTAGCACAAATCTTTCAATCTTGTTTTACTTTTTGAAGTGGTTTTTTTTTTTTCCTTTTTTGGTTATCCTAGCCCCTTTGTATTTCCATGTAAAGATTTTCTAATCCTCTTTCTGTTGACTTCTAACTTTATTGTATCATGGTTAGAGAGCACACACTGTGATTTCGGCCCTTTCAAAAAATTACTCTGCATATTTCAGCATGTGGTCAGTTTTTATAAATGCTTTGTGTCTTTGTCAAACAGTGATCATCTTTTTACTTGTAGAGCACAGTAAATAAATGTGTACTGATTTTATTTTTATTTTATTTAATTTTTTTAGTATCTCAAACACATGTGATTTAGTATTTCTTGAGGCAAAATTTTTCTTCCTCTTGCATTGGACGCACCAGCTGTTAAGATAATAACTGCAGGAAAAGGGTAAAACTGTAGAAACACTTACTTTCAGGATCTGCCAGAGCATCTTTTGGAGACCGAAAGGTAGAACTTTCTAGTTTGTCCCAGCACGGAGCCAGCTACGATGTGTACAACCCATGCTATAGGTACCAGCACATTTCACCTGACTTGAGCCGACGCCTCCCTCCACGTTCAGAAGCCGCGAGACTATATGGATCAGGTATGAAATTTTTTTTGTTTTTTCTTTTTGTGTTCCTCTTTAACAAATGTAGAAATCAAATAAAATCTAAGACCTTGGGAGAGATGATTCTCATTATGAAGAACAAAAAATAGGTGAAAAGCAGGGCTTCAGAAGTGATGTGAAAAACACTGTGGCTTCTCTGTGGTATTCTATCTAATGTAAAAATGGAAAGATTAATGAATTATGTGTATTGATAGTTCCAAATTCCATTTTCTTTGTCCCTTTTTTGAAGAGTTTCATTTTCAGATTATTTTTATATTGTATACATCATCTGTCCATTCAGAAATTCTACAGTAGGTATTTATTAGATTTTTCTTCCCTGTTCTATCCAGTGAAAATGATAAATTTACAAACTCATGATGAGATTACAAGCATAAAGAAAGAAAATAGAAAATGCTGATAGAACTTTCTCAGTTTAATATTTGAGGACTATATAAATTTTAAACTGGTATAAATGTATATATTTGGTTCATAAAATCCTGTTTTTCAAGATTTTACTGTTTTATATAGCTATCTCAACCACTGAGTTCAGGGTCAAGTACTGAAAACAAACCAGAAGTATTTATTTAAATATTTATTTCAGCGCTGTGTTAGAATGTACAGTAGACAGAGTTCCATTCTTTAAGAATCTCCTAGTTTTGGGGCGCCTGGGTGGCTTAGTCGGTTAAGCGTCCGACTTTCGCCTGGGTCATGGTCTCGCGGTTCGTGGGTTCGGGCCCCGCGTCGGGCTCTGTGCTGACTGCCAGCTCGGAGCCTGGAGCCTGTTTCAGTCTGTGACTCCCTCTCTCTCTGACCCTCCCCTGCTCACGCTGTCTCTCTCTCTCTCCTAGAAATAAATAAAACATTAAAAAAAATTAAAAAAAAAAAAAAAAGAATCTCCTATTTTAGGAAAAAAACTAGAAATATAAACTAGAAATACAGGAGCATATGGAATTCAGGTTTTTTTAAATGCAATAAGTACTCATTAAATAGTTGAATTGCATTTAGCACAGAGGACCTACATTCTCTTATATTATTCCCATGGGATGAAGAATTGGGTAATGTGAGCAAAAAGAATGAGTATTTCCCTGGATAGTTGATGTGGATGTGAAAATGTGTTGTTGGATTTATGTTGGTTTCTGTTTGGAACAAAAAATAATTGTAAAAAGTTTTAAACTTTATTAGAATTAGAGTTTCTTTTTCATATGTTTATTTTGAGGTGGGGTGTGTGCGCAAGAGGGGGAGGGGCAGAGGGAAAGTGAGAATCTCCAGCAGTCTCTGTGGAGCTGTGGGGAGAATCCCCAACTTGGGGCTCCATCTCGGAAGCTATGAGATCATGACCCGAACCAAAATCAAGACTCAGATGGCTAACCGACTGAGCCACCCAGGCAACCCGAGGAGAGTTATCTCTTAAATAGATTGAGTTAATATTTATGATGCTTTCCTACAGAGATTTAGTTCATAGTGATTAAGTAAAATTCCAGTGTTTCTTCTTTAATATAAAGAAATTTTTTCACATCCATTTGTAGTTTGTGATTTAAGGACCAGCAAGCTTCCAAGTTCCCCTGGGCTCAGCAAGTCTATGTTTGATCTTACAAGTTCATCTCAGCGGTTCATCCAGGTGAATTATTTATATAAATGTATCCGATAACGTATCTTCAAGCTAAAAACTCAGAAATGTGTGAATTACATTAGAAACAACATGTATAAATCTTTTTGTAGATAAATCTGTGGTAATATCTGAAGAGTAAACACTTGGCATCTCCCATGTGCATTATTTCAGGAAGCTCTTGGCTGAATAGTAAAAGACAGTAGTAGTTGTTGTTGCTGTTCTTCTTAATGAATCTTACGTCTCTCAGTTGGTATACACTCAGGCAATCTTGAAGGCAGTTGGAATTTAAAATGATATGGTTAAAAGTGCTTATTGATTTAACCTTTCTTGTTGATCATAACTACCTAGTTAATAAAAAATAGTATTTCTATTGAGATATAGGGCCTTAATTATCGTTAATGTTAACACAGCATTCTCCTACTTTTAAATAAAATAACTTTTTGATGTTTAAAAAAGTTTTTTTTTTAATTTTTTGAATAGTTTATTGTCAAGTTGGTTTCCATATAACACCCAGTGCTCATCCCCACAAGTGCCCTCCTCCATGCCCATTACCCCCCTTCCCCCCCCCCACATCCATCAGTCCTCAGTTTGTTCTCAGCATTCAAGAGTCTCTCATGGTTTGCCTCCCTCCCTGTCCCCTACTATTTTTCTCCTTCTTCTCTCCCATGGTCCTTCGTTAAATTCCTCCTAATCCTCCTATACGTGCAAACATATGGTATTTGTCTTTCTCTGCCTGACTTATTTCGCTCAGCATAACACGCTCAAGGTCATCCATGTTGCTACGCTCAAGGTAATCCATGTTGCTACACATGGCCAGATTTCCTTCTTTCTCATTGCCATGTAGTATTCCATTGTATAGATAAACCACATCTTCTTGATCCATTTGTCCGTTGATGGACACTTAGGCTCTTTCCATGTTTTAGCTATTGTGGAGAGTGCTGCTATGAACATTGGGGTACATGTGCTCCTATGCATCAGCATTTCTGTATCCCTTGGGTAAATTCCTAGCAGTGCTATTGCTGGGTCATAGGGGAGTTCTATTGTTAGTTTCCTGAGGAACCTCCACACTGTTTTCCAGAGGGGCTGTACCAGTTTACATTCCCACCAACAGTGTAGGAGGGTGCCCGTTTCTCCACATCCTCGCCAGCATCTAGAGTTCTCTGATTTGCTCATTTTAGCCACTCTGACTGGCGTGAGGTGGTATCTCAGTGTGGTTTTGATTTGTATTTCCCTGATGAGGAGGGATGCTGAGCATCGTTTCATGTGTCTGTTGGCCATCTGGATGTCCTCTTTGGAGAAGTGTCTGTTCATATCTTCTGCCCATTTCTTCACTGGGTTGTTTGTTTTTCGGGTGTGGAGTTTGGTGAGTTCCTTATAGATTTTGAATACTAGCCCTTTATCTGATACGTCATTTGCAACTATCTTTTCCTATTCCGTCGGTTGCTTATTAGTTTTATGGATTGTTTCCTTTGCCGTGCAGAAGCTTTTTATCTTGATGAGATCCCAATAGTTCATTTTTGCTCTTGATTCCCTTGCCTTTGGAGATGTGCTGAGTAAGAAATTGCTGCGGTTGAGGTCAAGGAGGTTGTTTCCGGCTTTCTCCTCTAGGGTTCTGATGGTTTCCTGTCTCACAGTCAGGTCTTTTATCCATTTTGAGTTTATTTTTGTGCATGGTGTGAGAAAATGATCTCGTTTCATTCTTCTGCATGCTGCTGTCCAGTTCTCCCAGCACCATCTGTTAAAGAGGCTGTCTGTTTTCCATTGGATACTCATTCCTGCTTTGTCAAAGATTAGTTGGCTGTAATTTTTGGGTTTAATTCTGAGTTCTCAATTCTATTCCATTGGTCTATGTGTCTGTAAAAAAGTTTCTTTTAAAAATATAAGTAAATTATAATTATCAAAAATTGGAAAGGAGAGTTAAGCAAAGTAAAAAGACAAATCACCTATATTCCTGTAACTGGGAATAAAAGCACTATGAAAATATTGTTGCATATACTTGCAGGCTTTTTTCCTGTGTAAATGTATGTGCATATTTTTTTTAAATGGAAATGTATTCTAAATAATCCTTAGAATCCTCAGTAGAGTTAATATTTTGCAGAATTAATTCTCCATAGCACCAGCTTTTAATGTCTATCAGAATTGGTTAGAGAACTTGTTAAACTACAGGTTGCCAGAGCTTTTGATTCGGTAGCTCTGCACTGGGGCCCGAGTTTGTATTTCTAACAAATTTCTGGGTGATATTGATATTGATGGTTCAGAGGGACTGTGCTTCATAGCTGCTACTTTGCAGGTTTTTAATTAACAGGGCACTTCCAAATATATTCTTATTTTTACTAGTACTTTCAAGTATGAAGCATAAGCAGTAATCTCTTCCTTCTTATTACAAAACCAAACCCCAGATGGCAAAGGCTTTCCCCACATATGATCTAGTAAGTTATTTAAGACTTTCCCTGTTAACACACAGAAAGCCTTTTTTCCCCCTTTACTGTCTGACCAGTAGCACTGTCAAAATGGTTAGCATGCAGTTTGATGCGGGGGGTGGGGCTGTTGGGGCATAAGTTTCAGAATTCTTGAAGTCTGATGTGCGACACCTGACCGGAGAACAATTTCACCTCTAGAGACATGATTCTCTGTCCAGCGTGCCGAGCAGTTCTTCTTCCCGGAAGAATTCCCAGGGGAGTAACAGAAGCCTGGGTAAGGAATAAAGTACCTTTTTAAAAAATACTCTTAGGGGGATGATTTCTTCCTAGTAGTAATTTGAACATATATATGATAAGGCAAAAAAGAAAGACTCTAGATGGTTTTATCTATGTTATCGGCATATGAATACTCAGATTACATGACCCATTTGTTGTGCTCAGGCACGAATGCATCTTTAAAAAAGGCATAGCAGTTACACACCTCTTGTTTGTTTGTTTTAAAGTATACTAGTGAAGGAACTTCCAGAAGCATACAGGATTAAAGCCATATCAGTATTCTGTGGGAAAGATTATCTTAGTTTTAACTAAAATCTCTTAGGCTATACTTGGTGAAGTTTTTAAGCCGTGAACTTTTTATAGCAGGTCTTCCCCCACTATAAAACACTGAAGAGTCTTTTTTGTCTTTAATTAAAGTGGCAAGTTAAAAGAATAATTTTGCCATTTTTCAGTTGTACTCTTAAAATTGGATTGTATCAAGGCATAATTGGAGTGGAATGATTGCATAACATTTCAAATGTCCCTGTCCTTTTACAATTCAGATACAATTACTCTGTCAGGAGATGAAAGAGATTTTGGGAGACTGAATGTGAAAGTGTTTTATAATTCTTCAGTAGAACAGATCTGGATCACAGTTTTACAGGTAAGTTAATTTAGTTAATACGAACTATGCTTACAAAATCGAATATTTTCATTATAAGCATCTACTGTTTCTCCGGGGGAATGGAACCATGCCTTCTTTGGAATTTAGGATTCTATAGCATTTTGAAGAAAACAGTATTTAATAAAGCCTCTAAAGAAAATAAATCTGTAGGTATGTTGGAATTATGGTTTTAGCCTCAAGAAGGAGATTGATATGATGTCTAGAACAGTAAATGTCAAATTATTTTAAGGTAGATGAAACGAGATCTCAGTAGACTCGTTGGCGTTTATAGTTTGCATTTAAATCATTAGCTCGAGAAATACATCAAATATTTGTATTGTCAGAGCCCTTTATAAAATTCAATCTGTATTTTTAATTTTTTTAGTGCAGAGATTTAAGCTGGCCTTCTAGTTGTGGAGACACTCCTGCTATTTCTGTGAAAGGGATACTAACGTTGCCCAAACCAGTGCATTTCAAATCTTCAGCCAAGGAAGGCTCTAATGTAAGTGGCTGTTTTTGTTTCAATTCCTTTTTATGTTTTTTTTTTTAATACCTGTCACTATAAACCACTCAAAGAATTGAAATAAAGTGTTTTATTTTGAGGAAATTGCAAATTATACACGTCTTGCTTTTTAAAGCCAATTTTGAGCCTTAAAAATACTTGATACTTCATTGCCCAATGTTAAGATGCATTTCAAAAGAAATTTTTTTTACGTTTATTTAATTTGAGAGAGAGAGTGAGAAAGTGAGCTTGAGAGGGGCAGAGAGAGAGAGAGAATTCAAAGCTGCTCCACACTGTCAGCACAGAGCCCAATGTGGGACTTGAACTCACAAACTGCGAGATCAGGATCAGAGCTGAAATCTAGAGTTGGATGCTTAACTGACTAAGCCACCCAGATGCCCCTAAAAACAAAATCTTAATCACGAAAGTATGTACAAGATAAACAGTATCTAAGGCTATTTTTCTTGTATGAAAGGAAAATGAATGTCTGTATCTTAATTGTCCTTCCTCCTAACTCACTTAGGTCTGAGAAATAATCGCACCATTGCAGTAAATTTCTTCTATACACTCCCAGCTGTTATAACTGGAAAACTTACTCTGACTTTGGTTTTACAGATTTTAGAGTTCACATTAGTTTAAATATATCTTCATTTTTGTCTTCTGATATGGGTTGAGAGCTTGGTATTTTTCCATGTAAATGAAAGGTGTTTTCTATAAGTATGTATAATTTTAAAATAAGGCTTTTCAAATAACTAATAACCATGAAAAAACTTACTCTCACTAGTAATTATAGAAATACAAATTTAAATTGCATATTGCTTTCTCTTTTTTTCTTCCTTATTAAAATGAAAAAAAACTTTATAAATACTCTAGAATATTGAACTTTCTGGAAATTATTTTGACAAACCACATAGAAACCTTGAAATATTTATATGCTTTTACATAGTAATTCTACTTGGAATGTGTTCCATGGAAATAGTTTAAAAGGCAAATAAAAAATGTGTAAAGTATTTTTGGCAGTTTTGTTCATAGGGGAAAAATTGGAAACTATCTGTATGTCTCACATAAGGGAACGGTTGAGAAAATTCGTGCTATCTATACCATGTGTATTAATTTCCTCAGGTTGCTGTAACAAAGTACCACCAACTGGGTGGCTTAGAGCAACAGAAGTTTCTCTCTCACAGTTTTAGAGTAAGTCCGAAATCAAGGTGTCATTAGTGTTGATCCCTTCCTTCAGTGGTGAGGGAAAAGCTGTTCCATGCCGCCTTCCTCGTTCCTGGTAATGGTTAGCAATCCGAGTCATTCCTTGACTTCGTTTATGCTTCCATCTTCACATGGCATTTTCCTTCTGTCACTGCATCTTCATGTGGCCACCTTCTTACGAGGACCCTACTCCTGGACGACCTCACCTTAACATCACTAGCTACATCTTCAAGGACCCTAGTTCCAAATAAGGTCACATGCTGAGTTACTGGGTTTTAGGACTTCAGCATAGCTTTCGGGGGCCAAATTTAATTTATTTTCTTTAATGTTTTTATTTATTTCTGAGAGAGAGACACACACAGCGTGAGCAGGGGAGGGTCAGAGAGAAAGGGAGATACAGAATCCGAAACAGGCTCCAGGCTCTGAGCTGTCAGCACAGAGCCCGACGCGGGACTCAAATCCACAAACTGTGAGATCATGACCTGAGCCGAAGTCGGATGTTTAACCCGGCGCCCCCGGGGGCCAAATTTTAACCCTAACACTGTGTGATAGACTACTAGGCAGCAGTAGAATATGTTCAGGTAGAATTTTTAAGAACATGGAAAAATGTTCTTAATAAGTAAAAAGGCAGTAATCAAAGTTAATGTATATGCATTAGTATCTCACACTATGAAAATATGCCTTTTAGGAAGTCTAGATGGAAATAAATCTTAACTCTGGTTATGATGCTGACATTCAAGATGAATCCTTCCTAAAGTAAACAATTTTACTTTCTGATTTTCAAATGTAATTGTGAGTTAAGTTAGGAGAAATTGTTCTTATATTAAAACTGGCATGGCAGTTTTAAATTTTAAAATTTAAAATTACTTTTAAAGTTTATTACTACTGGGGCGCCTGGGTGGCTCAGTCGGTTAAGCGTCCGACTTCGGCTCAGGTCATGATCTCACAGTCCATGCGTTCGAACCCCACGTTGGGCTCTGTGCTGACAGCTCAGAGCCTGGAGCCTGCCTCAGATTCTGTGTCTCCCTGTCTCTCTCTCTGCCCCTCCCCTGCTCGCTCTCTGTCTCTGTCTCTCAAAATAAAATAAAGACATAAAAAAAATTTAATTTATTACTTCGTATCAACTTGTTTACCTCTGTTGTAGCAAAATGTGGAATCAGGCAACACACTACTGCATGTGTAAGCTCATTCCATCTCAGTTTAAAAATTAAACACTTTATGTATACTATATTGTTGGTGTGATCTTGTGGTTGAGACTCTGAGAGAAAAAGATAGCTCTGGTGGTTGGGAGGCTCTCAGAAACAATTTTGAGCATACAGACATAAACAGTCACAATAACAGTGACAATTTGGTCACAGTATCTAAAATATTGTTGTTAGTCGCTTGTCTTTGCAAAAGGAAAAAGGAAACACACACACATACACACACACACACACACACGCACAAAAGCTCCTTTTCAAAAGAATGCGGTAAACGTGGGAAGAAGGAATTGTATAGCAAAAATCAGTCTAGTGTCCAGAAGATGTTAGAGTAACAAAATGTGAAGAGTAACAAAAGGAACATTTGGGAAAATATTCTGAGCACTGACTTGCTGCCTGGCGTGGATGCTTAGGAGAGAAGGTAGGACTTTTCCAGGAGACTGATTTTCAGATTGGAAAGAGTGGGGCAAATGTCCCCAAAAGAGAAATCAAATCCCAAGGTAGATGGGAAGAACATTAGACAAAGAACAGAAATAATTCAAGTCTCTTAACGTGAACAGAGATTTGGGGGACTTCCTGAGAGAGCACACATGAGATTCTTGAACCACTTATTAACTGTTGCAAAATGGTGGTTGTTGAGTAGGAACGATGCCCCAGAACCAAAAATGGAAAACAACCTAATTTTCAAAAACGAGAAAAGCTCTATTCTGCCAACCTTGGTTTTGATATTGACCTGAGTCACTTAGTAATTAAAAGGATAATTTGTGAAATTAAGAAAGGCAGGATCCAGGATAAATTCTGGAAAGACAAGTCATGGTTATTGTCATCTTAATTTACACCGAAAAATTTTTGTTGTGGTTGTAAGAAATTAGATCTTCCTTTATTAGATTATAAAGTGTTATTTTCATTTCTTTGGGATTGTCATATCATTTTTTTCCAGTCGTTTCATTTATATATTTTATATTATTTTCCTGTGGTTTTTTTTTTTTAGACCATTGAATTTATGGAAACTTTTGTATTTGCTATTAAACTCCAAAGTCTACAAACTGTAAGGCTTGTATTTAAGATTCAAACACAGACTCCCAGGAAGAAAACCATCGGAGAATGCTCACTGTCACTCAGAGCTCTTAGCACACAGGAAATGGATTACTCTTTGGATATAACGCCACCTTCAAAAATGTCTGTAAGTGATAGTGGTATTACTATAAAAGTGTTTCATACTTTTCAGAATTATTTCGTGGATGACTTTTATAACTTGAACACTCTAGAATAAGAGGATCGGGAAGGCTCTCAAGAAGCAATAATAATAATAATAATAATGTCATTGTTTAATAATGCTTTCTAAATAAGTGATAACAAGTTAACAGAGACCCTTTGCTTTTTCCATTGAAAATAACATTAGGGTTACCTTCTCCTAGGGCATTTTTATTAATGTTTTACATTTTATACTTCGGGGAAAATACTCCTGAAGTTATGAGTAATTTTGTTAACTTTTTAAAAGTATTTTTATAGTTGATAACTTAGGAATAGCAAGAAAGAATCATAAATTCCAAACTCAATCAATATTGCCTTTAAGAAAATTCTGTTGGAATGCCTGCGTGGCTCAGTTCGTTAAGCATTTGACTCTCCATCTCAGCTGAGGTCTGATCTCAGGTCATAAGTTTGAGCCCTGCATTGGGCTCCAGGCTGGGTGTGAAGCCTACTTAAAAAAAATGGAGGGGGAGGCCCTTAAAAGACATTAGGAAAGTGGTTTTAATCATGAGTAAGCTAAACATTTGTCCATAAATTGGGTAGAACAGAGGCCCTTACAGCTAGGTTGTCTATTTTTGTAAAGAACTTGATTATCTGTAGTGCTGATTGATTTTTGAGAACTGATATTGGATCTTCTCAACTAGACAGCTGACCACTGTCTTAAAATTGTTTAAAAATCCCTAGTAATTTACATACATAGTTTCTATGTGAGGATAACAGTTATACAAATCTTTTAATCTTTAAATCTTTATAAGCTTTTGTAAGGTCAAGCCTATATGTACTTTTATATAGGATTTATATTTTACCTGCCTTCAAAAATATTTAATGTGACTTAAAGTGGTTCTTAACCCTGGCTAAACATTAAATCAGAATTTGGTGGGGAAGGTGGGGGGAGGTGGGTGGCAGGAGGCTGGGAGCATCTATAGTTTTTAGAAGCTTCCCAGGTGATTCTCCTCTGCACCCTCGCTTGAGAACCACTGAATTAGAAGGGAATTAAACTAGAGATTAAAAAATAAAAAACAAAGGATTTCTATAATTGATCAAGAAGTGAAATTTTTGGGTAGTTCTTTCTTGTTTGTTATTTTCTGTCTCCCATCTCCAAGGTGTTCTCTGTACAGTATTTATTACAACTTAGAATTCAGTTACTTGTTTTAGACAAAAAGGAGGCTCAAGCTTCTATCTGTTTGCTTTATGTTTTACTATGTTCTTAGCAAGGGCCTATTTAAATTCTTGGCATTGACCATTGGGTGCATAGGTAGGAATGAAAGAGTAAATGATGAATGGAAGCATACTGTACTAGATTCTTTTTATATTCTGTTTAAGTATAGCAAATTGCTTTGTAACTATGACAAGGAGTTTGTCACTTGCATCTTTGAACTAACTTGGTACAACATAAGCTGCAACCACATTTTACAGAAGGCACAAAATATATTATTCAAATGGACAGTTCATATATCAAAACTTTAAAGACTAGTAGAGTATATCAGAAGACAACTCAGCAAAGGTATTTTCTGGAGAATTGAGTTGTTATCATCTTACCTGCCTTGGAGAATCTGAGTGAATGATTTTGCCTAAGATTCTACCAAATTATTTCCTGTTTTAGAGGTCTTACAAACAATTGTATATCTGTTGTGTGCTGGGTGTTAGGGGTACAAAAAGATTGATGCCCTGAAAAAAGAGCTGGTATTGGACCAGTGAGTTTATTTAGGTGTGAATGTTTCATGTTTTTGGCCAGTACAAAAGTAGTATGCTTTGTTTCCTGTGTCGAGAAGGAAAATTGATACTCTCGTTGTGAAAGTGACAGAACCAGACTTTCACACCCATCCTCTACAACGATCATTATGTCACCACAAACAGCAGGACTTTCATATAAACCTAATGTCTTCCTCAGTACAGAGTTCTTGACCTTGGCAAATAGTAACGTAAGTATTTATTTGAGAACCCAAATCTTTGTGTTGAATAATGCAGAAGAGACAAGGTTTTTATTTATAGAACCTTACATACCCCTGATGTGGTGTTAGGTAATTTACTGCTCACACTCAAACCTGTGAGCTTCCTTCTCTCACTATCCCTACCGTGGGCATCAACACCCTGAAGCACTTGTGTGATTTCCTCCAGCCGGTAGTTGGTGAGCCAGGATTTGAACAGAAGCATCAATTCCAGGACCAGCCCTATCATGTATCACTTCCCCCCAAGAAGATATTCTCAAATATCACCAGAGCATGGTTTTCTCTAACTGAGCTTAACTTTCAACGATTCTAGGAAGGCTCAGAAAGTTTTCTTTAAAAAATGATACATTTTTCAGGGTTAGAGATCATATATCTTCAATAGTTTTGTGTCCATTAAAAATGCACTTTATAGCTGCTAGTTGATTAGGATTTTATTCTATTTTATTTTATTTTTTTTTAAGTTTACTTTGAAAGAGAGAGACAGGATGCGTGGTGTGCACAAGTTGGGGAGAGGCGCAGAGAGATAGGGAGAGAGAATCGTAAGCAGACGCTGTGCTGTCAGTCTCACAAACTGTGAGATCATGACCTGAGCCCAGATCAAGAGCTGGATGCTTAACCAACTGAGCCACCCAGATGTCCCAATTGGAATTTTAATTTTTTGGTTATAGGGAGAATGAAAACCACTTTGAATAGTTTTTCACGATCAGAATTAATATCCTGGAACATAATAAATAAGTGGAATTCAGAAATGACATTGGCAAATTAGAAATAGCAAACACTTTGCCAAGCGCTGATTTGTTTTGTGAGAGTGAGCTCTATGAGTGTGTGACACTAAGGGAAGTTTTGCCACCTTTAGGTGTTTTCATAAGTGCTATTGCATTGTGGGCACACAACCATAGTAACAAAAAAATTTTATTCATAGCTTCCTTGGTGTTTTGTGAATAATAAGTAACTGTGTGGTTTTTTAAAATGTTTATTTATTTATTTTGAGAGCGCATGGGCAGAGGAGGGGCAGAGAGAGAGGGGGAGAGAGAGAATCCCAAGCAGGCTCTGCAGTGTCAGTATAGATAGAGTCTGACACAGGGCTTGATCTCCCCAGCTGGGAGATCATGACCTGAGCCAAAATCAAGAGTGAATCTCTCAACTGCCTGAGCCAGCCAGATACCCCAAGTAACTGTATTTAAATAATCTCTTTTTTAAAATACCAAGAACAGTAGCATTTTTTAAATAAGAAAAGGCTCTGTTTTTTATATGGCTACCAAATATTAATCCATTCTTACTCTGATTATAAAAGCAAAAATAGTACTTTCACTTTTTAAGTTAGAATTCAGCATTTGTTGCCAAAATAGACAAGTTTGATCATCATTTTATTTTGTCTATTTTTTTTAATTTTTAAAAATGTTTTATTTATTTCTGACAGAGAGAGAGAGAGACAGCATGAGCAGGGGAGGGTCAGAGAGAGAGAGAGACACAGAATCTGAAACAGGCTGTAGGCTCTGAGCTAGCTGTCAGCACAGAGCCGGATGCAGGGCTCGAAGTCATAAACCGTGAGATCATGACCTGAGCTGAAGTTGGACGCTTAACCAATTGAGCCATCCAGGTGCCCCTGATAATCATTTTAGACTTTTCAAGGGGGTGTCTAACCTTGACAGTTGAGTTTATTCTTTAAAGTGATTCACTTTTCACTTTCTCTCTCTTGATTTCTTATGGCATGACCAATTTAATTTTAAAACTTTATTTTTAAATCAAGATATAATTGGGATATAGTGTTATATTAGCTTCAGGTGTACAACACAATGATTCGACGATTCTGTACATTACTGTGTGTCTACCACAACAGGTGTCGTTACCATCTGTCACATGCAGTGCTGTTATAGTATTACAGACTCTATTCCCTATGCTGCACTTTTCATCTCCATGACTTATTTCTTTTATAACTGGAAGTATGTACCTCTTAATTCCCTTTACGTACTCCATCCATCCCCTCACTTTCCTCCCTCCTGTAAACCACCAGTTGGTTCTCTGTATGTGAGAGTCTGTTTATTTTGTTTTTTAGATTCCCCATATGAGTAGTATCATATGGTATTTGTCTTTTATCTTATTTCACTAAGCATAATACCCTCTGGATCCACCCATGTTATAGCAAATGGCAAGATCTCATTCTTTCTATGGCTGAGTAATATTCCACTGTGTGTGTGTGTGTGTGTGTGTGTGCGTGCGTGCGTGCGCACGCGCACACCTTTTTAATCCTGGAACGAGCAATTTTAAAATGCAGAATCCTGTTTTGAAGGGAATGCCCATGATTGTCAATGGCATGTACAAGGAAAAGTTCTTTTTCAGTGAGTTAATGTGACAGTGCTTAGGGAATACTAGGTAATTATCAAAAACAAATCTCTTCATCAAGTGTCACTCAGCCATTCTGTAGCTTTGTTGGAATCCATATTTGCAAAGATGTTTGTGCCTCTCTGCTGGGCCCCAGTGAGGTCTCTTAACATGGTGCTCTTGTTTTATTCCCATACTCATTCTTCTCAACATGTGAACAGTCGTATTTTTCTGTTTGGATGACTTTATGTTTCTCTCTTTGATTTTTTACTCCAAGGACCTTGAAATCCACATAAGTAGGCTGGCTTGTGTTCCATTTCACAAATTACTAACTTTCTTCTTCAGTCAGCCGTACAGAAGAGCACATTTTAACGTTTTTCCCTCTGAATATCCTTCATTTCATTGTTTGCCCCAGGTTTTCTTTGACCTTTTCCTTATTATTTACTGCCTCGTCGCTTTCACTAGCTTCCTTCTACCGCTCACTTTCTTGGCTGGCTCTCGTTCAGCACAGTAATTCAGCTCTTAACCCGTGCATGCGTTCCTTGTAGTGATCCTTTGTCTTCTAATCTAGGTAGCACCTAGTGCCATGTCTACAGTTAGAAAAAATAATGGTGATTCTTACATATATGAAACCGTTTATTATAGTTTACATTTTCTTAAAAATAATTCAAATGACTTTAAGTGTTTTGAAAATGTTTTTTTAGTGTTTGTTTCATGGACATTTTCTTTCGTATAACTGCTTAGGAATTTAATTTGTTTTCAATCTGAATTATCTTTTGACCTCCCTCGTTTTGGAGGATCAAGTACATAGGTGTAACTTGGATTTTCAGAATCCATGAAAGTGAGTACCTCATATTTACAAAATCCATGCCTTTATTCTAACAGTATTTTATATCATAATTTTGTGGGTCAATAAAAAGTGTTGGTTTTAAGACTTCTAACTGTAGCTCTTTATTTTTTTAATTATTGAAATATCTTCAAAACTTTATTCTTAATTATCAAATGGCACTTTTTTGATACCCAGGTTTGCCATGCAGAACTTGAACTGGGGACTTGTTTTCAAGCAGTAAATAGCAGAATTCAGTTACAGATTCTCGAGGCACAATACCTCCCAAGCTGTTCATCACCTCTCACTTTGAGTAAGTATATCTGTGGTTCAAAGTGGAATCTTCAGAAAATATTAGCAAAAGGTAGTTTTATCTACATTTCTTAACAATGGAAATTGAAATCATAGTTACTTTTGTTATTTATCTTAAATACTTACCTTTTAACTTAAAATTACCTTATTGGATTTTAGCCATTGTATCTACTTTAATCCATAGTCTCTTGATGTTTATCCATTTGATGCTGTTCCTTATTTGGCTCATTAGTTTACACAGGGTGAGTGTCCAGAGGACCGTCAGATATACTTCACCAGCCTAGATAGTTTATCCTTTCTTTAGGTCTATGCCCTTGGTTGACTGTTCTGGTAACTAGAAACTTAATTTTTAAAAAGCTGAAAATGCCAAACACAGACTTGAAACACTTTTCCTTCCCTGTGCCTTTGGACACAAGAAGGGGCTCTCGTGCAGCGGTTGTGTGTGCCTGGGTCACATGGCTGTTCCTAGAGCTGGAAGTGTGAGGGCAGGCCTCCCTCAGGGCTGCGAGTGGGATAAGAGTGCTCCTTTATTCGTCTACAAGAAGAGAAAATACCTGGAGGCAGGCAAAAGCAGTGGATGTCTGAATGTTCAGGAAGTTAGGAAAATAGCAACAAACACAAAGGAAAGGAGAGGTAAGGAGTTAAAGGTAAAGTCAAAGTTGATAAATATAGAGACAACAGCAAAAGACATAATCAGTAAAGCCAAAAGCTTTTTCTTTGAAAAGATCAGTAAAACAGACAAACCTATAGTAAGTTGGATCGAGGAAAAAATAAAGAAAACATGAACAAGGAAGAAGATAACACTTCAGATTCAGAGGTGGTTCAATAATACGTAAGACGACAACATTTATAATTCTATCAATTCATTTGAAACATCTTCTATAAAATAATTAATTTGGGGGGGAAATTGTAGAAATTCACTGCAAAAGAGGGAGAGCATATGAATAAAATGATAACCATGTGTAGGTAAAGAATTTCCTCTAATAAAAGCACCAGGCCAAGGTGATTTTACTGGTGGATTCTACCAAATTTTCAGGGAACATTTAATTCCTATTTTATATAAGCTGTTCCGAAGCATAAAAAACGATGGAAAAAGTAACTTTATAAGGTTAGCATATTCTCAATATCAAAACAGAAAGCATAGTCCACACAAAAAAACAGCTATAGACTGTGACCACTTACGTAGATAGATGGAAAAATCATAAAATAAAAATAAGCAAATCTAACTTGGCTTTAAAAGAACAAATTACCAGGACTACATAGGGTTAATTCTAGGACACAAGGACATCAGTCGAGATCCACAGATGCCGTTTACTTATGACATTAATAGTGTCTTTCTTTGATCAAAACCACATTCAGGATTATCCACACTCTCCATGTTGTCAGTCTGATGATCCGTCTAGGTCCTTACTTTGCAGTTTCCTTTTTTTCTGGAAGTTCCCTCCTCAGCTCTTGCTGCCCTGGCTGCCCTAGCTGTATCCCATACCTGCGCAGACTGCCCTCTCTGCCTGAGCTGTAGGGACCGTGCATCCGTGAGACGGGGGAGTATGCTTAGGTGAAAAGTTCCGTAAACCTGAACTTTACCCGGTGCAGTGCCCATCTTTAAGAGCTGACTCTCCACCAGTTTCTTCCTGCTTTTGGTTGATCTTTAATGTCTTGAGCGCTTAGGTTTTTTGTATTTTTTCCCAGAATTTATAATTGTAATCTATGGGAAGGTTAGTTTAGTTTCTACAACTATTCTACCATTACTGGAAGCTCTCCATCTCCATATATTCAAAGAGTAAATTTTCTCTAGTGGGTAGGTGCTTAACCTGAGGAGTCTGGAGCAAAAAAATTTACTTGTGTAAAACTGTGAACAAAATTCCCCCAGCTGTCCAAAGAGTTGGCTCCTCTCTTTCATCTAATACTTTTCAGTGTGTGCTGCCCAATTGCTGGCTGTTATTGAGGCCTACATTTTCCAGTCTTTAATGGCATTCAGGTTAGAGAAAGACTAAATGCATTGGAGGTTGCTGTAGTTTTTTGTAAAAGGCGAAAGATTTATACAATCTGAAGAGAAACCAGAGTATTGTAGTTTTTTTGTAAAGTGTGATTAAAACTATAGTTTACTAGAGATGTTTTCCGTTATGCCAATAGCTCATCAAATCTTTAGAAGTGGCTTATCTATATTTTCACACCAAATGTATAGATATATATCTTTATATGACATTTAACATAAAATTTTACATATCAAAATTTCTTATTTTTAAGGTTTTTTTGTGAAGGTGGCAATGTTCAGTTCAGGAGAGTTGATTTATAAGAAGAAGACACGCTTACTGAAGGCCTCCAATGGCAGAGTAAAGTGGGGAGAAACTATGATTTTTCCACTTATACAGAATGAAAAAGAAATTGTTTTTCTCATTAAGCTTTATAGTCGGAGCTCTGTAAGAAGACGACACTTTGTGGGGCAGGTTAGTGGGGAGTTTTTATCTTGAATTCTTTCCTTGCACTTTTCTATGTGTCAGTTAGTTATCAAAGGGAACACAGGATAAAACTCAAGTTGAGTAGAGTAAAATTCTTCAGCATCATAAACTTTAATGTTGCCACAAAAACAAAATCTTGCCAGACTTTGCTTTAATAGAAATAGTTGGAATTTCTGAACAATCGGGCTTCTTATCTTAAAACAAGTCTATTTCTGAGCTTTTCAGCTATAAATACTATAAGAAATAAACTCAGGTTTTCAGTACCATTGAGTAGTTTCTGGTACTGACGTTATGTATTTAAATCAAATTTTGTAAGGCTGGAGATTTTCTGTGTCATGTTCAATTTAATGTTTAACTCTGTATGCTATTTACTGAATAATGTTAGACTTGATTTCCTAGAAAACATTAGTTTTAGCAGTGGTTGTGATGGTATTTAGATAGTTAATATTGGTGTCTAGGTTAATCTATTTAAAATTTTTTAGTAATCTGTGTAAGACAACAGACACTTGCTTACTTGCCAATCCTATAGGGACTTGTTTCCTTTGTTGGTTCCAAACGTAGCTCGTTATCTTTTACCTTCATTATGATTGTTTGACTTGAATTCAGATTCCAAAATCTACAATATTGGTTTAAAAAGCTTCTGTCTGCTTGATAACAAGATGTTATTAGCACGCTGTGTGAAATCCTTAAATTATATGTGAATTTTCAGAGACTGATACTTTTTGACCCTTTTCTTCATGTATTTTACCTAAAATATTTATTTAAAAAATTACAGTTTTGTTGTTCTTCATTTATTCCTATTTGAGAAAAAGTTTGGACTCAAGAACTCATAGGTAGCATACTTTTCAAACTAACTGCATTCAGTTAGAGTTTCCTGTCCCACCAAGCCTTGGCTATCATGTAGGAATGGAATGGGAGATTTCCTTGACAGGTGATTTTCAGCATAACTTCTTTGGTGATTCCACTTTCTTGGTTGAGAGTCTGGTGAAGAAGAACAATTCTGGAAGGGTTCTTGCTGGCCATCTGTTCCCTCTGGCTTCTCTGGTGTCCTTAGGAGCTACCATGATGGGGGAGCCAACTGTGGCCTCAAGGTCTGCCCACCCTCACACTAGCCAGAGCATGCTGGGGTTATCTGATTCTTATATTAAGGTTCTTTGTAAGATTTTATATGAAGAAAAAGTTCTTCACATCAGGATATTAAGAGGAAAAAAGTTGAAAATCAGTGATCTGCTCCAGTTTCTTTATTTAAAAGAATTAGAAACTGAGTCTCACAGAAGTGAATTCCACAACTGTGGCACTTGGTAGTGCCACAGCTGAGGTGAGAATTCAGGCTTTGGGTTCCTTGCCCATGTTGCCTCTGTGGTATGTAAGCAGTGTGATGCCTTACGTTTGCATGATGCTTTGCACTTTTCTCAAGTTCATTCATGTCTATTACCTAAAGTTAGTTTAGATTTCCATTAAAATCACAGCATTATCTAATGTAAAAGTGCTTAGAATGGACATTTCTTAACCTAGCTTAAATAATGATTAGTCTCAGTTAATCCTCACAGAAATGTTTCAAATGATCAGGAACAATTTTAAGTTGAGCCTTAGACTTATTGAATAAGAAAGGATACTAACTACTGTCTTGGGAGAAATGATTTTATAATATCCCATGTTGAATTTTTTTTTTTCTTACCGTTTATTTCTTTTTGAGAGACAGAGAGACAGAGCATGAGCAGGGGAGGAGCAGAGAGAGAGGGCGACACAGAATCCGAAGCAGGCTCCAGGCTCTGAGCTGTCAGCCCAGAGCCCGATGCGGGGCTCGAACTCACAGAGTGTGAGATCATGCCCTGAGCCAAAATCAGATGCTCAATTGACTGAGCCACCCAGGTGCCCTGTCATGTTGAGTTTTTAAATTGGACTGATTCATATAAATTAGTTTTCAGGGTGACTAAGTAGGTTAAGTGTTTTAACATTTAAGTTTCAAATAGAAATCAAAGTTTTAGAAGTTTAATTGAAAATATATGAACCGGACTTCCACTTGTCTTTCATCTATACGAGTAATTAACTGTTTGAACTCAGACACTATTAAATGGTTGTACTGTTCTTTCTAGATTTGGATAAGCGAAGACAGTAGTAACACTGAAGCCGTGAATCAGTGGAAAGAAACCATTACAAATCCAGAAAAGGTTGTTATCAAGTGGCACAAGTTAAATCCATCTTGAAGACGTCACACATTAATTTGGTGAAGAACTTTTAGAAGATTTATGATTTCAATTTGCTGCCAATGAAAAGAGACAAATCAATACCTTTGTCAATTTATTTATGGAGGTCATGGTTATAATGTATAATGGATCTTATAGAGAATTAAATTTGATTTAAAAAAATGGGATGAATTATATAAGATATCCAAAGTAAAGGGAATGTTTTAAAACTATGCCAAAATAGACAGTAAAATAAAAAGCAGTATTGCTGGCACAACTAAATAATATAAAATCAATGAGAATTTCAACCATAGGTAGTGATTGCTAAATTATTTATGGGGTTTTTTAAGTCTTTACCTAGATATTAAAAATCTAGTATACCTTAGACATTTAGAAGACTTTACTACTGACTATTTCAGTGCTAGTCATTCTTGATTAGATCTTGACTCCACTGCTTACCTCTTGCTATGTCTCTTCTCTCAGAAAACAAATGTGAATCATTGAATCGCTTCAGCTCTTCCGTATTTGGGGAAAACTTGTACCCTATGTTTCTTATTTCTTACCCATAAGGCATCACTTTATAAATTATTTATCTCTAAGAAACTCAAATACAGAACGCTGTGTTTTGGCAAGAGTAAATGAAAACACCAGAAGATTGAAGTTTAATTGGAAACCTAGTGTGTATACATTTTGCTGTTTTCCTCCCTCAGATATTTTACCCTTTTTTTTAATTGGAGTTAGAATAAATTATCATCAATATAGCCCCTCCTCATTGCCACGTTCAAAATTTTATGATAATTATGATAATTATTCCCTTTTTTTAGTGTGTGTGTGTATGTGTGTGCCTATATATAGAAACTACCAGTTCTATAATCCACAATGCTATTTTCCCATGTTTTTAAGAAACCGTACATGATAACATTATGTGGCAGATATTTTCTATCGCAGTTTCTCTCAGGGACTCACTAGAAGTCAGTATGTGGGCATAATTTCAGGTTAGTCAGCTGTGCAAACTCTGGCAAAAGAATAGCTGTTTGGAGAAACAGATAATGCCATCCTTGATGTTAGAAAGTCTGACTTTAGTTTTGCTAATGAGTAGGCCCAGTGCTCTGTGACCATGACCTTCCACTTTTCTTTCTCTCTTACCTTGTTTCACACATGCCAGGAGGTAGATGGTGATATCTTAGACTAGAAGATAACTTTGGTATAGCTTTAGCATACTCTCTTCATTCTAGTTCTTGTGGTCTGAATGTCTCATTAACATTTTTTCAAATAAACCCTTAATTCCTCTTTTCCTAGGTACCATCTCCAAAAGCTACAAAATATACCCAATGTACACATCCTTTGCTTCTACTCCCTAGAGTTTATGTTGTACTGTTGGTGTTGACAGGTACTCTCTGACACCGTGCATTTGGAAATAATTTTTTTTTTCTGAGATTTGTGAAAAATGGCATACTGGTCAGTACTCACATGAAGTTTCAAGAGAAATCACCTTGACAATCAATTTGAGACAAAAGACTTTATTTTTTTAGAGCAGTTTTAGGTCCGCAGCAAAATTGGGAGGAAAGTACAAAGAGTTCCCAGGGCAAGGGGTACGTGGGACACACACCTTGCTCATCAGCAGCATAGGCCACCAGAACGACACATTTGCTAAAATCATTGAGCCTACATTGACACAGTTTTATCACCCAAAGTCCCTAGATTAGGGACTCATTAGGGTTCACTCTTGGTGTCGTCCATTCTGTGAGTTTTGACAAGTGCAGAAGGTCGTATAGTCACCACTGTAGTAGCATACAGAGTAACCTCACTGCCTTACAAACCCTCTGCAGATACACCTGTTTTAATAGCCACCAAATAAGTATATTAGCTTTTAGGAAAAAAAAAATCTAGAATTTAATTTGAGTGGTTTTTTGTGTTCTATTAATGCTTTCAATTCCTAAATTTATTATACGTAGTCATGTATTTAACTCAATTTTAAATTATTTAATGTTTAATGTTTTTGCAATATGTATATAATGTATCATTTCAGAGACAGTGTGATTTTTTTTTTTTGGTTTCTTGTATGTCTTAGAATCATAGGTAAATAAAAAAGAAGAAAAAGAAAATCTTTTCACTTAAAAAAGACCTTTCAGTTAGAGTAGTATTGACACAACTAAGTTCCCAAATATTTTAATTAGTTTTACTTACGCCTTTTTCTGGTGCAAGAGGTACTGAATATGAATGATATTCTGGTTGTTTCTTTGAAGCTTTACATGAAATATAAAAAGAAACACACTTTTCTGTGAATAGCTGCTCATATTATGAGGAAAACATTAGGAGCTGGTAATAAAAAAATGAGATAGTAAGCAAAAATAACTTGTCTTTGTTTTTACTTGGGTATTTCTTGACCTTTTCTCACTTATCACAAGGCAAAGGGAATCAAAATGGTGCTGGATGACCAGAGAAAGCCATGGAAGGGTTCACACTGATAGCTGACAGTTTATACAATGCTAATCCCTAACACTGTGCTTATTTATAAGCTTTCAGATCGATACAGTTAGGTAGCTGCAGCCCATGTCAAAATACATCATCACTATTCAGCTTTGATTTGCTTGTGCATGACTTTTTCTTTTAGCAGACCTTCTAGAGAAATTATCATTGAAGTATGTCAGTGCCAGCACTTACCAGACCATTAAGAAGAAACCAATGGGATTTTGAGCCCATGTAATTGTGGTCTGAAAATAAGCTAAAGCGAACTTCTGCCTGAATACAGTTATGTGAATTTCTCTGATACTAATGTACTGAAACCGTATTTCCCAAAATTTTCTCCCAAATTGTTATTGTTTGTTTAATAAAATAATTGCTTATTTTTGAAGGATTTTAGGAATTTTCAGTAAATTTCACTATTTTATATCATGAAGGTAAAGGATATTTCAAAGGACATTTATTTCCTTTTGGTATTTGATGGGGTATATTGAGGGAAGTACCAGATAAAAAAGTATTTGTATATACACCGTATTCTGTATTAGAGTTTCTCCGAGAAACAGAACCAATAGAATGTATATATAGTTTTAAAAATACATTTTTTTGAATTATGAGAAGTTGGCTCATGTGTTTATGGAAGCTAAGAAATCCCACAATCTGTCATGCAGGCTGGAGACCCAAAACAATAGTATAATTCAGTCTGAATCTGAAGGCCTGAGAACCAGAAGATCTAATGGTATGAATCCCAGTATGAGGGCAGGAGAATATGAGATCTCAGAGGTGAGGCGGGAAAAAAGGGATCAATTCCTTTTTCATCTCCCTTTAGTATATTCAGGTTCTCAGCAGACCAAAAGATGCCCTCCCACATTGCGGAGGAAATTTTTCCAAGCCCAGTGAGGCAAATAATCCTGTCCAGAAGCACCCTCTCAGACACCGAGATATAACCTGTAATCGGGGCACTCCTGGCCAGTCAGGCTGACACACAAAATTAACAGACATCTACTAATGTTCTCTTGATGGGGCAGCTGAAATTACTGTTCAGCAATTTCAAGCATGTGAAGTTTTGGCTGAAACATTGAGCTGAGGAAAGAATTATGAAAAGTGAGTGTATATGAAGTATGATGTCCATTTTGAAATGGAGGTTTAGTATTTAAAAAGATATTAAAAGAGTTAGCGTTACCCTCCAGAATTGGGTATTTTTTGGGTAAATTGAAGATGAATCCTGCATGCATTTTTAGTCCTTTCTTGGTGAGATTTCTTTAACTTGGCAATTATTGATTTTTAGGTTTTTTCATGTATGTATAGAAAATCTGATCTCTAAAATAACTATATTTGATTAGTTAAAACTGGTAACTAAAATTATATAGTGATAACTGTATTAACTACATAACTATATTAAGCCATAGGACTCTGATAACAGCAGTAGATGTCCAGAAAGTTCTGTATGTTTTCTCAGATGACTAAAAGGTATCTGATTCCATACTGAGCTAAATCACTGAGTAAAATAGATGACAACAATGATGTTTATTTAGTATAGATTTCATATTGTGCTGTGGAATTTGTTTTCTGAGTCACCATTCGTTAGTTTCTGAGGCAGGAGAATGATAAATATCTGCCCTTCATGATAGGACTAGATTTATTTTAACAGATTTTGTTGACTGTGGCTCTTACTGTCTTACAGTGTAATTTCTGAGTCTTTAATATTTCTTGATTATACCATGTCTGGAACAGCTAAATTTTTAAATGAGCCATTTTATGTACTTCATAATTGTAAAAATGTCTATACAATACCTTTTGCAAAGAACTGTTATAGGCGCTTTTAGGGATAGAGGTGACTAAGCCATCACTCTTGACTCAGGGGTTTTATATTTTAGTAGGGAAATAAAACAGTATAAAGCAGAATTGTAGTAAAAAGCAAGATTAGAGGTATGGTCAGAATGCTTTAGAGGCTCAAAGAAAATCAAATGGGGTTGAAGGAATTCGGAGTATCTCTGGGCTTGAACTCACAACCCTGAGATCAAGAGTCACATGTTCCACTGGTGAAGCCAGCCAGGTGCCCCTCTCCTTCCTTCTTGAAACCATATCTCCCCTTAGCTTTCATGTCATTATGTTCTGTTTGCCATCTTATTAGCCTTCTAGCCTTTTCTTTCTTCTCTGTGGGCTCATCTTCATGCACTTTAAACATTGGGACTTCTTTAGGACTCAGCCCTAAACCATTTTCTCTTCTGACTCCACTTTGTTGTTGTTGTTGTTGTTGTTTTTAAAATTTATTTAAATTCAATTTAATTAATGTATAGTATTTGGCTTTAGGAATAGAACTCAGTGATTCATCCCATACATATAATACCCAGTGCTCATCCCACAAGTGTCCTCCTTAATACCCATCACCCATTTAGCCCATTCCCCACCCAACACCCCTCCAGCAACCCTCAGTTTCTTCTCTGAATTTAAGAGTCTCTTATGGTTTGCCTCCCTCTTTGTTTTTAGTTTTCTTTCCTTTCCCCTATGTCCATCTATTGTGTTTCTCAAATTCCACATAGGAGTAAAATCATATATTTGTCTTTTTTTGACTTATTTTGCTTAGCATAAACACTCTAGTTCCATTCATGTTGTTGCAATTGGCAAGATTTCATTCTTTTAGATCACCGAGTAGTATTCCATGGTGTGTATTGAAGGACATTTGGGCTCTTTTCATACTTTGGCGATTGTTGATAGCACTGCTATACCCATTGGGGAGCATGTGTCCCTTCGAATCTGCATTTTTGTATCCTTTGGATAACTTCTTCACTGAGTTATTTTTTTGGGTGTTGTTTGATAAGTTCTTCATTGATTTTGGATACTAACCCTTTATCCAGTAGATTATTTGCAATTATCTTCTCCCATTCAGCCAGTTGCCTTTTAGTTTTGTTGTTTCTTTTGCTGTGCAGTCTTCCAACTCCACTTTGTCACTCAGGGCAATCCCTTCTATTCCCATGGCTTCAAATGCTATTTACTGGCCAAAGGTTGTGAAATAGAAGTTTAAAAAAAAATATTTTTTTTTTGAAAGAGAGACAGAGACAGAGAATCCCAAGCAGTCTTCATGCTCAGTGTGAGCTCCATCCCACAACCCTGGGATCATGACCTGAGCCAAATTCAAGTGTCGAGCACTTAACTGACTGCACCCCAAGGCTGCCAAATTTATATCTCCACCCTAGCTTGCTAATGAGCTCCACCATCATTTGGCTAATATGACATCCTTTCTCGAACATATCCCAAACCAAACCTTGGATTTCCCATTCTTCCATAATCTGGCCTGTGCTGCTCTTCATCTTAATAGAAGGAGCATCATCTGCCTGCTTACTCACCCCAGAAACCTAGGAGTCGCCTTGAAGCTCCTCTCTCATTTCCCATATTCAGTCAGTTGCTAGTCAGTAGCGTACGTGCCACGTAGATCTTGAATCCCCCTGTAAATTCCCTACTCAGCGCCGGTCTTCCCCTCCCACCTCTAAGTTCAGTATTCCCGCTCTGATTGGTTTCCTGCCTCCCTCTGTTTTCCCTCTCAACCATTCTCCAGCCAGCAGCCAGGGTGATATTTTAAAAATACAGATAGGATGGTCACTCCTAAGTTCCAGTGTCTTTGGTGTGAAGTCCAAAATGTTTAAGTCTGCAAGGACCTGCGCAGTCTGAACTCTGCCTTTGAGTCCAGCCTCATCTTTCCCACTGATCTGCTTTCAGTTCTTGGAAGGCAATGCACCCCCTGCTTCCTCAGCATCTTCACACATCGTTTTGTGTTGGTGCAAGAGTCGTCCTTTCACTCTTCCCTTCGCCAAACCCCTTGTTTAGGTGCTCACTTAAATATCTGTTCCTCAGAAGCCTTTTCTTTCACATCTTAGGCAGTGTTGGAGTCTATTTTCATATGTAATTTTCCTTTATTGCTTTTATCACAGTTGTCATGAAATAATTACATGATTTTTGTTCAATGTATCTTCTACATTGCAGTTTTCATGAAAGTGGGGTCGTCTTTATTGCTTCATTCCTGAGGCTAGCATACTACCTGGCACATAGGAAGTACATATCTGTTTATTCATCCACTTAACTGATAGGCAGTGGTTTGAGTGTTTGAGATACAGCAGAGAACAAACAGAAAAAAATGAATGAACACATTGAGTCACTCTTACTGCAAATAGAGTGGGCTTAAAGGCTACTATCGTCTTGTGGAGAGAGATAATGCTGGGTTACTTAGCAAATTTACTTTTAAAACTCATTGACGTATTTTTTAATTATAGAAAAAGAGAAATATGATAGCCTCACACTATGACTTCTGGCCTAGAAAAAAAAATTCTGAAATTCCCAACAGTGTTTAAAACACATGATTCTATTTAATAACATTTAGTTCTAAATTTTGTAGATTGCTGAGATATTAATCAGATTTTACCTTATTATTGCATGCTCAATATAGATCATTACCAAGCACAAAAAGTATATTAATTTATCTAAAACATTTGGCTTCTTTTGCAGGTAAGTTTGCTTCCTGTATAAAGCAGGAAGGTTACTTAGATTGTATCCAGTTTTGAACATTTCCTATAAGATCTCAATAACCTATTTAAGTTGGTTAGCAGCCCAAATAGGATCCGTGTGACTTCTTTAGAAAAGTTGAGTAAGAGATTGGTTCATTGACAGTTCTGATCCTGGGAGGATGGAATGAGAGATTTGGAGGCCTTCTGCTGTGATAGAATTTAAGGAAGAGACTTGGGGAGGACACTGTCCGAGAAGCAAGCCTACCCCATGTATGTCTCAGTGCTGAGGACGTGTCCTCAACAGGTAATGAGGCTGGAGATGAGGAAGGTGGGGAGGATTGCTGAGTAATGCTTTCTTAATTTGTAATGGAAAGGAGCCCTGGAAAGGAGGACTGACTGGCACCGGAAGGAAGAGAGGCCTCCAGGAGGAAGCAAAGCCTGTGGAGAACAGTTAAGGATGGAGGTGGGAAGGTAAGGATGTGGTTATAAGAGGGGCCTATCTGCTTCCTGATACTGGATACTTTCTTTCTATAGAAGACACTTGTTGTAATTCAGATTCCCTTCAGAGGAATGTGTATAGAGTTCTTACACTGTCCCTTCCTCTCCTCCTTTCTTCCACGCTGTTCCTGCCCCTCATCCCTCCCTCTCTTCCCCTCCCTGTGGTTTACCAAAACCCATGTTCGATTTTCACCTTCTTCCTAGAAAATCTGAAAATGAGTTTGGCCTCAGATAGTAAAGTCATTGACTCTTCCTTCTGGAAAAGACCTTAAGAGTCACCAAGTGTAAATGCCCATCTTCCTGGAACACAGGGATATTTATTCAACAAATAAATATTGAGTAACTACATTGTGCCACTCATTTCAGGTGCTGGGAATACACCCAATAAATAACACCCTCACTACCACCACTGAACTTCTATTCAAGCAAATATATCAGAACATACTAAATATTACCGTATAGAATTTGGTGGATTTCGTGCAACGAGTGAGCAAATAGAAGACCAGAAAATCTGTTCCTGGTCTTTCCTTCTGTATGACTGCTTCATATGCTCATAGTACTAATTTAACTTCTTTCTGTCTTAGTCTATTTCAAATACTCATATTCATAATATATTGATGAGTTACTATCTAGGGTTTTTTTTAAAAAAATACTTTTAAAAAAATATTTATTTTTGAGAGAGTGCAAGTGGGGGAGGAACAGAGAGAGGGGGAGAGAGAATCTGAAGCAGGCTTTGCGCTGACAGGCCAACAGCAGCGAGTTCAATGTGGGAGCTCAAACTCACGAACTACAAGATCATGACCTGAGCTGAAGTCTGTCTCTCAACTGACTTGAGTCACCCAGATGCCCCTAAAAAATACATTTAAAAATATCATTTTCCTTAAGTTACTCTGAGCTAAAACAGAATATAAAGAGATGTCAAGTGACCATCTGAAAAGAAGCAGCTCAGAATTCTTACCCCAGGCAAGTATTGTCATTATTTTAAGAACAACCCACTTGCAAATAAATTTTTGTCTATGTTGCTTGTGTGTTTGGGTTTTCCTGGCTTTAAAAGGCAGCAAGAGATGAAGTTGATTTTCTAAATGTGGTTTTGTTTTTATTGAGTTTAAACAAAAAGAGGCAACAGACATCTTTGTATTTTTTTGCATTTCCTTTCTGTGTGTGTGTGTGTGTGTGTGTGTGTGTGTGTGGTCATATTCATACACCTCAGTGTAATCCCATGTCAATTCTTTTCTGTGTTTTAAGGCTGGGAGTGAAAGGAAGAAGACAAAAGGTATCAAAAACATTTTCTTAAAATGTTAAAACTAGATTGTTTATTAACTAAGTACAGCTTCTTCTCTGGGACACCGAAAAAGGACTTGAGTCTTTTCTCAAAACTTTTCATTTCTTTTCTTCTTAAAGATATTTTTATTGTTTTGAAGCCTCTGGGCAAGGCAGCAGGAAGGGCAGACTGAGATAGTGAGCTTTCGCAGGGAAACGGTGGCATCAGGGGTCCAGAAAACTGCATCAGGTGGCAGGATTTGGCTTACGGGGTGCGTGTGTGGCTGTCCGTCCACGCACTCTGCACGTGTGTCCATTATCTCGTAGAATTAGAAAAATGGCATCCGTTCTCTTGAAAGGAACGAGAGTCGACGATTCCAGCAGCATTGGGAGAGGGAGGGAAACATGACAGATTTGATCTACAGTCCAGTTTGTTTCTTTTCCCAGTCCAGAAAAAAAACGAAGCTTGAGAAATAACAAGGGGAAAAGTTTTCCCTTTCCTAGTCCAGAAGAAAGTAAATTGCAGAAACAACAAAACAGGAAAATGGCTGGAATGATGCCTTTGTTTATTTGGCTTCAAGAGTGTGGTTCTGACAGGCAGGAGTTGCTCATCAAGTCTTGCGTTCTAGTTCTGCTATGTGGGTAATAAATAGTGCATCCTATTCCTGGCTCCTTCCTGAAAACTGGAAGAGTTACAACAGTTTCCCCCTCACTCCTTTTACTATTACCTGCGTATATGAAACAAGATAATAGTTTTTGGCTTTTTTTCTTCATCTCTCACATGCCTGAGGGTGTGACACCCTTCCATCACTAACAATGAGTCACAGTGGCAATACTTTGCACCAGCTTGTGAATCATGAAGGAAGCCCTCTGGGTGATTTATTGAGTTTCTAAAGTCGATAGACCACAATGAAATTCACACACATACCACGCTTTGTAGTTTCCTGATTTTTGTTTTTTAGGTTTTTTGCGTGGTGAACTAGACATAATATTTATCATCTTAACCATTTTAAGTGTATAGTTTATTAGTATGAAATATATTCATAATGTTCTGCACCCATCACCACCATCCATCTCCATAATTCTTTCCATCTTGTAAAACCCATACTCTGTACCCTTTAAATTACTCCCCATTTCTCTACCCCTCCCCCAGTGCCTGACAACCACCATTCTACTTTCTGCCTCTATGATTTTGACGTTCTAGGTCTCTCATGTGAGCGGAATCATATAGTATTTACCCTTTTGTGAATGAATTATTTTACTTAGCATAATATCTTTAAGGTTCATCCATGTTATGGCACATTTCAACATTTCCTTCCTGATTATGGCTGAATAATATTCCATCAATAGGGTGGGAACAGTAACGCTTCTAATTGTTCCACATCCTTACCAAAACTTGTTATTTTCTGTTTTGTTTTGTTTTGTTGAACATAGCCATCCTAATGGGTATGAAGTGGTATCTCATTGTAGTTTTAATTTCCATTTCCCTGATGATTAGTGACGTTGAGCATCTTTTCATGTGCTTATTGGCCATTTGTATTTCTTTTTTTGGAGAACCGCCTATTCAAGTCTTTTGCCCATTTTTGAATTGGGCTTTGCTTGTTTGTTATTCAGTTTTAAGAGTTTTCTATGTGTTCTGGTTATTAATCCCCTACCAGATATGTGGTTTGCAAATATACTCTTCCATTTTGTGGACTGCCTTTTACTAAAGCTGATATTGATATACAAAATTTAAAAATTTTTTATTAAGTCCTATTTGTCTGTTTTTACTTTTGTTGGCTGACCCTTTGGTGTCATATCCAAGAAACACTGAAAAATCCCAAGTTATGTAGTTTTATCTTTAGGCAGTTCAGACATTCAAATGTAATTTATCTTTTTGAATTTTTCAAAGCCCTTCTTCCTTATTAATACTATTATGTAGATACTTTTTAAGTCCTATGACGTAATGAAGAAAGAGGAAAATAAACAAGTTACATATATTTTATTTTTAAAATCAAGATATTGGAAGGTTAATCTTTTGGTCTTTGGGCCACATTTGAAGAAAATGGATTTGATTACTCAATTTTTTTCCTTTATAAAGTAGAAAAAGTGTTTTCAAGACCTTGTGTAATTGCTGTTGCTTGCCATAAGACAGTAGAGAAATGTGGTTGTGACCAGAGAAGGGAGGTGGGAATAACGTGGAGGCCAGCACTCCTCAGGACAGCCTCGCCTGAACGAGGTCTCTGAGTGCAGCGTCTGAGCCCCCGGTTTTGCAAGGCTGGAATTTCCATTCTGTCAGAACACTAATAAATTTTGGCAATTGGCTAATGAAACTTTCCGAAGGCTGCGGTACGGAGTACAGTACCAGTTTGCTAATTTACAAAGGAAACCTAGTCCCATCTATTGACAGAAATATTTATGTCTGCCTTCACAATCAGTGAAGAATTGAATTTTGGAAGCCAGATGATTGTGCAGAGAGCATGAAATCAAAGCAAAGGCAAGTGGGCTGTAGACAGAGGTCCTGCCCAGCTCTGGCATGGCCGGTTTAGCATCTGTCCCCAACAGGAGTTTGCTGGAGAGAGTTCGCCTTACCTTCTGATGTCTGTATTTAATGCCTTTCTCCTGGAGAGTACAGGACTCACACAGTTCATCCTGCCTCTTCGGCTTTCCGGTTTGCTGTGTCTCATTCGGATCATCCTCACCTATTCAGAGTCTTTGGCCAGACAAGTTTTCACTTACTTGATGAGGTTTCAGCTTGCTACTCAATTATAATCCCTTTTGATGGCGCCTCCCAGTCACACCCAGGTCCTCTGAAGTGTAGCTTTAGGAATTCCCCTCACATTTTGGTAATATTTAAATGTATGGCTGAAGTCCCCAGGTTTGTAATTTCTGTTTTATTAGTAGCGTTTGAAGTATTTGACACAGGTGATTCCTCCCTGCTGATAAAAACACTTTTCTTCATTTTTAAGAAACTTTTTAAAAATTATTATTATTCATGTATTCCTGAATTAGTGGGAGTAGCTATATGCACTCTAGGAAGGAAAATATGGCCCTGTCAGCCACAGGGTAAGGAAACTAGACAGGGTTTGTTTTGTTCTGGTTGGAAAGACTTCTAGCACAAGGAGGGGAAGAGAAATTTATCAGTGCAGAATTCCTCTCTGGCTTGTCAAAGAACATCTCCAGTCGTCATGATCCTCATGTGAAGCTGCATCCCAAGAATATGGCATTTTGAGATTTGGATGACAGGAGCTCACATCAAACAGCTCAAATAGTAATCTGTTTCCCAAAGATAACAGGGGAAACATTATGAAATACCTGACTCGTCCTTGCGTGCTTCTCACAGTCCAGCAAGATTTCCATTTTTATTACAGGGTAATTTGAAAGTGTTCAAAGTGTACTTTTGATACTATTTGTCATCTTAGCTTACTTATCTGGAAGTGACAGTGCTCTGTTATTTGTCTGCCTTAGGAAGAAAATGATGAGAAACAGCTTTTTCCTTCCAAGTATGGTGTACAGCTGTTTTGAAAGAAATTAGTCTTATATTGGTATTATGTTTTAAAGATGGACTGAAATTCCTTTACTGTCATAATATTCTCTGCAAGTTTCAGAAAGTAGAGTTTCCTTATTATGAGAACATTAGTTCATAATATAAAATTATAAATTTTATATTTAAAAAATATGAATTAGTGGGGCACCTCAATGGCTCAGTTGGTTAAAGCATCTGACTTCGGCTCAGGTCATGATCTCATGGTTCATGAATTAGAGCCCCATGTCGGACTCCGTGCTTTGACATCTTGGAGCCTAGAGCCTGCTTGAGATTCTGTGTCTCCCACTTTCTCTCTGCCCCTCCCCTGCTCGTGCTCCGTCTCTCTCTCTCAAAAATAAATACTTTAAAATATATATGTAAATTAGTTTATACGTTCATAAATTGTAAAGAAAGAGAGCCCTCAGTCGGTACTGCCTTTCCCGCTTCTGTGGGGTGGTGGTTCTGAAAGTTATCTGAGAGCGATTTATCTTCTTCATTATTAACCAACATGGCGTCTGTTGGGCATTATTACTGCAGTGTTTGCTAGAGAAGTTACAAGTTCTTACAGCCACAGCTACTGAGGAATGTACTAACTCTAAGGTTAACCTTTATGCTTGCTATCTCTAGGATATGGCCACAATTACAGAAGCCATCAGTCATTTTTGGGAGGGTCAGAGGGTTGCTATAGTGTACTTATAAAAAACAGCTGAAAGTTTATGTTTGTGGAAAAGACTGTTATCTGCTAAGATTCCAAAGAATTTTGTCATGGAGGTGGAGTAATAATAAGGAAACACTTACTGAGAAAATTCTAGCTCCCAAGCATGGAGAAAAATCACTTGTCACCAAGCCAATTGGTTTTAAGTGTGATCATGCCCATTTGAAGAGGTTACTGTCTATAACACAAGACAATATTAAATTATACAAACGTGAGAAATAGTTTATCTTAAATAGATAGTGACAAATGACTTTCAAATTAACCAGGGTATACTGAGTACCTATCATATGTGGGATCCAGAGAAGACTGTATCTCGGTTTTTTTCAGCTTTATAATGAAATCTATTTGCCAGTCATTTGAAATGTCTGATTTTTAGCTTATCAGCATGTATTTATATTCTGTCTCCCGTACATGTCTAGGAGAATGAGGTGGGAAGGCTCAGCTGTTTTTTGTGTAACAGAATGATCATTAATGGTTGGAGATCTTCCAAATTGAATCTGACTCAAGTTAAATAGCAACCATTAATAATAACCAAGAGAGATTAGTTACATGCCAGAAATCTCTTGAAATAGTCTGTCCTGAGAAAAAGAGAAGTAATTTGATAATATGTAAATCCCATAGTCTCTGGGAATGCTTATTTCTCATTTTCTCAGGACACAGAATAAGAGACAGTCTCTAATCACCTCTCAGTTCCTGGTATCATTAGCTCAGATCTTGGGCTTTATATGTGGGGGCCTCACATACTGTCTTGCCCTTTAGCACTGTGCTCATGGTGCTTTCCATTGCCTTCCTCTTTCTTCTCCACTTCACTACCTAATTTCTACATGTTGTGAGAGTCTCAGCTTCGAATCACTTTCTCTGTATTAGAAAAACCTTCTGTATTAGTCAGGGTTCTGTGGAGAAACAGAATCAATGGGATGTATCTATATGGGATGGATATGTATGTATGTATATGTGTGTGTATATATGTATCTATGTATGTATATGCGTACACACATATATATCCCATATATATAACTCCTTATTTCATATAAGGAAATATTATTATATATGTTATTTTATATATAGCATATAATAATGTATGTAATGCCTTATTACATATAAGGAATATATTATTATATATGTTATTATATATTATTATATATAAGTTATTATGTATATAGCATATAATAAGGAATTAACTCACACATATCTGTAGTGTAGGCTGCCAGGCTCAAGACCCGGGAGAGCAGATGGTGTAGTTTTGGTCCAAAGTCCAGTGGGCAGAGATCCAGGAGAACCAGTACTACAGATCAAGTCCAAAGGTAGTCTGATCTTTTCATTCTATTCAAGCCTTCAGCTGATTGGATGAAGCCCACCCACATTTGGAGGGCAATCTGCTTCACCAAAACGCACCAATTTAAATGTTAATCTCATCAAAAACACCTTCCCTGTTGACACATAAAATCCACCCTTACACCTTGCCTCTTCTCACCTAGCCCAAGTTTGGGTGGGGGCCATGGATGCCTGAATTAATACTGTCAATGCTGTGCTTGTGCTTTTGAAGAAACCTTATTAATAGCTTATTTTATAAAGTTAAGAAATTGTAGCGTGTATGGTTTGCGATTATACTGAATGTTCTAAATGTGAATCTGACCAGCTCCGAGCACTTGCAACAAGATTATTCTCTTCTGTGGCCTGGCTCCTATACTTCTGTTAATGTGACCCAGGATTTCATTCATTTTATCCCATTTTATCACTATTCGAATTAGTGATTAAACCACTGGTTATTTTTCTCTACATGAACTATTGTTAGACCAGTTTGCTTCCTCTCCTTCCTGTCCTGTTTTTCAGTAACTGATGGCAGTTAACGTTAAGTATAGATTTTCACATTTTAATTCCTATTTTAGAATATTATTGTTTAGCCCAGTCTGGTTGATTTTAGAACCATGGAACCCTAGAGGAAAAATGAACATTTTGTAACAAAAAACTGGGGTCCAAAGTCAGTGTTGCATAGATTTTTTTAGGTAATTAGTGCCAGAGCTGAATCAAGGACGCATATTTACTGGTGTCTGGTCTAGTGATTCAACAGATATCAAGTACCTGTTATATCTCCAGGTAATGTGTTCTAAATCATTTTAAAATATGTAACAACTTTATAACATAAGTCACTGTCCATTTCAGAAGGAAATAATGAGGTATCGATTTTTATTCAGGCCTTTGTATAATTCAAAATTCAGTCAGTTTGTTATATCTTTGCCTTAGTTGTTGAAATTCTTTTCTTTATCTTTTTTCTTTTTATTTATTTATTTTGAGAGAGAAAGAGAGCAGGGGAGGGGTAGAGAGAGGGAGAGACAGAATCCCAAGCAGGCTCCACACTGTCAGTGAGGAGCCTGGTGCAGGGCTTGAACTCATGAACCATGAGATCATGATCTGAGCTGAGATCAAGAGTCAGGCACTTAACTGACTGACCCAGGTCTCCCTGTTGTGAAAATTCTTAAAGCAACCAAGGTAGACATGTTGCTCTACTGTCTGTTACTAGGAGCTGTATACTTTAATACTTTAATAGGTATGCTTTAGATATCATTTACTTAACAATTATTTAACCAAATAGAGATCTACGTAGTTGAATTACGTTACTTCCCTTCTCGGTCTGTTCTTTTTAAATTTTTTAAATCTTAAGTAGGCTGCATGCCCAGCTTGAAGCTTGAACTCATGACCCTGAGATCAAGAACTGCATACTCTTCCGACTGAGCCAGCCAGGTGCGTCCCCCACCCCCGTCTCTTCTTTTTAAATAATGAAATGAGGCTATTTGGATATGATTGGATAAGAAACATATCATAAACATGAGTGTGTGCTTTGCCTTGACTTTGTTGTTTCCACATCAAATAAGGGTTGACATGTCAAACTGTGAAGAAATAAAGAAAATCTAGTTTTCAAGTTTATTACCATTTCTTAAATACTACAAGCAGCAGTAAAATAGCCTTCATTTGAATCAGTACCCTCAGTCGCCCCATACCTTCAAGAATAAGTGCATTTTACTTAAACATATTGGAAAATTTGACACTGAATCTCAATAAATGTTACTTCCTTTCTCTTTGATTATACAGTGTCCCCATGAAATACAAAGCATACCATGGATTTTAAAAAATGCCATTTAGTTTTTTTTAACTTTGCATTTAGTAACTGTAAGCAGAATGAATCACAGCTTAAAATATTTGCTTTTCTTCTGACTAAAGCATGGGCAGTTGTATTCTTGAGAGCAAATATTCAGCTTTGAGATCTTAGATCTGAAAAGTAAGAACTGTATTTCTGTTAAACATGTACTGGTTTGGCAGCTGAGAGCAGGTAGTTGAAGTGCTGTGTGGTGTGACTTGTGGTAGTTAGTATCCAGGCCCTTCTCCCAATAAGGGGGTTTATGAACGAACCAGAGAGAAGACAATATGCCTCTCTTTGCCCAGTTGGATGGGCAGACTTGGATGAAGGAGGGGGTACAGGTAGTCCGTCTCTGGAGCCAGATGAAAACTTTGGGCTCCATCCCAACTGTCACCCTACCGTTCAATTGATAGCCACTAGTCTTTGATTAAAAAAAATTTTTAAGCACCTTAGAGGGTTTTCTGATGCACATTTCAATATATCATTATCAAAGATGAGAGAGAATTCATTATGTCAGACCTACTTCAAAAACCCTAAGTTTGTTTTTAAATCACTTTCAGAGAAATCAAACATCCAGGAATGACTGTTTTCATTTTAGCCTACCTGTTGTGGTTACCAGAACAGGGCACCTATCTGCTAATGAAACTGAGAAACCTTTTCATTCCTGGAATTTCCTGTTGGGAGTGTAGAGTTTTCTAAGCAATATGTGACACTGGCTGGTTATACAATGTGTGGGGTTTTACTGCCAGCTCTTTGTTTAAAAAGGGCGTGAGAGGTTTGGCCCAACAAAAATGTGAAGTCAAAGTTAACTATGACGTCATCCTACTGCTTGCCACATGAATGAACCGGATTCATAAGTAAATACATCATATATTAAACTTTTTTTATCAACTCTGATAAATCAGTTATAAAATAATTAGCTTTCCCTAGCACTTCCCTGCATATGATTTGGGAAAACTTTTTCGCTCCAGGAACATGTTTAGAGGAAAAAACCATGGCCCCCAAAGTTACATCCACAGGTTAATGGACACATGAGGGAAATTTCTTTGGTTGGTGATTGTAGCAGAGAGGAACGTGCATTCATAGAATATTTAAATCCTCAAATATGGCTGGAAGTTGACTCTTCATAATCATGTCCGACTTTCTGAGATTCAGGTCCCTATTCTTCTGTCTCTATGTGCACAGGTGCTTTGTCCACCACAAAACATTTCAAGTTCTGTTTAGAATAAGAATCTCACACAGAAAAGTGTCTAGAGTCTATGCTGCTGTTAGAGGTATATTTAGAGACCATGCTATAGAGTCTCCTTCAGTAACACATCACCTCATTTAATAATTGTGATGGTCAGGAATCCCTCAAGTTAATATTTAATTTATCTCTGTAATACAGGGCTTCTCAACCCAGGCACTACTGATATTTTGGGCTGGAGAATTTTTTTAAGTTTATTTATTTATTGTGAGAGATAGAGAGGCAGAGAGAAAGGGAGAGAGAATACCAAGCAGGCTCCTCTCCATCAGCGCAGAGCCTGATGCAGGTCTGGAGCCCTATGTGGGCCTCGATCCCATGAACTGTGAAATCATGCCCTCTGAGTCATGCCCTCTGAGTCTGTTGCTCTACTGACTGAGCCACCCAGGCGCTCCTGGGCTGGAGAGTTCTATGTTGGGGTAAGTGGGAGTTGGGGGGCTGACCCGTACGTTGTAGGATGTTTAGCAGTATCTCTGGTCTCCATTCACTACATGTACCCCTGCTCCAGTTATGACAACTGAAAATGTCTCCAGACATTACCAAGGGGGAAGAATTGCCCCTGGTTATAAGCCATTGTCCTGAGGCAAAATAGAATGTTAGAGAAAAGATCTTAGGACTTACCCAGCTCTTATGTTCTCATTTTCCATGTGGCTATGATTTACTTAAGATCTCATGAGTTCTTAGTCCCAGAGATGACTGGGCTTTCCTGACTTTGCAGTGTCTTCTCCTACCGTACCCTACTTCCTTGGTTTGGGTTTAAGATACTCTGACTCCCTGCTTATGGGCTTGTCCAACCATATGGCTTCTTTTTTTTTTTTAATAGTATATTGTCAAGTTGGTTTCCATATAACACCTAGTGCTCATCCCCACGAGTGCCCTCCTCCATGCCCATCACCCCCCTTCCCCTCCCTCCCACCCTATCTGTCCTCAGTTTGTTCTCAGCATTCAAGAGTCTCTCATGGTTTGCCTCCCTTCCTCTCTCGCCAACTATTTTTCCCCTTCTTCTCCCACATGGTTCTCCATTAAGTTCCTCCTAATCCTCCTATATGTGCAAAAATATGGTACCTGTCCTTCTCTGCCTGACTTATTTCACTCAGCATAACACCCTCAAGGTCCGTCCATGTTGCTACACGTGGCCAGATTTCATTCTTTCTCATTGCCATGTAGTATTCCATGGTATAGATAAACCCCATCTTCTTGATCCATTCGTCCATTGATGGACACTGAGGGTCCTTCCATGTTTTGGCTATTGTTGAGAGTGCTGCTATGAACATTGGGGTCCATGTGCCCCTGTGCATCAGCACTCCTGTATCCCTTGGGTAAATTCCTAGCAGTGCTATTGCTGGGTCCTAGGGGAGTTCTATTGTTAGTTTCCTGAGGAACCTCCACACTGTTTTTCCAGAGGGGCTGCACCAGTTTACATTCCCACCAGCAGTGTAGGAGGGTGCCCATTTCTCCACATCCTCGCCAGCATTTAGAGTCCTCTGATTTGCTCATTTTAGCCACTCTGACTGGTGTGGTTTTGATTTGTATTTCCCTGACGAGGAGGGATGCTGAGCGTTGTTTCATGTGTTTGTTGGCCATCTGGATGTCCTCTTTAGAGAAGTGTCTGTTCACGTCTTCTGCCCATTTCTTTACCGGATTGTTTCAGAGTGGGAAAAGATAGTTGCAAATGACATATCAGATAAAGGGCGAGTATCCAAAATCTATAAGGAACTCCCCAAACTCCACACCTGAAAAACAACCACATGGCTTCTGTTAGGGCATAACCACCACTTAGTAACCTATCTCATACGGTGCATGCAAAACTGTAGTTACTCTTAAGTATCCGCTTGCACACGTTGTTTTAGTTTTTTTTTCTTCTCAAGAAGCGACCCTGAGATGTGAATTTATTAGATGTGGATTTACAAGTGGTTTATTAGAAAGTGTTCTCAGGAAAAATTGGTAGAGCTGTGGGGAAGGGGACAGGGAGAAGGGAAGCAAATGAGGATACAATAAGCAGGCAGACTTCCAAGGAGGTGATTTCAGCTCAGTCTGACCGGAGAGCTCTGGAGAGAGTATATATAGATCTTAGCTCAGAATTTTCCAGACCAGGCACCAAAGACCTGGAGTATCTACACTTCGCTCCCCATCAGTCATCGTTTAAGGTGGGGGTTTCTTAATCTGGCCGCCATTGCCATTTTGGGGATAGTTCTTTGTTCTTTGTTGCGAGAGTCTGTCCTGTGCACTCTGGATGTTCAATGACTTCGATGAACACTGCCTGTTTGATGCCCGTGATCTCCTGACCCCTCCCCCACCTAGTGATCAGAACCAAAAATACCTCTAGACATTTTCACCCCCGGAGGTCAAAATTACCCCCCCAGTTGAGAACCACTGGTTTAACAGTTGCCCCTGCGGAGGTATGAATTCCCGGGAACTTCACGCAATCAGACAAAGACACAGGTAGCAGCTGTGGGACGTGGAAGGAAAGCAGGAGCCAGTGTGCAGGAAAGGTTAATGAGTCCCAGTGGGTGTGTGTACGGCACTGACATCACCTGTTACACGTACATGAACTCAGTAAATTTCTCCTCCACGGTAGGCTCAGTAGGAAGGATCTGATAGAAGGCCCCGTTTTCCCTTAACGGCACGTATTGGAGGGATGCTGCCAGGTGTCACTGGCCTCATAGCAGGTGCCACGGCAGCAGTACTTGGATCCCCCTGCCATGGCCAGCACGCGCCTGAACTGCTCCTCCCCGTGGCCTCATCTTAATCTCTGTGGAATTGCTTTGATCAGAAATAGGATTTGAGAAAGAGTTCGATAACTTGGAACCATTCCTGCAAGATTAGAGTTTCTGACTTTTGTTTGTTGCATCATCACCTAAAATCACTGGGTTTGGACTGTAATCTTGGGTGTATTTCCTTATTTCCCTTCCTCCTGGTCATCTGTTCACTTATTCAACAAGGGGTTCTTGAGTGCCTAATACATGCCCGGTACTTCACTGGATGCCAGGACTACAAGAGAAGACAGAAGACATATGGTCCTTGCTTTCACTCTAGTAGAGGAGAAAGAAAGTGCAAGTGGGATCCGGTCATAATAAATGACCTCATTGGCCAAGGTTAGGAAATCTAGTGGAAAGTGGAAAAGGGTGGCGAGAGCTGAGGTCAGCTTTGGAGGCACAGTCAGCTGGACAAGTTGGCCAACAGGATGGAAGGGAGAGAGGGAGAGTCAAGGATGATTCCTGAGCGTTTGACCTATGCTGCTGTAGGTGCTGAGATCAGGGTGGAGAGGAAATGCTGGGAGGAGCAGTTTGTAGGACAGGATGAAAACTGCCATTTTTGTCGTGTCATGTTTGAAGTGTAAACCATCTGTATAGAGATGGAAGTGGGAAACTGAATATATACCAGTTAGGCCATGGGGGAGAAGAAGGGGGAAATAGGGGGGAGAGGGAAGGAGGCAAACCATGAGAGACTCTTGAATGTTGAGAACAAACTGAGGGCTGATGGGTATGGGGGGAGAGGAAGGGGGTGATGGGCATGGAGGAGGGCACTTGTGGGGATGAGCATTGGGCGTTATATGGAAACCAACTTGACAATAAACGATTTATTAAAAAAAAAAAAAGGAAGTTCAGAGCCAAGGTCTAGGCTAGACATGTAAATTTTGGAATCATCAACATACATGTGATATTTAAAGCTAAGAGCCTGACCCAGGTTTGCCAAATGAATGAGTGTAGACAGAGAGGAGTACCAGGGATTAGTACTGAGGTTCTCCAGTACGGAGAGGACACAGAGATGAGGAGGAACCAGGAAAAGATACTCAGATGACGGGCTATCTCCAGTGCCTTTGGTTAATATAACAAAAATTATATTTTGTTGGAAGGGGGTTGGAAGGAGAAAGGAACACCATGACCTGTTCTTCCTGTTCAGTCTTGGAACTACAAGGAAAGTTATAGATCATGAACACCTACTTGGGCAATAGAATTGTATGTGTTATTCAGTTATATAGGGTCTTCCAGATGATACAGAAAATTATTCTGTTTTTCAACATTTTCATAGAAATGAAAATACACCATTTGAGAATTCTCAGAAACCTTCCCCATGCCTACAGGATGGGTTTTGGGCTTCTCCTGTGTACCCATTGCACATCTCCTTATCACCACATTGATAAACAGGATCGTGAGATAGGAGGAGCCATCAGGAGTTCACGTGCTGTTCCCTCTGCCCTCCACACCCACCCTGTAAGGGTACAACTCTGCACACCAAGGCCCCTTCTCAGCTTTTAGTTTAAGTGTCATCTTAAGAGGTTTTCCCTCAAGGGAACATACCCCTTACACCCTATTCTCTATCATAGCCCACAACCACTCATGGTCTATTATTAATTTATTCAACCCTTTACTAATTTTTGTCTTTCTCCTCCACTGGGTTATAAATTCCATGAATACAAAGACATGGCAGTATGCTATCCCAGTCTGCACATATGATAAACATTTTTTGAATGAATGAGTAGTGATTATGAAAAAAAAATTCTGAAAACTAACAATAAGTAGTGATCTAAAGAGTTCCTTTCCCTTTCTCTCGCTACACAAATGTCGATATCTGAACCATTTGTAATTTTTTTTTCATGATTACTTTTTGGTATCTACATATGTGACAGTGCCTGCCCCCACCCCAACTTTTCTCAATTTCTGTTAATTTCTTAAACTTTACACCATAGCTGCCAACTCTTCCGTGTGCTGCTATACCTGCTTTTCACCACCTGTAGGTCTGTGCTCGCTCTTCACCTTTTAAAACAATCTTGCCCTTTAATAACCATATTCTGCCAGCTTCCTGCTTGCCTGACCTCAGTTTGCTGCTTTGTTTGTATTTCTAGTGCCTACCTCCAAGCCCTCCGCCTTATTCCATATCACTGCCTCCGTATTGGCTTCCAATTTCCAGGTACGTTTCTGGGCCTGTGCTCTTGTTGGGAGCCCCTTGGGCATTGTATTGATCTGAAGACCTTAGGGAGGGGGAATTTCTGGGCCAAGCAGTGACTGGTGATGGAATAATCAGCTGTTACTTGGCTGATATACCTGCGCTCTTCCACAGATAATTTGCCCCTGCTTTTCTTGGAGGCATAAGACTTTGGCACAGACAGAAGGATTTGTCCTGGAACTTCTCCACTCTGTGGATGTCTGCCTAAGGTTTTTCATTTTCAGAGGGCCTTCAGCTGTGATTTTTCCAATAAGATCTTTTGCTTGAATTATGTCTCTGCCTCCTCACTACAATCTTAGTTATTTAAAAAATCTTAAATAAAACAATCTGCCATAGTTATGGTCTTATCCTGTTGGTTTTTACTTTTTACCGTAATGGTCTGATAGTATTTTTTTTTTAAGTTTCTGCCTATACTAGACATGGTCAGATATGTTGTCTTGCCCAGAACCCCCCATTCCTATGTTCGGGACATCCTTACATAGGAGTCTTGGTGTGAAATGGAATCCCAAATCCCACATAGTTGGCATCTCAGCCTTCAGCTTGGGCCCATGCATTATGACCTAGGTGTGATCAGTCCGGTACCTCCACATGGACTTTGAAACTGGAGCCTGTGCGGATAAGAAGCAGGGGCAGTGGTGAATCGCCACAACATCCAGTTTCAGAGGAAGTACCTAGTGTCCAGTTCCAGTGAAGGTTGTGTGGTAAACAGTCGGTGGTCAGTAGTTTGGGATGCAGGTACAGCCATGTGCTCATGGATTCTTCTGTGGCATGATATTTGCCTATGATCTTGGCTCCTGTGAGCCTTTCCAGCAATTATGCAGGGCCAACAATATTCTTTCAGTTGACTTCTATTTAGGAATCAGCCAGAGTTAGTTGCATTTAAGAATTCTACCTATTTTCTTTACTGATTTCTCTTTACATCATTCCTCCTTGTACCTCTGATCATCTTTTTTGGGGTCCTTTTCTTTCTTGAAGGTCACACTTTAAAATTTTTTAATGTTTATTTTAGAGACAGAAGGAGAGAGAAAGACGGGCAGAGAGAGGGGGAGACACAGAATCTGAAGCAGGCTCCAGGCTCTGAGCTGTCATCACAGAACCCAATGCAGAGCTCAAATTCACGAACCATGAGATCATGACACAAGCCAAAGTCAGATGCTCAACTGACTGAGCCACCCAGGTGCCCCATGAAGTGCATACTTTAGAAGTTCTCTTAGTGTGGAACTACTGATGGTACAATTGACTTGAGCAATGCAGAAATTGGGGATGCTGATCCCCTGTGCAGTTGGAAGTTTGTGTGTAACTCTTGCCTCCCCCACAACTTAACTACTAATAGCCTGCTGTTGGAGTGGATGCCTAACTGATAACATAAAGAGCTGAAAAACAAACATTTTGTATGTTGTATGTATTATATACTATATTCTTAGTAAGCTCGAGAAAAGGAATGTTACTAAGAAAATTATAAGGAACAGAAAAAACATTTATAATATTATATTGTATAAAAAGAATACCCATGGACGCCTGGGTGGCTCAGTCAGTTAAGCATCCAACTTCAGCTCAGGTCATGATTTCATGATCCTGTGTTTCCTTTCTCTCTGTCCCTTCTTCTCTCTCTCTCTCAAAAATAAATAAATATTAAAAAAAAAAAAAAAGAATCCCCATATAGGGGGATCTGTGCAATTCAAACCCATGTTGTTCAACGATCAACTGTTCAGTACTCTCTCTCTCTTTTTATCCATAAATAAATATTTTACTCTCATCCTTGAAAGATAGTTTTTCTGGGTAGTTACTGGGTAGTTATTTTTCTCAGCACTTTGAAGGTATTTTTCCATTGCCTCCTGGCCTTAATTATCACTAAGAAAAGTCAATTTTCTAATGATTTCTTTGTAGGTGATCCATCTCTTTTTCACCTACTTTTGCATTCTTCTTTTTAAGAACTGAAGATCAAACTGAGAAGGTCTAGAACTTACTAGAAATGTATTTCCCAGGAAATTTCCTAGTAGTCATCCTGTTTTAGTCTGAATATCAACTCCAAGAGCCAAGTTCTGCTTCGTCTATACAATTGGTTCAGTTTTTCTTTTATTGTGATTCTATCACTCCTTCACCCTCATACCTTCTTTGTATTCCTTTTTTTTTTTTTAACTTATAGTCATCTGCATTTGTAGTTACCCTCAGAAGTCTTACCTCCTACATAGCTGCTGACTCTCCATCAGCCCCTCTCCCTCTCTAAGTCTAGATTTAAAATCAGTAGGCAGAAATTATGGAAACAGCCCAAGTGTCCATCAGCTGATGAATGGATAAAGAAGATGTGGTATATATACACAATGGAATATTACTCAGCTATAAAAAGAGAATGAAATCTTGCCATTTGTAGTGACATAGATGGAGCTAGTGTATTATGCTAAGTGAAATAAGTCAGTCAGAGAAAGACAAATACCATATGATTTCACTCATACATGAAACTTCAGAAACAAAACAGACAACCAAAGGAAAAACAAAATAGAGAAAGAGACAAACCAAAATGCAGACTCTTAATTATCAAGAACAAGCTCCTGGTTACCAGAATGGAAGTGGGTTAGGGGATAGGTTAAATAGGAGATGGGGATTAAGGAGGGCACTTGTGATGAGCACCGGGTGTTGAGTAGAAGTGTTGAATCACTATTTGTACCCCTGAAACTAATATTACACTGTCTGTGAACTAACTCGAATTTAGATAAGAACTTAATAATAATAAAATGGAATCAGTAGGCAAGGATGTAATGATCTGAGATAAACAGACCTCCAAGCTGAATGATGTTGACAGATCAGCACAGCAACTGTAGAATCAAACAAGCATAAACTGTAGAAGGCTAACAGAAGCATTGTGCTCGATGAAGAAGCACTAGAAGCGTGCTCCCATTCAATCAGGAATGAGATAAAGATGAATTCATCATAACTATCTCTGTTCTCAAGATATTGGCCATTGCAATTAGGCTGAAATAGAAATGAATGGCAAAAAAGTAAACATTTTATTTTTTTTAATGTCCATTTATTTTGAGAGAGAGAGAGAGAGAGTAGGTGAGGGGCAGAAAGAGAGAGAATCCCAAGCAAACCTCACTGTCAGCACAGAGCCTAATGTGGGGCTCAAACTCACAAACTGTGAGATCATGACCTGAGCCAAAATCAAGAGTTGGACACTTAACTGACTGAACCATCCAAGCTCCCCACAAGAAATGTTTTAAAAAGAAGGAGATTAAACCAATATTCACAGACCTCAGGATTCAACTAAAAGGCTAAGTGGTAGGATGATTCAGTAAGGTCACCAAGACAAAAAGCACAGAAATAGAACTTTATTTATTCAAACAACAACCAGTTAGAAGTGGTGATGGAAGAAATGATCCCACTGCATAGATTTGAAAAAGATAAAAAGAAAGGAATAGACTTAGCATGAAACATGAAGAATCTTTATGAAGAAAATTGTAAGACCCAATGGAAAGAACAGAAAAGAGACATTTATATAGGAAAATTTAATGTCTTCATAATATCAGTTCTTCAGCCAATCCGACTGACACCAACAGTATATTTTGGTTTTTGTTTTTTGTTTGGACAAACTGATTCCAGAAATCACATGGACAAACAAAGAAGTAACAGTTACCAGGAAATTTTTGAAAAGAGAAGATTAATGAAAGGGTACTAACTGTACTAAAAATAAAAACATATTCTACAGTAATAATAATGAGCTACTGGCACATGAGTAAATCAATAATTCAAAAGAACAGACTAGAAAACCCAGAAACAGACCCAAAGATACACAACAATTAAATGAAAGTCTTATTTCAAAACAGTGGAGAAGAAAGGGATTATTCAGTGAATTGTGTTGGGACAACTGTGTAGCCATCTTAAAAAAAAAAAGTTGGATCTCTACTGCAGAGATTATACCAAAATGATTTCCAGATGAATCAAAGAAATCCCATTTAAAAAATGAAACCATGAATTACCAGAAGACAAACAAGAAAACCCACTTATTTAACTACAAAAAGGAAGAAGGAAGGAAGGAAGGAAGGAAGGAAAGAAAGAAAATCACATAACCATAAAAAGAAGTCTAAAGAGAAAGGGCAAAAGGTGGGGATATTTTATAATTTACCTCACTGACAAAGGGCTAACTCCCTTAACATATAAAGTCATTAAGAAAAAAGATCAACAGTCCAGAAAAAAAATAGGTAAAACCTATGACAGTTAAGAAAAAAAGACAGAATGTAGTATGAGAAATGCATATGCAGTGACAGTATGATATTTTCCACAACATAACGGCACTTGGTTGGTGAGGAAGTGGAGAAACCAGCATTCTGGCTGGGCTGGAGTGCACATTTCCACAGCAGCTGTGATGGGCAGTTGGGAAATAGCAAAGTTCTTAGAGCACTTTTCCTTTAACTCAGCAATGTCATTCTTAGAAATTTATCTCAGACTATATTCACATATGTGTGAAATAACATATGGACAGGAATATTCCTTTTTAAGTTTTGAGAGAGAGAGAGAGATAAGTATGAGAGGGGAGGGGCAGAGAGAGGGAGAGAGAGACTCCCAAGCAGGCTCTGAGGTGTCGGCGCAGAGCCAGACGTGGGGCTCGAACTCATGAACTGCGAGATCGTAACCTGAACTGAAACCAAGAGTCAGACACTTCACTGACTGAGCCACCCAGGTGCTCCAGGAATATCCTTTGTAACAGAAAAAAAGATTGGAAATGACTGACATGTCTATCAACGGTGGCTGGTTATATAACGTATGGGACACCCACACAATGGAATAAGAGACAGCCACTAGGAAAGAATGCAGCAGCTGCAAGGAAAGAGCTCCAAGATGTACAGCCAGTTTCAAAAATATAAGGCATAGTAGGGTGTCTAGTGATCTACTTTCAGGGAAAAGGAAAGTGTCTGTACACACACACACACACACACACTATATATAAGACAAGTAGCCTGATTATCACCATTTTTAAGATAAGGCAACTGAGGATTACAGAGGCTAAGTAACTTTTTTCCCCTAAGTAACAGTTATATAAATAAATAAATAAATAAATAAATAAATAAATAAATAAATAAATAAATAAATGTAACACGGATAACAATGACCACGACAATAAGAGTCCAGGAAATCTAACTGCACTGTTCCTAGTCTTTACTCATATGTATTGTCTCCAGTGGGGAAGGGAATGTATACTCTTTCAAAGCTGCCCAAATGTTCACTTTCTTTTATTTGAAGATACACCAACGTGTGGTAACAAAGTAGTACTGAAACACTGATGACAAAAGGGACAATTTCAGGCTCAGCCCGTTCTTGTCTCAGCCCTCCTCTCCAGGGGTATCATAACGTCTTTTTCAGTGTCTGTGTTCTTCCAGTGATCACCCCACACAGCCTTATAAAATATGCTCATTCCTCTCTTTTTTGATTTGTCAAACTATGCTTTGTCAGTAAGTTCAGTTTAAATGGTGGAAACCAATAAATAGCATTTACATTCTTATGACTGTATCATAGCTCAACCAGAGAAGCAGAATGAGTAGGAGATTATATATATCCAGCTGTCAAGTTATCCAGGTGTCAGTCTAGCCATCTATCTATACATGTATATATGTGTAAATAGACATATATACCTATGTGTCCATACACACACACTAGTTTGTTTGCTGTTTCATGAAAGATAAGAATATGTGCCTATATTGGCAAGCTTTCTGTCTTCTCATTCATACTTAATACTTCATGAGGTACATTCCTTCCTCCCTCCCTCCCTCCCTTCCTTCCTTCCTTTCCAGCAAGAGTCTTCTGTCATCCCTTTTCAGTCTAGACTGCTCACCTTCCATGCTTGCTGTCCACTGGTCATTCCAGAACCTACCTTTCACTATTCTCCTGGATTGAATCCAGTTATTTCTGGATCCCATGTCTTTTGTTTTGCTTGAGTACGTCTGCAAGCAACTTCTAAGAATGATACATGGGATATACATTTCTGAGTCCTCGCTGTATCTGTTAGATACTGCATTACAAATAGACTCACCACGTAATCAAAAAGGAATTTATTGGAAGGATAATGGGGTGCTCAGAGACTCCAGGAGGCTCAGCCTTAGAAAAAGATAAAGCTCATGTAGATCCAGGGAAGGTCACAGCAAAAGGTGCGCATCTGTGTTGCTTGCAACCTACCTCAAGAACGGACTCCCATTGTCAGCCTCCTTGTTCGGCTCTGATCCCCAGTCCAAGAAAGGGGCACCAGCTTTTTCTGGTGCGTGGGTCACAGGCTTGTCACTTGGCTATGGAAAGGCGAATCTTGATCAGTGGTCCCATTGAACTACATGGAGACGTTGAGTCCCCAAAAGTAAAAAAGCAAAAACTATTATTAGCAAAGAGTGGTGGAATAGATGTTGAACAAAATATGACACATGTTCATTATACTCTGCTTGAGTTAAATGTCCTTTTTTAAAAGTTTACTTATTTTGATAGATAGATAGAGGGTGAGCAGGGGAGAGGCAGAGAAAGAGGGAGACAGAGAATGCCAAGCAGGGTTTGTGCTGTCAGCACAGAGCCCGATGCAGAGCTCGAACTCATAAACTGTGAGATCATGACCTGAGCTGAAACCCAGAGTCAGATGCTTGACCAACTGAGCCACCCAGGCTCCCTGAGTAAAAATGTCTTTAAATGTCTTTATTCTGTTCTCATGTAATGGATTACAGAATTTTAGGTTGAAAAATCATTTAGTTTTTCTGTAGGACCTTGAAGGCATTGCTCTGTGTCTTCAATCATCCAGTACTGTTGGTAAGACTTATGCCAGTATGATTCTTATCCTTTTGTGGGACTTTCTCTCAAGGTTTTTATTGTTTTTTGTTTTTTGGGTTTTTTGGGGGTTCTTTTATTTATTTATTTATTTTACAAATAGTTTATTGTCAAATTAGTTTCCACATAACACTCAGTGCTCATCCCCACAAGTGCCCTCCTCCATGCCCATCCCCCCTCCCCCCCACATCCATCAGTCCTCAGTTTTTGTCAGCATTCAAGAGTCTCTCATGGTTTGCCTCTCTCCCTTTCCCCCACCATTTCCCCCCTTCTTCTCCCCCTTGTTCCTCAGTTAAGTTCCTCCTAATCCTCCTATACGTGCAAACATATGATATTTGTCCTTCTCTGCCTGACTTATTTCGCTCAGCATAACACCCTCAAGGTCCATCCATGTTGCTACACATGGCCAGATTTCATTGTTTCTCATTGCCATGTAGTATTCCATGGTATAGATAAACCACATCTTCTTGATCCATTCGTCTGTTGATGGACACCTAGGCTCTTTCCATGTTTTGGCTATTGTCGAGAGTGCTGCTATGAACTGTTTTTTGTTTTTTAATAAACAATCCAATGGCTGACAAAAATACAACTGCCTGTGGAGATGCTTTCTTGAGGCCATCTTGTTAAACCACCTAATTGTCTGGTGACTCTTTCTAAGGAAGCATAAACAGTTATTGGTTCAAAGGATGCTGTGATCTTTGGATTTGAATTTCAGCCAACCCCTCACATCTCTCTAATGGGGTACAGTAATAGAACAGAAGTCAACGGGAGACCAGCATGCACTCAGATTCCAGATTCTTATCTAATACAGGTAAGTTCAAGTATGCCCTAGCTTCTTCCTCCACCTTCAGTCTCCAGGATGCATTCACCAGGGATTGCCCCAACTAGATGGCAGTTGGCTGAGGACCCCCTGGTCTCCAGCCAGAAGCAGCTGTAAACTAGGCCAGAGGAGAGCTTAGAGTGGAGCGGACTGGGACAGGGAGGAGGAAGGAGGGGTTGCTTTCCAAAAGTTTTTAAGCATCTTTATCCTTTTTCTGAAATTTCATTAAGTGTGATCAGATATGAGCCTGTTTTCATTTTTCATGTCGACTTTTTAGTCTGTATACTTGTGTCTTTGTTTTGCTTTGAGAAGATGTTGGATTTTCTTTGCCCGTTGTCTATATTAGTACTTTTTCTCCAATGATTTTACCATTTAAAACATCTGTTTTGTTCTCTTGATGATTCCCATCCCTCTTCTCTATGACCCTTATGATAGCTGTGATCAAAACTGTTTTCCCTTGGACACCTTGAAACTTATCTTTATTTCTAGATTACTTTTTCTGTTTCTTCCATTTCCTGAGTTTGGTCAACTCTCACTTCACATCTTCTCATTTTTTTTTTCCCTCTGTTTCTATTCTGAGTTATTTTGAACTTATTATTCAAGGTAATTTTTGTTTCAATGTGCAGACGCTTAATGTTAACATTTTAATTCAGATTAGAGGGTTCTGTGTTTTCTCTCTGTTTTCTCTCCTGTGTTCTTTTTGTTTATTTGTTGCTTTGGGCAGGGAGATTATTTTCATCTGTTGAAATGTTTCAGTTCTCATGATCTGTCTTCTAATAGCTTTGTATGATGTTGCCTGCCACTTTGTGTTCATTTTCAAACATATTTTATCTGGACAGGCCTCAAGGAGGGGGCAGGAGTTGAGTGTCTAGCCAGGTTTCTGAATTCAAAAGCATCTTCTGTTGCTTTAATGAAGTTCAGTTTTGAAGTAGATGGAAACTTTCCAGGGGTAGAGTCAGTGTGTTTCTCAATTATGTGGTTCCCTTCTATCTCTGTAAGGCCTTTCATTTCTATTGCTTTCTTTTCTCTCTTCACCATCTAACATCTGAGAGATACCTCCATCTTCTACAGCATCTTACCTCTTCTTCAAATGTTGCTCTCCTAAAACTGTGAAGACTTTCAAGCCAGTGCTCTAACCTGCGAGTTCTCAAAGCTGGTCTTAGTATTTCCTCTCTTAGGTAGTGGGCTCTCTGAGAGGGATTATCTGTATTCGACTGCTGCAAACTCTTGCTGGTCTCTCTTCTTTTCCATACAGTCTCTCCCTGACCTTTCTGTGGTATAGACTCTGAAGTCAGTCCTTGCTTTTCCTACTTACATGCAAATTGAAATTGTTAGTAATCTCTGGTTCCTAGTTGCTCTAGGATTGTTTTATTGAGTCTTCTAATTTATGTGATTTTTAGGGAGAATATATGGGGAAATTCAGTTCTAAGTGGCCACCATTTATCTTCCATGATGTTTTTTACTTATTAGTTTGTTCATTTGTTTGTTTTGTAAAGATTTTATTTTTAAGTAATCTCCACACCCAACTTGGGGCTCGAATTTACAAACCCAAGATCCAGAATCACATGTTCTACTGACTGAGCTAGCCAGGTGTCCCTTCATTTATTTATTTTTAAGAAGTCTCACCTAGCCCCCAGATTATGGTTTAAACATACCATTTCTCAGTAAAAAGAATCAGAATTCTGTACATAAATAACTGATTTCTTGCCTGGGACAGGAAATGTATAAGGTGACCCTGGAATATCTTGTCCTATAAGAAAGGGAGGAAAGGAGGAAGGAAACTATCAGAGATTACTAGAGTCATTTCAAAAAGACCAGTGCCAACTTTAAGATCACATCTGCCTAAAATTGCACACTTTGAGCAATAGTGGATAATAACTCTAACAGATAGAAACACTCAAATATTTAAGTAGAAATCTATTGGGGCACTTGGGTGGCTCAGTCAGTTAAGCATCTGACTTTGGCTCACTCAGGTCCATGATCTCACGTTAGTGGGTTTGAGCCCCACGTTGAGCTCTGTGCTGACAGCTCAGAGCCTGGAGCGTGCTTTGGATTCTATGTCTCCCTCTCTCTCTGCCCCTGCTCTACCCTGCTGTCACTCTGCATCTCTCTCTCTCTCAAAAAATAAACATTAAAAATTTAAAAAAAAAAAGAAACCTGTGAATTCATAATGAAAAACCTACAAGTTCATACTAAAAACAAACCTTATTTCTTAATTGCTTCAATGAGGATTCTAGAAAACCAAGTCACTATTTTCAAAGCGGTAAGTGAAAGAATGAAACATTTATTTTGCCTTTACTTAGGAACTATACCTCTGAGTAACCAGATGGCTGTTGAAGGAAAGTTGATCTTTATAAACATATTCCAGCAAATAAATGAAGAATAAATGATAAAATATCATCATATTGCAGCCTCTAATGAATTTAACAGATGTGGGAAAGAAATGACAGCTGCTATGTCATGAAAAGAGAGACAAGCAGACTTTATGTGCCTCCTGTTGAAAGTATCCAAAAACACCTATGAAGTAGTCCTGCCAAAAAAAGTAAACCTGAATCTGACCAAGCCTCTAAATCAACTTAACAACTTACAAGACAAATGAGATAGACTTACGGTAGAAAAAGATACCATGGTGATGCAATCAGCAAAATCCAGACTGTGGATTAGCTGTACATTACTGTACATTAGCAGTAGCTAATTCTTCAACTAATGAGTTGCAAGGAGAAAGAGAGAAAATGACAGGAGAGAAGGAGGGAAGTTGCCTGTAGATTAAAAAACTTCAAGGATAATGGCTAAAATTAACAACTTAGGAAACAACAGATGTTGGTGAGGATGTAGAGAAAGGGGAACCCTCTTGCACTGCTGGTGGGAATACAATCTGGTGCAGCCCCTCTGGAACACACTGTGAATGTTTCTCAAAAAGTTAAAAATACAACTACCCTATGATCCAGCAATTGCACTACTAGGTATTTATTGAAAGGATTCAAAAATACTGATTTGAAGGGACACATATTCCCTGATGTTTATAGCAACAATAGCTGAATTGTGGAAAGAGTTCAAATGTCCATGGACTGATGAATAGGTAAAGAAGATGTGGTGTATATGTATGATGGAATCATGCTCAGCCATGAAAAGAATGAAATCTTGCCATTTGCAGTGATGTCAGTGAACTAGACAGTATTATGCTAAGTGAAATAAGTCAGAGAAAGACAAATACCATAGGATTTCACTCAATGTGGATTTTAAGAAACAAAATAGATGAATATGGTAGGAGTGAGGTGGAAAGAGAGAGGCAAACCAGAAAACAGACTCTTAACTCTACAGAACAAACCAAAGGTTGCTGGTGGAAGGGAGGTAGGTGGGAAGGTGGGTTAAATGGGTAATGGGTGTTAAGGAGGGCAAATTGTTGTGATGAGCACTGAGTCTTGTATGGAAGTGACGAATCCTAATTCTCCTGAATCTAACATTGCACTGTATGTTAACTAACTGGAATTTAAATAAAAACTTGGGGAAAAAAACCCTTAAAGATATATGTTAATTGCAACGTATGAACCTTATTGGATTTTTATTCATACCAAGTATAACCAATTTTATGCATGAGATAGCTGGGAAATAGGAACAGCCACTGGATAGATGTCCAGGAATCATTCTTATCTTGAAGAATGAAGTGGTATTCTGGCTTTAATTAAAAAGTCATTTTCCTTAAGGAATATATACTGAACTATATATATGGATGTTTAAGATATCTTCAGGATAATCCTGGAGAAGAAAAATTGATGGGTAGGTGTAACAATGAAACAGGACTAAAGCTAGTTGATGGATGCAAAGAGGCTAATAACACTATTCTTCCTACTTGTTCTAATGTGTGAAATATCCCGTAATAAACATTTTTTAAATGGGAGAGAACTGTTCATCTAGGGTGACCAAAATGTCCTTGTTATTTCATTCTTTGAACTTTCTGAGTCTTTATAAGTTTTATTATATAGAAAGGATGAGCAAAGTATGTCTCTGGATGGGGTGGACTTTGAAACCATGAAGCAATGGAAATGTCCAGAAAGAAGAATATGGATAAATTTGATTGCATCACATTTGAATTACTGTACATCAGAGCTCATTGATTAAGTGAGCAAATTTGGTTTAATATTCACAGTAAATATTGCAAGGGAGTATTTTACCATTTCACAAGCAAAACACTAAAATTCCAGTAGGACATGGTCAAGAATAAGTCCAGATAATTTATAGAGGAAAAAATGGCTAACAAGCATATTGTAAATGTTCAGCTGCACCAATACGAAAACAAGAAAAACAGTGAGATACTTTTTTGGCTTATTATAGATTATATTTCATTCTCAGTGCTGCATTTTCTGGAAAGCAATTTGCCAGCATGTATCAGGAGTCTTCAATATATTCGTATCCTAAGAAAACATTTCAAATGTAGGGACAGATTTTTGTTTGTTTATTACCACATTATTCATAACAGGAAAACATTGAAAGCAGCTGAGTGTCTTACATTTAAAGAATTTTCATGTAGTTATAGTTATTTTATATATGTAATTGTGAAAACTTCTGAAAAAAACACTTGAATTACATGAGAAAATAATCAGAATTAACAAGGACTGAAAGCTATGTACAGAAGGATCCTACATGAAATATAGAAGTGTGTAGGGAAAAGACTAAGTATGTCAATGTTAGCAGTGATTCTATCTGACCATTGGTTTATAGGTAATTAATTTCCCTATACCTGTTTATATTTTTCAAGTTTTGCATAATGAGCACCTTTACAGTCAGAAAGAAATCCCCCCCCCCCCAAAAAAAAAGTCAAAGTCATTCATTCTTCTTCCAATTAGCCCCTTCTCTGGTTCTCAACCTTCCTAACTAGATACCCAGTGCCTGATTTGTGTTTCAGGGGGAAGGACATCTCTCATCGCACTATTACAGATAAATGACCTGCTATGGGAGTTCTCTTGGAACTCATTTGCATCAAAGTTAGTTCATCAGTAACTCTGACTGAAGCAGATCCTTATCTTCTAGGGGAAGGAAAGCACTACTCAAATGGGGGGGAAGCATCACGTGGGGCCAAATGAAGAAGGGAAACAAAGGTGTTGCTGGGGGGAACAGAGGGTGATGTCACCTGCTGCTTCATAATTTTCTTGAGAGCCATCAGTGTACATCTACGACACGACCAGATATTCCTATTTTGATACAATGTGGGGAAGCAGCAAACCAGTGTTGCTACAGAGACTGAAAATTACAGCCCGCTTCCATACAAAACCTTGATCACCTTCTGTAGTCAGAAGCCAGCAGCAAAAAGGAGCCCCAGGTTTCTGATAACTGAGTTCTTATTACAGAGAAACATTTCGTTGAGTTCTGCGCATTTTTTCAGATTGAGGAGTAACTTTCTTCTTTAGGTCAAGGACACCAGAAAAGGTAAGAGAAAGATGTTTCTTATACAGGCCCTTCCAAGAATAGATTACACCCACATACTTACTAGCAGGTTCTATATGGACATATAAAAGGATGTTTGAAGGAGAGCATGAGTGTAAAACAGGTTTTATTCTCATTAGTAAAAAAAAATTGCTAGCCCCACTGACCATTTATGACCTGTGGGATCCTTAGTAAATCAGAGAGAGTCTGGGCTCAGTAGCCAAAGTCACCCTAAGCGGATATAATCTGTGATACCAAGGCCATTCACAAAACCAAGAATCTGGAGAACAGCTTGGTATATCACTGGTCTTACTGATTCCCATGCATACACAGCTCATTCCCATCTTTGTGCTTTGTGTATTTACTTATCTTGTTTACCCTGTCGACAAGATCGTCTCTACTTTTTTAAAAGTCCCAATATTTCTGGGGCGCCTGGGTGGCTTAGTCGGTTAAGCGTCCGACTTTCGCTTAGGTCATGATCTCGCGGTTCGTGGGTTTGAGCCCCGCGTCGGGCTCCGTGCTGACTGCCAGCTCAGAGCCTGGAGCCTGTTTCAGTCTGTGACTCCCTCTCTCTCTGACCCTCCCCTGCTCACGCTGTCTCTCTCTCTCTCTCTCCTAGAAATAAATTTTAAAAAAATTTAAAAAAAAGTCCCAATATTTCTTTAAGACATAGCTATGAAGCTCTCTTTGGCAGATTTTCTTCTCTTAAACCTCATTGTATGTAGCTGGCATTTCCTTTTAACATTCATGCTTTTCCCCAGGCACTCAGTAGGCCCATTATGATTTACCGACTTTGAGAATAGTCATATGTAGGTTTCTGAACGTTCCTGGACGGGTGTATTAAAGATGGTAGGTTTGGAGAAACTCCACCTCTTAATATTTCTAAAGAAAATGATCTTTGGTTCTCTGAAAGAGGCAGTTAGTTGGAAATTCCAACTGCCTAGCCTTTAGATTTTCCAAGCCCACTTCTATACTTGGTAGCAGCTGATTGGCTGTTACTAAAGTTAAGTGGACCATTAAACCAGTAAACTGAAGCTGAGTCTTCTTGCTCAGCCTGAATGGAAGAAAGCTTGGGAAAACATAACACAGAAAAGTGTAAGTAACCAGGCATCTACTATTAGGAGGCAGTCACGGTAAGAAATAGTAAAATAAGATCCCTACTATAGTACATACTGATAGTGTAATCGTTATTCTATAACAGAGTGACTAAAAATTAATCAGATGGTGAAAAATGCAGGTTTCTTCTTTAGGACAATTCCCAGTGTTTATTTGGTGCTAGAGAATAGAAAATGCCCAGGTTTGTGACTTACTTCTGACCATTATATAAAGCTCATAATAATTAGATGGGATTGAAAACTGGAGGTAATTTAACTGCTAACAGAGTGAGTCAGGAGTGGGGTCAAGATAAAGAAGTTGCTTCAGTACATCAGGGCATGGATTCAGAGCTAGTATTTATCAATTACTTAGCCTATGTAAAGCAGCTTTTAAACGTTTGAAGGATATTATTTATAACAACTCTGTGAAGTGGCTGTTATACCTAGTTTACCGAATTCAAGAAGTGAAGTAACTTTCCAAAGATCAAACATCCCAACGGGCAGAGCTGATCGTAAGCCAAAGTCAGTGCTTTTTCTGTAGCCATGAGATGGCTGTTGAAAGGAGGTAGGACTCCATTGAGGAAGGTTGAAATACTGAAGAAGGGGGAAAGGAGACTAATGAACGTATGGAACAGAATCACGGTGGGCACATGCAGCAGTTTTGGCGAGAGGTCAAATCTAATCATGTACTTGATAGCTTTCTGTTTATAAAGGGTCACTTTGTGGGATCTTTGTGTGCTGACTTAGTCTTTCGAATCAGGAGATCTTGGTTCTATGCCCAGTGCTGTTACTAGCTAGTAATGGGCTTTAGATATGTGACTTCGTGTCTCGTATATTCGCTCTAAAGTACATTCCTTCTCTAAATGTAAAAAAGAACAAGTACGGGCTGAATTACTAGAACAAGGGAACGTGCAGCTACTCGCAAAGCCACAGAGAGCCCAGACATTGTTCCTTAGCTGTCTCTCCCTTCAATTATGCTCTGTCAGCTTTCCTTTCCTTAATGAAAGCACTTAAAAGCCTTTCAAAGTAGGTTTTTAGTTCTTTGGTCAAAGATAGATACAACCAAATCCACTCAAATGAAATTAGAGATCCTTTTATATTTATCTGAGAGAACTGAATTGGGACAACTCAGAGGATAACGTAATAACAGATCAACCGCACTGGAGCCCGGGAACATAATACATTTCAGTCAGCTTTTTAAGGAGGAGAAACACTAATGGATTCTGATACTGGTGTTAGGTCATTTAATGTGAATGTTCGGTGAACTAATACAAGATTTTCCTGGCAAAGGTACTACTTTCTTTCTCTTTCTCTCTCTTTTTTAATGTTTATTTATTTATTTTGAAAGAGAGAATTCCAAGCAGGCTCCGCACTGTCAGCACAGAGACTGATGTGAGTCTGAATCTCACGAACTGTGAGATCATGACCTGAGCCGAAACCAAGAGTCAGATGCTTAACTGACGGAACCACCCAGGCGCCCCTAAGACACTATTTTCAAAGTGGCTGTGATGACTTCTCCATTTAATGTTAAATTCATTCTCACACCACAAACATAATGGCACACAGCACCATGCTGATACAGTTTCACCATGCTGAAAAACTGTTCAGGGCTGTGTGAATTATGCGACTGACCATCCTCGATGCACTGCGTTTTTTAAAAAAAAAAATAATGTTCATAAGGAGTCAGTATGCAGCTTAAGAGACAATCGGTGTATGTCTTACATAAACAGTACATCTGTGGTTTTTAATCTGTGCTAGACTTCAAAACTGTGGTCTCCTGTTATTGAATGCAACCTTGAACTCCATCTCTCCAGTGTTCCTTCAGTGTTTAAGTAGATTATAATTATAAGCGAAGTCAGAGCAACTGAGTACTTACCTAAAAAGATTTTCTTTGGCTGGAGGTGAGCTGCACTGAAACTTACAACAAAATGTTTCTGGACAAGGAGAGTGAGAGAAGAGAAACAGAAGGACACTAATTCATCTGTTTTGTGTTAGCTTGTGAAAACAAATTGTTTTCTCAGATGACGAAAAAAAGCGCACTTAAAAAACCCACAGTTCTCCCCAACCATGTGATAAAAATGATGAATTTAAAAATCCAAAGAATGTGTGGATGTTAGATTGTCGAGTAAATGTATTGAATCAAGCAAACCAATTTTGAAGGAGGAAAAACATCAGTGAAATTGAATTCACTCAGCAGATGTCAGGAACCACACGGGATCTGGTTACGCTTTCCCTATATCTGGCAAGTCAGTCCGTTACTGTTTCTTGGATGCTGGCAAAAGACACAAGTCTCCTAGGTCAGAGACAGAGGACTTCATCACTAACAGCCAAAGCAATAGCCAGAGTCTCAGCATGATGCTCACTCTCCGTCTCCATGCCCCCAAGTCCCATGAAGTAGATATGCATCGTGGAAGCTGCATTAGCATATTAGGGTTACAGTAACAAAATGCCACAGACCGGGTGGCTTAAACAATAGAATTGACTCAGACTTCTGGAAGCTTAATGTCCAAGATCAAGGTGTTGGCAGGGTCGGTTCCTTCTGAGGGCCAAGAAGGAAGGATCTGTTCCAGGCTTCTCTCCTTGGGCATTTTCTCCCTGTGTTTTCACATTATCTTCCCTTTGTGCATATCTGCGTCCAAATTTCCTCTTCTTATAAGGACATAAGTCACACTGGATCAGGGCCCATCCTAATGATTTCACTTTACTTAATTACTTTTGTGAAGACCCCGTCTTCAACTACAATTGCATTCTGAAGCACTGGGGGTTAGGGCTTCAACATATGAGTTTTTAGGGGACACATCTCAGCCCATCACAGATGCTTGTTCGCACACATTGTGGGCTGCGTTGCAGGAGGAGAACACTGAGCCTGGGAGATTCACCATAGAAACAAGCCTGCTCTTGCCCAAGGGGGATGTTACCTTGTTCCTTAAGGTTTCCTGCCACAAACACAACTCTGAGAAAAAGCCTGAGTAAAGAGGGCCAGTGTTGGCACAGGGAGACACACAGGGTTGCTCAGGGCTCATGTGGATTCTTTCAAGAGCAATGCAGTCAGAGTCTCAGATCAAGGGACAGCTCTACCATCCTCAGAGCCTTTATCAGGTCAGGCTCTGTTTTATCCAGCTGTAGAATTGATCACACCTCTCCAACAGCTATCTGCATGAAAGAAAAACCAGAGCCACAGCTCTTTAGTTTGCAATAATTAGATTTATAAATATCTTTAATACCAACAAGGAAGTAAATGTAGAGCTTAGTCAACTGTTAACATTGTCTGTTTTGTCACATAAAGGGAAATATTTTGATCTTAAAAGGAAAAGATGGTTTCTTTATTATGTAGCTGTCTATAGAAAAAGGAACTAAAAAGTATGTTCAGAACAGCTAAATAGAAACAATTCTTATTTCTTTCAATAGATGGAATTGCCACTTTTATATATTATAATTTTACTTTTGAACATATTTGAGCTTCCATCAGGAATAATATATAATAAAGGTAAGTTTCTGATTCTCTTACTCTCTATTTTCTTGTAGTTCTCTTTTCCATCCCTTCCTCACTAACAGTTAAAATACATTTTTGGTGCTTCTTCTTTACCTTACCTCCCAAATTTTCTCAGGTGTTATATATTGTACCCTTGTCCAGCGATTGCTAATAATATTGTGAATCTATTGTTATTAAGTTGTGTAAATAGAGACTTTTGTTATAGTTTTCATCATTTTAAAGTCATAGAATATTTAAAGTTTGAGGAGCATTTTATTTTTTTAATTAACATTTTTTAAAGTTTATTTATTCTGGAGAGAGAGAGAGAGAACGAGCAGGGGAGAAACAGAGAGAGAATCCCAAGCAGGTTCTCCACTGACAGTGTGTAACCTGATGTGGGGCTTGAACTCACAAACCAGTGACCTGAGCCAAGATCAAGAGTCGGATGCTTAACCAACTGAGCCATCCAGGCACCCCTAAGGAGCATTTTGTATTTGAAAGTGTTCTTCATTTAAATAGATATTTTTGATTCTTTGGTTACCTATGGTATGAATTATAAACTGCATTGTGAGTCTAACTGATGAAGACTGAAGATCCTTTTCTGTTTTGTTTTGTTTTTTAATGTTTTATTTATTTCTAGAAGAGAGAGAGAGAGAGAGACAGCGTGAGCAGGGATGGGTCAGAGAGAGAGGGAATCACAGACTCTGAAACAGGCTCCAGGCTCTGAGCTGGCAGTCAGCACAGAGCCCGACGCGGGGCTCGAACCCACGAACCGCGAGATCATGACCTAAGCGAAAGTCGGANTTTGTTTTTTAATGTTTTATTTATTTCTAGAAGAGAGAGAGAGAGAGAGACAGCGTGAGCAGGGATGGGTCAGAGAGAGAGGGAATCACAGACTCTGAAACAGGCTCCAGGCTCTGAGCTGGCAGTCAGCACAGAGCCCGACGCAGGGCTCGAACCCACGAACCGCGAGATCATGACCTAAGCGAAAATTGGACGCTTAACCAACTAAGCCACCCAGGCACCCTGATCCTTTTCTGAAACTAATACATGGATTAAATTATTCAGTAGGACTTTCATGGTGGAAATGCTTTGTAAAAGGAATAAAACAATCCACCTCCATTTGTACAGATTGTCTAGATATTTAGCATTTTGGACTGTATCTGCTAGAACGTAGTAGATGCTTGATTAAAAAAAATTTGTTGACCAAATAATGAAGAGATGTGTGTTATTCACAGATGTGTCACAAAATCTGGAGTTCTGGGATGACCCAGTACCAGTTGCTAAGTTCTACTGAAGAATATGTAATATGCGCACGGGTATACTCTAAGATTGGAGCATCACAAACCAACTAAGGAGATTTTAGAGAAGGGAGAATTTACTTCCACCTGAGTGGGAGGTGATCAGGGAAGGCTTTGTACAAAGGAGAGCAATTAATCCAGGCCCCCCAAATGAGTAATCTGTGTCTATGCATGCATGGGGAAGAATAGTTTACAAAGACAACATCAGGGCAAGTGATGGTAAAGTCACAGAGGTGGGTAATCATATAATGTGAAGGGAGAAACAAATAGTTCGGTTTGGCTAGAACAAAGGGATAGAAAAAGTAAAATACTTTGGAAAGGTAGGAAACTGGCTCATGTCATCGGGGTACTGGAATGCCAGGCTGAGATTTGGGCTTTAGTCTAAATTCCTTGTGATGAAGATTGTCAGAATGGATAAAACACTTGATCCAGCTCCGCTGTCTACAAGAGACTCCCTTTAGATCAAGATAAGGAGAAGGGGTCTTCCTCCCAACCCTGCCCTTTTTGGGAAAGGAGTCACCTATCAGCAGCTCTCTATTAAAATACAAATTCTGTTTTTCGGGTGTGGAGTTTGGTGAGTTCCTTATAGATTTGGGATATTAACCTTTTATCTGATATGTCATTTGCAACTATCTTTTCCCATTCTGTCGGTTGCCTATTCGTTTTGTGGATTGTTTCCTTTGCTGTGCAGAAGCTTTTGATCTTGATGAGGTGCCAATCATTTATTTTTGCTCTTGATTCCCTTGCTTTTGGGGATGTGTCAAGTAAGAAGTTGCTGCGGTGGAGGTCAAAGAGGTTGTTTCCTATACCATGGAATACTACATGGCAATGAGAAACAATGAAATCTGGCCACGTGTAGCAACATGGATGGACCTTGAGGGTGTTATGATTAGCGAAATAAGTCAGGCAGAGAAGGACAAATATCACATGTTAGCACGTATAGGAGGATTAGGAGGAACTTAACTGAGGACCATGGGGGAGAAGAAGGGGGGAAATGGTGGGGGAAAGGGAGAGAGGCAAACCGTGAGAGACTCTTGAATGCTGAGAAACAAACTGAGGACTGATGGATGTGGGGGAGATGGGCATGGACGAGGGCACTTGTGGGGATGAGCACTGGGTGTTATATGGAAACCAACTTGACAATAAACTATTTGTAAAAAAAAAACAAAAAAACAAATTCTGTCTTCTGTTCCTTTTCTGTGCTCACCAAAGACTTTAAGAGTCAAGAACTATTTAAATTTACACTGCAGATTTTCCAGCTGTTTTTTATTGTTGATCTTTAGTTTTGTAAAACTGTGGTTGGAAAATATACTGGCTATGATTTCAGTCTTACTAAATTTGTAATATGTGTTATGTCTCTTTTAGTGTGATTTAACCAGGGGATTCTTCTGTGTGTACTTGAGGATAATGTGTATTCTATTTTTCTTGGATGGAAACATACATATATATATATATGTATTCTGAAGAATGCTTCAAATAAAAAAATGTTCTTGTTGATTTTGCATCTGGATAATGAAATTTGTTGAAAATTTTAAGAATTAAAAAAAAAACCCTGGTTTTTGGCCACTTCTGAATTTAAAACATACAACTATAATTTATACCTCCTTAAATTATTTTGTCCGTTAAAAAAATATGATTCAATGGAAATCTTTCTATCAGTGACCTAGAGTATATGTATTTTTGGTGTTATTTAGGTGATACGGAGAAACGCTTTGCCTGTGCCAGCCAAGGGATCCCCAAAAAGAATGAAATAATCAAGTTGTATCTTTCCTCAGATGACTTGGTAAGATCCATTCATAATATGTGACATCTCATATTCTTTCTGGCTCCACATTAAAATCAGTATCCCTGTACTCTTTTCAAGTACCTTCTATGTTCAGACTTGGGGAGGTAAAATTCTATATAAATAATCATCTTTTCTATTCCATTCCATTTGGATCAAGTGAAATACTGCATTTAGCCATTGAACAGCCTGGGTTGTTTTTGCTTTTTCTTCTTTTTATAAAGATACCGCCTCCTTCCCTTTTTATTTTATTTTTTTTTAAGTTTATTTATTTATTTTGAGAGATAAATACAGAGCTCATTACAGAGCCCAACTCAGAACTTAAACTCATGAACTGGGAGATCACAAAGTGACCTGAAATCGAAAGGCACGTAACTGACTGAACGCCTCCCTCCTTCCCTTTTTAAAAGGGTGACTGTAATGATTTTTATTTTTTATGGATCTGATTTGTTCTTTGGAAATGTGACCCATACAGCCTGTTAGAGAAATGTACTTCACATGACCTAAAGAAAGAATCTTTCTCTTTTATAACAAATACCACATTGCAGATGCCATTTGGGTTAAGGGATAATTTGATTTCTTCATTTCAATAGTGGCATTTACACACACACACACATACACACACACACACACACACACACACACACGCCCCAAAATAAGATAGCCATTCAGCAAATGCTAACAAAAACATAAGTTAAAACAATTTATGGATTGCTTGAAAATCTATGATAAATATAACACCCCACAAGGACAAATACATTTTTCCCAAAGTCTTTTTTGACTTAGTTCCCAGTTCTTTCCTGATATGCCAGACATATGTCCAGTTTTTTATTCACAATTGTTGTGAAGTGCATGCCCCTTGAATCAAAAATGCCTTTCCTCTTCGTGATTACTTATCATGGGGGAGAAATGGATTTTAGAGGAAGAAAAACCTTCAGAGTCGGGGTCAAGTCTTGGAATTACGCACAGACGTGCATGGTCTGCCATGCCCTGGGCCAGGGTACCTAACCCCTCTAATCCCTAGGTTTGTCCTCTTAAAAAGGGAATTAATTTTAACCTACTTTTAGATAGTTGTAATAGTAGTTCTAGAAGTGATATTAGAAGTAAAACCTAACATTTAGAAAATGTTTATGTGTCAGACATTTTTCAAAGCGTTTTATGTTTTATTATGACATTTAATCCCCTGTAAGGTAGGTACTTGAGATAAGTGGAGGGGTACTGGACCTACCCTCTTAGATTTAGTACCTGGAGCCTGTCAAATAAATGGACAAAAGACAGGTTAACAGGAGAAAAAGCCAGACTTTACTTACACATGCGGTTTGTACAGCCACAGGAGAACTCAGTGGTGAGTAATTCAAAAGGGTGGTTAGAATTTGGGGTTTAGATGCCATGTTAACAAAGGGCAATAAATTATTAATCAGTGACAAGACAGGGAAAAGGTGTTCATCTTCTTTCCAATCTCCATTAGAACCTAAGTTCCTTGAGAGCGGGGATTTTTGTCTGTTTTGAGCAGTTCTGTTTCCCCAGCCCCTATAACACTGCCTGATTCGTGGTAAGAGCTCAGAAAACATTTTTGTAATGAATATGTTTTCCTATTTTATACATAAGGAAACTGAAGCTCAGGGAACTTGCCTAAAGTGGTCTTAACTATTAGGAGAGCTTAATGAGATGAAGTTGTTAGCATCTATCTTGTACTGATTTTCATTTGTGATTGCTGCATTTTCTTTTTTCTTTTTTCTTTTTTTTCTTTTTTGAGAGGGAGAGAGCAGGGGACCGCCAGAGAGAAAGGGGGACAAGATCTGAAGCAGGCTCCGCTCTGACAGCAGAGAGCCCAATGAAGGGCTTGAACTCACAAACTATGAGATCATGACCAAGCTGAAGTCGGATGCTTAACTGACTAAGCCACCCAGGTGCCCCAACTGCTGTGTTTTCATATACTTTCTCAAAGCTGAGAAATATCGATAAAAATACACAAAAATGAGTTTTCCTTTATACATTTGCTCCTTTTTAAAAAAGGATTTGATTCTATATTTATTAAATGTAATAACTTTGTGTTATTCTTTTTACAGAAAAGATTTTACAGAAAAGGTTAATATATAGATGAGGTTTCAACTTATTATGAAACTAGTATGATAGGTTACTGAGTTCTAGAAATGTACTTTTTCAAAATAGATTTTTTTTCCTGGTTAGAGACGAGAATTACTACAGACAGCAGTCTTTAGCAGCATAGGCATTTCATAGATTACCTCTCACTTTTAAATTAATGTAAAATAGGCTTCTCTCCATCAGATTATCATCACTTTCCACCCCCTCTCTTTCCTACCAGAAAATCCAGTGTTTTCTCCAATCTGAAAGTAAGCATACTTCGCAGGAATTTCTAGGTGTGTTCACATCCGGAGGACTCGCTCCCAGCTTGGCAATTATAAATAGTACATATACTGGCATCTTCCACTTTAACTTAACTTTGGTAATGACACTTTATTTTATCCTTTGATATTATTAATGAGAAGCATATTCTTTCTATAGAATGTGGTTTTTTAAAAATAGCTAGTCATAAGATAACATCTACATATGTTTTTAAACCTAACAATACAGTGTTATACGTTTTGCTTTAAATAGTTTTTAAGAGATTAAAGAAAAAATACTTTTTTTGGTATTTATGTATTAATGATTTCCACCGCTCTTCATTTTTGTGCAGAGTTATAAGTTTGCCATCTGGTGTCCTATTTCTTCAGCCCAAAGAACTGTTATCATTTTTTTTCTTTAATATTTTATTTTATTAATTTTTTTCAGTTAAAATGGTTTATACCTGGTCTCATTCAAAATATTCATGCCAGCACTTTCCTTTGGGTAGCAAATAAATTTGTAAATTCTGGACATCCTTTCCCACATTATTACAAATATATTTGAAGTGTTCATTTCGTTTTTTAAATTTTTAAAAAATTTAAATCCAAGTTAGTTAACATATAATGTAATAATGATTTCAGGAATAGAATTTAGTGATTCATCACTTACATTTAACACCCAGTGCTCCTCCCAGCAAGTGCCCTCCTTTTTTTTCTTATTAAATTTGTTTAATGTTTATTTATTTTTGAGAGAGACAGAGCATGAGCATGAGCATGAGCAGGGGAGAGTCAGAGAGAGAGGGAAACACAGGATCTGAAGCCAACTCCAGGCTCTGAGCTGTCAGCACAGAGCCTGACGCGGGGCTCATGAACAATGAGATCATGACCTGAGCTGAAGTCTGACACTCAACAGACTGAGCCACCCAGGCGTCCCCATAACAAGTGTCCTCCTTAATGTCCATCACCCATTTAGTCCATGTCCCCACGCAACACTCTGCCAGCAACCCTTAGTTTGTTCTCTGTAATTAAGAATCTTATGGTTCTTATTTTGGCTTCCCTTCTCCTAGATTCATCTGTTTTGTTTCTTAAATTCTACATGTGAGTGAAATCATCTGATATCTGCCTTTCTCTGACTGACTTATTTTGCTTAGCATAATTCATTCTAGTTTCACCCACATTTTTGCAAATGGAAAGATTTCATTCTTTTTGATCACCAAGTAATATTCCGTTGTGTGTGTGTGTGGGTGTATATATATATATATACACTACATCTTCTTTATCCATTTATCAGTCAATGGACATTTGGGCTCTTTCCATAATTTGACTATTGTTGACAGTGCTGCTATAAACATTGGGGTGCATATGCCCCTTCAAGTCAGCAATTTGTATCCTTTGGATAAATACCTACTAGTGCAATTCCTGCGTAGTAGAGTAGCTCTGTTTTTTAGTTTTATGAGGAGCCTCCATACTGTTTTCCAGAGTGGCCGCACCAGTTTGCATTCCCACCAGCAGCACAAAAGGGTTCTCCTTTCTCCACATCCTCACCAACATCTGTTGTTTCCTGAGTTGTTAATTTTTGCCATTCTGACCAGTGTGAGGTGGTATCTCATTATGGTTTTGATTTGTATTTCCCTGATGATGAGTGATGTTGAACATCTTTTCATGTGTGTGTTAGCCGTCTGGATGTCTTCTTCAGAAAAGTGTCTCTTCATGTCTTCTGTCCATTTCTTCACTAGATTATTTGCTTTGGAGACTTGGGGTGTCATTTCTTACAGTACAGGTCTATGGGCAGTAAATTCTCCGGGAGTTTCATCCCCTTGAAAATCTCTTCATTTGCCCTCATTTTAGGGGGGAGTGGGTAACAACTTTTAAAGATATAATTGCATACCATACAATTCACCTATTTAAAATGCACAATTAGGGGTACCTGGGTGGCTCAGTCAGTTAAGCATCTGACTTCGGATCCGACTCTGTCTCTCTGTCTCTCTCAAAAGTAAACAAACATTAAATAAAATTTAAAAATAATCAGCCATGGAAGTTTAAAAAACTGAGCAGAGATAGCAGCTGCTGAAACCATAGCTAAGAGAGTTTACAGTTTGTATCAAGACAAGAAAAAACCTTTTACACTTCAACCAACAACAAAAGAGCACAGCAAATTCTCATAAGAACATAACAGAATCCAGAGTTGCTATAGCTTATTGTCTTAAATGTCCAGTTTCAACCAAAATAAAAAGACATGAAAAAAAAAATCCAGAAACATGTAACTGATAAAAAAAAATAAAAGTTAGATGATAAACTGACCCAGAGTGAGTCCAGAGAGTAGATGAAGACTTCAAAGCAGTTATTACTAATATGTACATAGGCTAGGGGTGCCTGTGTGGCTAAGTTAGTTGAGTGTCCAACTGTTGATTTTGCCCCAGGTCATGATCCCAGGGTCGTGGGATTGAGCCCCATGTCAGGCTCCACATAGAGCATAAGGCCTGCTTAAGTTTTTCTCTCTCTGCCTCTCTCCACTCCCTACAGTGTCTCTCTCTAAAATAAAAGTTTTTAAATGTACATAGGCTTAAAGAAAATGTCCTAGTGAAAGAATGGATAGGGAATCCCAGCACATAAGTGAAAAATATAACAATAAAACCAGATGAAAATAATGAGGCTGCAAAGTATAATAACTGAAATAAAATATTTAGTAGATGAACATATTGGAGATGACAGAAGAAAGAATCTGTAAACTTAGAGATACAGCAATGAAAATTATCCAACCTGAAAGGGAGGGGAAATGATTAAAGAAAAATGCCCAGATGCTTAGATATCTGTGGGATAATGTACATAATTAGAATCTCATGAAGAAAAGAGACAGAGAAAGGAGCAGAACATATTTTTTCAGAGAAATAGTAGCTAAAGACTTTACAAATTTGGTAAACTTATAATCCAAGAAGCACAAAGAAATCTAATTAGGGTAAATACAAAGAGAACATCTTAAAAGCATACAGGGAGAAACGACACATCACACATAGGGGACAAATAAAGAAGATGTGGTGTATATATAAAATGGAATACTACTCGGCGATGGAAAAGAATGAGATCTTGCCATTTGCAACAACATGGATGGAACTAGAAGGTATTATGCTAAGCAAAATAAGTCAGTCAGAGAAAGATGAATATCATATGATTTCACTCATGTGGAACTTGAGAAACTCAACAGTTGAACATAGGGAAAGGGAAGGCAAAAATAAGATAAAAACAGAGAAGCAAACCATAAGAGACTCTTAAATACAGAGAACAAACTGAGGGTTGCTGGAGGGGAGGTGGGTGAGGGGGTGGGTTAAATGGGGGATGGGCATTAAGGAGGGCACTTTTCTGGGTGAGCACTGGGTGTCATATGTAAGGGATGCATCACTAGGTTCTACTTCTAAAGCCAAGAGTACACTGTATGTTCACTAACTTGAATTTGAATTAAAAGAGAAAAAGAAATGAAGTAGTGACACATACTCCCACATGGATGAAGCTTGCAGATGTTACCCTAACTGACAGAAGCCAGTCACTATATGCTGTATGATTTCATTTACCTGAGATGTTCAGAATAAGCAAATCTACACAGACAGCTTAGTTTAATGGTTACCTACATCTGAAGAGCAGAAGGTGGACTGGGGAGTTAACAGGGATGGGCTGTCCTTCCGTGATGATGAAAATGTTATAAAATTAGATAGTAGCGATTTTTTACACTCTCTGAATTTACTACACACCATTTAATTGTGCACTTTATTTTTAAAAAAATTTTTAAATATTTTATTTATTTCTGAGAGAGAGACAGCGTGAGCAGAGGAGGGTCAGAGAGAGAGGGAGACACAGAATCTGAAACAGGCTCCAGGCTCTGAGCTGTCAGCACAGAGCTCGAGGCAGGGCTTGAACTCACCTACCATGAGATCATGACCTGAGCTGACGTCGAATGCTTAACTGACTGAGCCACCCAGGTACCCCATGGCTGATTACTTTAACATGGACTCCATGAGTCTCCTCTGCACATGTGTTACCCCAGGACTCAAGAAGAGTTTATATTTAACTCTTAACTCACCACTCTTACAGTTCCCTTGTTCATGGGATTTTCCTCTTAAATTCCCCAATTCTCTGCGAACACTGAGCTCTGACCTCTGACAATGCCTCAGTTTTATGTTACCTGAGAGTGGTATTTCACTTTATGGCTATACTATTTTACATACCCTATTAACAGTTTAGTTATTTCCAATCTTCTACTATTACAAGTAATGACAAAAAATATCCTTGGATATACTTTACTTCACACATATGTGAGTATATGGTAGGATAAATTCTAACCATGAAATTGCTGGGTAAAAGGTATATACATTAGATGCTCTTGTTTAATTTTCATATTTAAGGATAGGGTTGAATATGTAAAATAAGTGTTGCCACTAACATTGTAAAACACTATATTCTGATGTCTTCTTTATTCAAGTTCAGTGATCGAGTTTACTGGTTGATTGAAATTCCCAGAGAAAACATTACAAAAAATACAGGTAAGAGAGATATGAATTAATTCTTCTACTCATGGGTCTGGATTGCCAAATTTAGCAAGTAAAAAAATATTTATTGTATTAAAAATTATTTGCTATTCCATATGATGTCTCATGTAGTATTTCAGACACACTTACTAAAAATTATTGTAGTTTATCTAAAATTCAAATTTAACTAGGGTTCCTCTATTTTATCTGGCAATTCTATTGTAGATAGATTGGTTTGACACACATAACATTTATATTGTTCTTCATTTAAATAAACTCATTTTCTGGAACTCAAAAACTATAGTATCAAGAAATTCATGTACCAATAGGTTACCTTAAAATAGGCTGCAATATATCATGAGTTATTCACCATGGAATCGTCTACTAAGTGTTATGTGGTGGCATACATAGCTTTATATCCTACTGCAAATACTCACATGGAAAAGGAGGAAAGTAAAATATCAGGAGTTACAAGTATTGAGCTAGTGGACTGAACTAGTAGATCTTAAGGCACGAGATATATTTTCATAGTTTAAAAATGATGGGGGGTAAATTGTTTTAATATGGTAGGAGAAAGAAGCAGAAACCCCCTTGGTTTCACTGAAGGAATAATAAGAAATTTGTTTTTGTCATGGAACCAAATAAAAATGCAACCAGGTTACAGGAAGGAATTAGTACTAAGAAATGGATAATCACCAAGACCCCCAGAGACTACTTTCGCCCTATTCCTCTTTTCTATATTTTCTGTAAATCTACATTTGTTTCTCTTTCTCTCTCTCTCTCTCTGAAAACTATCTTCCTAAACCTGCCTCATTGCTAGTCAAATTTTTTAAACATATATTTCTTAGGGACCATCCCAATTCCAAATTCCCAGAGGAGTATCTTTAATCAACAAGTGTTGATCCAGCATCCACTTGTGTATCAGTCAAATAGTCATGAGGGACCAAGACAATGGGAATCTGATAGGCCAACCTAGGTACAGGAGTAATTAAAGGACATGTGAAATTATGTGTCAGAATAAAAGTGGGGGTTGGTTAGAGAAATGATAGAAAAGATTCCACATAATGAAGTGTCAAAGCAAAAGTAAGAGAAGCCCCAGTGCTGTAATATCTGATATGATTCATAACGGCATTTTATCCTTTATTCACCTCAATTTTTTTCTAAACTAATCTACTGAAAGCTTGGTGTGTTTTTTTTTTTTACAAGGAATTCATCCTGAAAATCATACTCTTTCTTTCTTTCTTTCTTTCTTTCTTTCTTTCTTTCTTTCTTTCTTTCTTTCACTTCACTGTCATCAGTATAAGGATGGATTGTTCTAGCTCCTTGGCATAATATTGACATTACTTTGAGAGCTGAAAAAGGGAAGATGACTTATTATTTTTGCTTCTTCTATTTACAAACTTTAGTTTCAGAAATGCAGTGATTCAAGGGTCACCCAAACAGGAACAAGGGTGAGCTGAGAACTTGAGTATTTTATGGAAAGACACCAAATGAGCTCTGCCACAACTCCCTGGACTGAGAAAAAGAAGTATATTTGAGCCCATAATACCATAGGAGGCAATGGTCTAATTAGTAATATGCTAGAAATTGGGAGGAGGGGGAGTATTCAGGGGAAAGGAGACCATATTTTCTCATTCTTTTTTTTCTTTCTTAATCATATCTTATTTCCTGCCCTGCCATGAATTGGAGTATTATGTAAACGTAACATCTTGGGAAGGGTAGTTGAGGTCACATCAACCACCAAGGAAGGAAAATAGTCATCATAGTAGTAGTAGAGTCAGCAGGTAGCATTGATTGAATTCTTGTATTTCATCACTACTGTAAACACTCTACTTATATTAACTTATTTATCCCTATAAGGTAGGTCCCATTATCATGTCCACGTTCAAATGATTTAACTGAGGCCCATGGAGGTGTAGGGAGGCGTAGTGATAGCTAGAGAGTGCTGAAGGCAGTCTGAAATTTGAACAGCATGTAACTATTCAAAGTAAAAAGAGTTGTTCTTTGATTTACACTACATAATTTGTCCTTTTTTTTTCCATTGGAAAATAAGGTATAATTTGCCTTCAATAAAACGTACCCTTTTTAGCATCTGGGTCTAGAAGTTTACACAAATATGTACGGTTGCGAAATCACTACAGTCAAGATACAAAATGGGTCCATTGCCCGATAAAATCACCCCACCTGTAGTCAACCTCTCCCTGTTGCCCAAGTCCCAGAAACCAAGACAATTGGTATAGGTGAAAAGACAGGGAACCCAGAAATAGAAATCAATGGAGACAAGTGTTTACAACAATGGTGGTGGAATGATTGGATATCCATATTCCCCCACTATTAACCTCAGTCCATACAATACACAAAAATTAGCTCAGATTGAGTCATAGATCTCGATACAAAACCTGGAACCATAAACCTCTGGCAGTAAATATAGGAGAACATCTTTGTGAACTTGAGTCAGCTATAATGCCAAAAGTGCGATCCATAAAATAAAAAATTGATAAATTAGCCTTTACCAAAATTAAAAACTCTGATCCTGCAACCTTGTTAAAGTCACTTATTGGTTCCAGTAGTCCTTTGTATAGTCTTTGATTTTTCTATGTAGAAAAATAGATATAATTTTATTTCTTCCTTTCCAGAATGTATTCATTTTATTTCTTTTTCTTGCCTTATTGTAGAGGTAAGACCTCCAGGACTATGTTAAATAGGAATAGTAAGAGAACGACTAGGCCTTTTTTTTCCAATTTTAGGAGGGAAACATTCAATCTTTCAACATAATGTATTATGTTAGGTATTTTATAGATACCCTTTATCATGTTAAGGAAATTCCCTTCTTAGTTTGCTGAGTTTTTATCATGAATCGGTATTGAATTTTGTTAATGCTCTTTCTACATCTGTTGAGAAAATAAGGATTTTCTTGTTTAGTATGTTGATACGGTAGATTTCATTGATTCATTTTTGAATTTTGAGCTAGCCTTGCAATCCTAGGATAAACAACTCTTGGTCATGATGTATTATCCTTTTTATATGTTATGGGACTCATTTGGCTAGAGGTTCTTGTGGTTATCAGTCTAGAGGTTTTCTTTTCTCCTTATGTCTTTATTTCCATTTGGTATCTGATAATGCTATCACTATAAAATGAGTTGCTTTTGTTGTTGTGGATGCTGCTGCTGAATGCCAGGGTGGTGATCAACTTAAAGCTGAAAAAGGACAATACAGGGCTTTGGGGAAGAGTCCAGGTAGCTCAGCACAGCTGATAACATCCAGGAGTTCTTATGGAGCCTCAGATGTTTTAGAATCTTCACCACCCTGGGGAATGTCTGTATGAGGCCCTGCAAGATCAAGCCGTTTGGCTCTTGAGCCCCAGAAATGAAACTAGAAACACACCTGCCCAGATGCTGAGTCTCCATCCCTCCATTCCTGATGACTTTAAGAATGTTTTTGACTGGTAAACCACTGACCTTCCCAGAAAGCCCAAGCTCATGGTGAGTTGGAAAATGTTTGCCAAGATGCACACAGTTTCCTAGCTACATTATTTTTCTTTCAAAGGTATTTTCACTTTGATCTCTAAATTGAAGTGCTTTCTACTTAAGGACTTTCAGGAGGCTTAACTAAGAGGCTGTGATACCGTTGCATTCCCCATAGATAAAAGAACATGTCTAAATCATTTTATTGTATGGGAAGTCAAGCTTTCTCTAGAAACCTGTTTCTGGATATTTCTTGGTTTATTTTTAATAGCCACCCTTTTGGTTCAAATTATTCAGAAGGTTTTTAAAAATCTTCTTATCCAGGAATCAAGGCAGAAAGTTTGGCTTTTAAGCTTTGATGCATGCTCTTTATTGGGCAGCGTTTATGAATAATGAACAAGGTCATTGTTGCTGGGTCTGACAGCAGCGCTGGGCCCAGCAAGGGGCCCTGTGTCCAAATCCCCTCCTCCCCATCCAGATGGGCTCTGCTTAGCAACTTGGTGCAGCTGAGGCCATCCCCTGGACTTTAAGGGTGAAAATTCCCATGGAAAGAGATGTAGAACAGTCAGCAGGGGCAGATGAGAATGCCGAGAAATTTCCCCTTGTCTTGAAGTCCTCTGTTAAATAAAGTAACTTTGGGGGCTATTGATTGTAAAGTTACCACAATGGTAATTGTAGTATCACGATGGTGATATTGTAACTAAGTTCTGAAAGCTTAGGTTTCTGAGGGTGACTTCAAGGTTGAAAAAACCGAGCCTCATTCTAGGAAATACGGCAGTTTGCACAGAAGTTTCTTTGAAAGGGAGCCCTGGGTTAATTGCCAAAACGAAATGCAGGTGGTCACTGGCTGGAATCCCACAATGCTGTGTGTTTGTTTGCTGCAGTTTTTGAAATCTTGGCCTGCAGGTAAACCTGGTGGGAAGGAAAAGTAAGTACGTAGGCTTTTAAAACTAGGTAACAGTGAAAATAATACCGACTTCTAAGAAGATAAATACATACATACATACATACATAAAATGAGGATTTTTCTCCTATATTATGGAAGAAACTTTGTAGTATTGATATTCTGTTTTCATTAAATGTTTGGTGAGATTCTCCAGGCCAGTGAAGATACCTGGGCCTGGAGTTTTCTTTGTGAGAAAGCTTTTAACCACAAATTCAGTTTCCTAAATAGGTGGGGGAATATTTGCGTTTTTGATTTTTTCTTACGTGTGTTTTGGCAGTTTGCATCTTTGTAGAAACTTTTCCGTTTCATTTACATTTTTGAATTTATGACACAGTAAGTAGAACAGAGAGTCTGTAGTGAGGTTCCCTGTTTCATATCTAATATGGGTTACTTGTACCTTTTTTCTTCTTGATTAGCCTAGCAGGTTCATCAATTTTATAGACCCTTGCATAGAAACATCTTTTGAATTCATTGACTGTGAATATTGTTTTTTGGGGGGGTTTTGTTTGTTTGGCCTCCATTTCATTGACCTTCACTCCTTATCTTATTCTCCTACTTGCTTTTGGTTCAATTTGCCCCCTTTTTCCTTTAAATTGGGAACCTTTAGAGAGGGGTCGACATGCTACACTTTTGGCCTGAAGCCTGTTTTTTAAACAAAGTTTTGTTGGAACACAGCCATGTTCATTAATTTATGTGCTTGCTGTGGCTGGGTCTGTACTACCATGGCAGAATTAGTGTTGTGACAGAGACCATATGGGCCACAAAGCCCAAAATATTTACTATTTGACTCTGTATAAGGCCTTTACTATCTTTCAGCCCCAGCTTCAGATCACTGATTTGAGATATTTGTTTTATCCAATATAAATATTTTACTGCTATATATTTCTCTCTAGCCCTGCTTTCTCTGCATCTCATAAATTCTGATATGGTGTGTTTTCATTTTCTCTCAATTAGAAATATTTTCTCATTTGCTCTGCTGCTTCCTCTTTGGCTTGTGATTATTTATAAGTACATTGTAAAGATGTCCAAATATTTGGAGATTTTCCAGATATCTTTCTGTTATGTATTTTTTCCAGAGTAATTCTGTGTTTTGAGAACATATTTCATATGATAATTTGTTAAGATGTTTGGTATGGCCTATTTGGTGAATCTCCTGTGCACACTTGAAAAGAATATTTATTCTGCTATTCTCAGCTGGAATGTTCTATAAATGTTGGTTGGGTCAATTGGTTTGTTAGTGTTCAGGTTTTCTGTATTCTTACTGATTTTTGTCAGTTACTGAGAGGAGTGTTGAAATATCCAACCATAATTGTGGATTTTTAAATTTCTCTTTTCAGTTTTATCAGCCTTTGATTTGTGTACTTGGAAGCTCTTGTTAAGCATGTATACATTTAGGGTTGTTGCACCTTGTTAGTGAATTGATCCCTTTATCATATACATCACTGCTCTTTATTCCTGATATTACCTTGATCTGAAATCTTCTTTGCCAGATATTGATATAGCCACTACCGCTGTCTAGGAATTAGTATCTGCATAATCTTTTTTTTTTTCATTCTCTTGCCTTTTTTTCCGAAGGCAACTTTTAGTCAACAGAATGGAAGCACAGAAATGAATTTGAAAACAAAATCAAACCGTCAGCAAATAAGATCAAACACAAAAGTATTGATGCCTCCCACTGAGAATCCAATCAAACAGAGGAAGGCAGAAATTTAAATCATAGAGCAGAGGAGGGCTGCATGTGAGGAGGAATTAACCAGACTCCAGCAAGATAGGATGAAAAATTACTCAGGTTACTAGTGGAATGGAGGAGCTGGAGCTATAGGAAGGACTCCATGGAAAACAACCAGCTGGTCTAGCAAAAATAAACATTCCATCACTGGAATAGCTATGGTGCTATTCCAGCTTTTCAGACTGGGATACCATAGCCTTGGTCACTTATCTAGTGGACGCGTCTTGTTTACCCAAAGTAACTAGGGTTTTAACAGCCAGATACCCCTCTTTTCTATAACTCTTAATGCAGTTCTACTATTGTTCTCACTGAATTCTTGAATAGCACGTGAGACAGATGAGAGGGCACATCAACTACCTGACTCGGTTTGTTTGGAGCCTTTGTAATTGAACCTCTTCAACTTCCAGCTCTAGATCTACCAGCTAACCCTGTGTTGCATGGCTTCTTGGCTGTTTCATATATAGCTTCACTCTATTAACCACACTACAGGTAGAATTAATATTTCCTGAGTGTTTAAGATGAGCAGGATTAGTATTACCACCAGAAGTGTGTGCTGGTTAATAAACATGTGGAAAGAGATACAGTTGCTATAAATCCAATCTAGATAATAATTGGATGTAACTGTTAATAAAGAATTAAATCCAGAGGTGCCTGTGTGGCTCAATCAGTTAAGTATCCGACTTCCACTCAGATCAGGATCTCACAGTTCCTGAGTTCCAGCCCTATGCCAGGCTCAGTGCTGATAGCTCAGAGCCTGGAGCCTGCTTCTGATTCTGTCTCCCTCTTTCTCTGCCCCTCCCCTGCTCATGAGTGCTTGCTCTCTCTCTCTCTCTCTCTCTCTCTCTCTCTCTCAAAAATAAACATTTACAAAAAATTTTTTGGAAAGAATTAAATCCACACTTTTCCTTATATTCAGTCACTCCATGTATCATTATAGGAACCACACCATTTCTGACTTTAGTAAGAACTTGTAAAGAGTTATCTAAGACTTGCGGATCCTCAGGGCTCTTCATATTTTAAAAGTCAAAGATAATTATGCACATACCAACTTTGAACCAGTCCCACCAAGGGTCAGTTAAGTCATAAATCCAAAGACTGACTTCTCTGGGTCAACCAGTCATGTGGAAAACTCCTTTTGTAGAAACATATGTGATGTTTTCTCACACCATTATCTTTCTCAAAGTCCAGGAATTGCTTGATGGAAAATAATGACAGCAAGAAGCACAAATATCATTTGATCTATTTGGGCTCACTAGCTGCTTCAGCAACCACTGCACACACCCAACTAGATGTCTGGGTGTACTTGAAAGCCCATGCAACTGAGTCATTTGGGTCAGGCATGTTTTTCATGAATGTACCCTGGTTTTAGCCTCAGTGTTGGTCCATGTCACAAGAGCTCCCAGGCTATTTACCACCCAGGGCTTCCCCAGGCCCCACTCATTCTTTTACTTTTAACCCATCGATGCTTTTATATTTAAAGTGGATTTCTTATAGATAGCATATTCAGTCTTGAGTTTTACATCTAATTGGAAATCTTTTAATTGGTATTTTTAGATCATTTACATTTAATATAATTGTTGATATGATTGTTTAAAATTTATCATCAGGCTATTTTCTACTCCATCTCTTATGTTCTTTTTTTAAGTTTATTTTTGAGTGAAAGAAAGTATGAGTGGGAGAGGAACAGAGAGAGAGGGAAAGAGAGAAAGTTGCTCCACAGTTAGTGTGGAGCCTGATGTGGGGCTCAAACCCATGAGCCATGAGATCATGACCTGAGCCAAAGTCAGACACTTAACTGACTGAGCCACCCACATACCCCTTTTCTCTCCTACTTTTCTTTCTGTCTTCATTTATATTAATTATGTTTAATTCTATTTATTGCCATTATTGGCTTATTCTTCATACCTTAAATTATTTAAAAACATATATATATATAAAGTGTATTTATTTTTAGAAAGAGAAAATGGGGGAAGGACAGAGAGAGAGGGGGAGAGAGAGAATCTCAAGCAGGTTCGGCATTGCCCGTGCAGAACCTGACACAGGGCTTGAACCCACAAACTATGAGATCATGACCTGAGCCAAAGTCAGACAGTAAACTAACTGAGCCACCCAGGTGCCCCTACACTATATGTTTTAATTAAGCNTAAAATATTATTTTCTGGATGGATGGCTGTGGTAGTAAGATCACTTCATAATTTTTTTTTAATTTATCATCAAAATGACTGTAGTAAAAGCATGGGAAACCTTATATGTAAATGCAGTCAAAGCAATTGGGAAATGAACAATAATATTGGTCATGTTTCTATAGCCTTAAATTTCACTAACTTGGCACACACACAAAAATATAGATGATTATTTACCTTTTGTTTTCAAACAGATATTGCAGCTGTAGAAGAATGGTTCATAAGGATCACATTACAACAGGGATTAAATATTTATACTACTGAAGGAACACTATTGGATAAACTCCGAGGTAAATGCCAACAGATAAAAGTGAAATGAAATTCATAATATTCTCTCAACAAATGTTGTAACCTACCAGACTCTGTGCTAAGTCCTAGAGATAAAAATGAGAGAAAGATGATCATTACACTTGAGGGACTCACATTCTGATGAGGAAGACAAAGAACTATACACCTCTAATGGTTAATAGAGGTCTGCAAAGAGTGCTATAGAGATATGGAAATACAACTTTTTTTCTGTAACCAAATGGGGGTCATGATAAACAATGGCTTTACAAAGTTTTTGCACCTTCTATGAACATGTTATAAAATCTACTGTTCACTTAAAATTCAGAAAAGAACATTTAAAATTCAGAAGACATATAAAACAATGTTATGTACCATTCGTGGGTACATACATATTGTAGTAAAAACATGGAATTAGAAATATACACAGCAATTTGATGATATGGTTGCATTTGGGGAAAATTTAGGAATAGGGCCACTAAGGCAGTGGAGATATCTTCAATCATTCTATATTGCTTTATTTCTTTAACCAAAATTAAAATATCTAAAAAAATTGGCAAAATGTGCTTTATTATTTGGTCATAGTGTCCAAGTTTTTAAAAAAATAGTCAATAATTCACTAGTAATTGCAAGCCTTTGAGATGGATATTTTGAAGTCCTGTGCTCGCTACCTTCACATACTAAAACAACAGTATGTAATTATTTCAACTAAAACATTTTTTGAAATATGAATCATTTACACATTGAAATGTACCCAGGTTATTATATACTGCATTTAAATGTTAGCGTACAATTAATTTAGAATGTATAGAGGTAACATGGTAGCAAAGAGTTCCACAAATTAGTTGTTCTTAAAGGTTCCAGATGCAGAAATGAGATTCATGTGTTTGAGGAGCGGAAAGGACGCCTGTGATGTGGAAGTAGAGTAAATGACAGGCAGAGTGGCTTATAATAAGTTTGGAGAGGCCAGCAGGGAGCATGGTGAAAAATGTAGGATTTATTCTAATTATAATGAAAAGCCGTTGGAGTGTTTTAAGCAGGAGAGTGATATATTCTGATTCATGCTTTCTAAATGGGTCACTTTGGCTGCTAGGTGAAGACCCTCAGAGAAGGTGGCAAGAATGGGATAAAGAAGATTGACTGGCATCTGTTGCCCTGGTCCATTCGGGAGGTGGTCCTGGGGACGTGGGCTGGGGGATTAGCGGTGGAGATGGTGAGAACTATTCACTGCCGACTCCAAATCCACCCCCTAGACCGCTTGACTAACACTGTTCCTAATCACAATCACTGGTTCCCCTTCATAAGAGTCACTTTTCTGTCTCTTTGACTTCTCAGTAGTAGTCAAGACTTACAATCACTCCCTCATTCTTAAAACATTTAAAATACAGTATCTGACTCTAGGGAGCTTGTACATATGAGGTGTTTTCAATCTGATGCGACCATGTCCCGGCCACAAGGTCCAGTCTCCCTGTCCTGTAAGATCTGGTTAATTAATTGCCTGCACAGATATGCTCTCACCTTGGGGGGTCAGCTGCCATACCTGAAATTTCTTTGAATTTCAGAGTGAATATCATTGGTTTATAAATTCTGTCTCTTTCTGTTCTAAGCTACCCTGTGTCAACCCAGGTGGAAACCTACCTCCAATTCTTGCTTTTGCAGGAAGTGAAACATGTATCGCTTAAAGTCTTCTGGCTTTCTCATTGCCATATAGTATTCCATCGTATAGATAAACCACGTCTTCTTGATCCATTCGTCTGTTGATNAAAGAATCAATTATTAGATATCTCTTTTTAAAAGTCCTTTGGCTGGTTTTGAAATTCAGACAGCAGTATTCTGTCAAATTGCCCTGGCTTGCTTTTTGTTCTCCCTTTTCTCATTTTTTCAGAAGAAAAAAAATCCCATTTTCTCATCATTAAAATTTGACATCATCCAGCCCCAATGCTTTGCATATCCAAGAATAGATTGCCCGGGTGAGGGATATGTCCCCCTCTGATTGGTTTTTCCTTGTCATCTCAGCCCAACTTCCAGAAATCCTTCTCAGTGTCCCAGCCTCTAATGCGACCTTTCCCTTCCTTCTACTGGTGTTCTGGATGTATTCCCATTGCTCTCTATCTGCTGCCATTTCTGTGGAATCAAAGGAAGAGAACTAAAAGTAAATGTGTGGTTGTGGGCTTCTGAAGCGGAAGCTGTTCTCCATTATAAATGTCCTGTGACCCAACAATTCCATTTCCAGGGAGAGAGCGTGCAGCCAATCGTAGTCCCCAAAGGAGACCAAAGCAGGGTCTCCCATCCCACATGTTCTTCTGCAGCGTGAGTGTCGCGGGCCCCCATCAAGGGCACTGAGCCTTCATCCCTGCTACTCTGGAAAATAAGAATCAACCTTTTTTTTTTTTTAAACCAATGAAAAGTGAGGTAGTACATGTGTTTTATGGAAAATGGAATAGGCCTTTTACCTAGTGCTTTGAAAATTCTTAAATGAGGGCATTGATTGTGATGAGCCACAGGTGTTGTGTGTTGGTGTTGAATCCCTAAATTCTACACCTGAGACTAATATTACCCTGTTTGTTAACTAATTTGGAATTTAAACAAAAACTTGGGGGGAAATAAAAGCAAAACAAAACAACAAAACCTTTAGAGGAAAGCAGGAACGTCCCCTGTTCAAGCCTGCAGCCACAAATTAAAGACCTAAATTTTATTTCCACAGAACCTATTCTTCAGTGGGATCTCGGGACTATAATGACAAAAAATAGTGTCAGTGTACTGTATCAGCACGTGGTGGATGTCAAAGTGGCAAAATGCCCGTGTGCCAACGATGTAGCGTTACTTGGCTTCATTTTGAATGAAACATACAATGGTAAGTTCATGGCTTTATTGAAAGTTGGATGTGGGGTTTTGTGTTTTATACACGCGATGTTTAACAGGCAGTGCAAGTTAGGCATAATGGAGTAAAAAAACGTTTTCTAAAAATACCTGCGAATTTACTCTCTCACTTCCCCTTGTCTACCTGCAAGTGTGATCAACTATTGTTACTCTGTGACTTCTGATCATGTTCATAGTGACTGAAGTGTCTCTCTTAATTTCACGTATCCCCTGATTTCTATTAATATATTGCTTCCTCTCAGAGATGACTCCTTGCATTTCTAATCTGTCCTGCCTTGTGTAAGTGGGTATCGTGTTCTAAGGCATCATCACATCATTTCATTTACTATGTAGGTGCTTTTAGATTCCTACTATAGCACTTAATAGCATCCTTATGCATTTCAACTTTTTAAAAAACTGTTTATTATTGAGAGACAGAGCTTGAGCGGCTGAGGGGCAGAGAGAGAGAAGGAGACACAATCTGAAGCAAGATCCAAGCTCTGAGATGTCAGCATAGAGCCGATGTGGAACTCAAACTCATGAGCTGTGAGATCATGACCTGAGCCAAAGTCGGACGCTTAACCCACTGAGCCACCCAGGCGCCCCATCATTTCAACTTCTAATGTATTATGGTAGTTGTTTTCCCTAGGCCATCTGTGACCTTCTAGTTCCCAAAGCCAATGAATGAAAAGGCAAATAAAAGAATTAAAAGATAAGAAACAAAATGTTATTACTCACAAATAATATGGGCACCCCAAAATCCAAAAGAATCAGCAGCAGTCAAGCTATCAGAACAAATATGGAGTGCTACAAAATTGAGGAATGAAATGGCAATAAAAATCATTCTACCAAAGACTAAAGATTATAATTTTTAAAAATCCTACTCGGAAAGTAACAAACCACAAAAGGTACTTAGGAATAAACAAACAAACAAAAGAATTGTAAGACCTCTTGTAAATAAATGATAAAACCTTAATGAAGGTGATGAATAAAAAGACTAAAATTGGGGCTCCTGGGTGGCTCAGTTTGGGTAAGTGTCCAACTCTTGATCTCAGCTCAGGTCATGATCCCTCGGGTTCATCTCACACATTGACACACATCTTACACATCTCACACATTGTTCTTTTTTTATTCTTCTTTAAAATCATGTTATTCACATTGTTTCAGTCTCCCCTAGGAATTTGGGTCTTGGTTTGTCAATTTCCACACACACACAAACACTACTGTAATTTTTCTTGTGAGGAACCTGCTTGGGATTCTCTCTCTCTCCAGAGTCTCTCTCTGTCCTTCCCCCCTTTGTGCTCTCTCTCTACTCTCTTTCTCTCACTCTCTCTCTCTCTCTCAGAATAAATAAATAAGCTTAAAAAAGTTTCTTTAAGACTAAAGGAGGGGTGTCTGGGTGGCTCAGTTGGTTAAGTGTCCAACTTCTGCTCATATCATGATCTCACAGTCCGTGGGTTTGAGCCTTGCATTGGGCTCTGTGCTGACAGCTCTGAGGCTAGAGCCTGCTTCAAATTCTGTGTCTCCCTTTCTCTCTGCCTCTCCCCCGCTCACTCTCTGTCTCTGTCTCTCAAAATAAAATAAAGACATTAAAAAAAAAAAAGACTAAAGGAAATATTTTATGTTCATGAACAGGAACCTCTAGTATTGTGAAGATGTTAATTCTCTCCAGATTTACTAATCAATTCAACACGATTCCAAGAAAAATTAGAACAGTGTTTGTGTGTGTGTGAAAATTGACAAACCAAGCCCCAAATTCCTAGGGGAGACTGAAACAATGTGAATAACATAATTTTAAAGAAGAATAAAAAAAGAACAAAAACTTGCCCTACCGTGACTTATTAGAAAGTAGCAGATTCAAACAGTACACTTCAGGATAGGGAAAGACAAATGCCCTTGCCCCAAAAGTCTTTGAATTCCTAATGGTTTAGTCTCTTCGTGTTCTCTGGTCTTGAATGCTAGCTTGTGCTGAATTAGTTTTGTTAGAAATTGTGTCTCTTTCCCCTCTTTGTCAACCAGATGGAAACTCAGCTCCTCTCCTAGCTTTCTTCTGTGATGCCAGGCTAGGACCCCCTCCCTTTCTCTCTCCACATCTGCCTTACTTCCCCAAGCCAAAGGAAGGGAGACACCCAAAGGAGAGTCCCCGAAGAGAAGGAGCAGCCTCCACTCCTTGGGATCTCCCTCACCAGTCTGCCCTAACCTCTCGAGAAAAGAAACAGTCTGGGAACCTTTCCTTTTTTCTGGATGAAACCACCTTTTCCCCAGCTGCCCTCCACTGTACTGAAACAAAAAAGAAGGTTCTACAGTATCAAGCTGCCACTGCCTAAACTTACAGTTCCTTTACGAGGCCCTTGTCTGTCCCCAACCTACCCACTCACTTACCCCATCCCACGCTCCCATCACCAGCCCCGCCCCCAGCCTTCATACTGCATGGGGTTAATGGTGGGATCAGGTCTCCGGGAGCCACGTGGATTCCAGTTTGGACTTGGCACCCACCTTCCTCCTCTGGGACACTCCTAGCACATCTGTCCTGCCTCTCACCCCCAGAAACCTAAGCTTCCCAGGTCACTTATGGTTCTCTACTTCCCTTAATTTGACCCAAATGTCTGTCCCGTTCCATCCACCCGGATCCATTCATTGCCATCTGTGGTCCGTCTGCAGCAATCTCCCCCATAACACTCATCTTTTCTCTGAATGGTCCCTTCACTTTGCTGCCCTAGAAAGTAACCTGGCTAGTCCCAGTAATATCCCCTCCCTGGAAGCCCTGTCACATGCCACGTGTCTTACACCCAAGGTCGGGCCATCACCCTTGCTCCTTACGGCTACTTCCTAGTGACTACCATGTCTTCTTTTCAAAACTCCTAGCTCCTCTGAACTCAGACCTTCCTTCCTAATTCCTCTTATGCTGACCTTTCTGTTATTACACTCACTCATTGAGGACCCCTCTGGACCCCTGCCTTCCTCCCCACACTATTTTTGTCACTATTTTTGGTGACTTCACATCCATATGGATGACCCACGCAATACTCAGCTCCCAGGCCTCCTCTCCTCCAATGATCTTCCCCCATCTTACTTCTATGGCCATGCTCTGGACCTCATCATCTCCCATAATGTGGTTGTCTGTGGAATCTCCACCACGAGCATCTCCCACAGTCCACACCCCTTCCTCCCACATTCTGTCCTTCTCTTCTAGTGCTCCCACTCCAGTGCTCCTTTGATTTCACTGAGACTTCAGTGTATTGTCCCTTCCACCTTCTCCACTTCCCAATACCGTTGGTTCCCACCCCCCCATAATTTGCATACCTCATCCTTGCAGACTTTTCTGTAACTTCCCTGCCCTGCTCTATCTTCCATGCAGTGCCAGCTCTGGTTAAACATACCTCTAGTCCTGCTCTGAGATAAAATAATGTTGCTAGAGAAAACAATGCATACCAGGCTCCCTTTCAAATTCCACAGACTGGTCTCGCTGTAAATTTCCGATCACAGATCTCAAGTGGGCACTCAGCACCACCCAGAAATCCTGCCTCTCTTCACTGGTATGGTTTATTTTCCAACACCGCAAGGTGACCTTATCTCATATCCCTTCCCACACCTCAAGCCCTCCACGTTATCCCCTTCCCCTTTTCACTCTTAGCTGTACCTTCATCTAATATTTCATTTGTGCTTGTGTGCCTTGCCTTCTCACCTGTTGCATTGCAAAAGGTGTCTCTACCTCTGTCAGAGGCCACTACCCCCAGCCCTCATGTTCTGGATCCCATTCCCTATGGCCATCTGAAGCACCTTGCACCTGCATCCCTGCTGCAAACATCACCTTTCCCTCTGCGTGATCTGCTCTCTCTCCTTACTGGTTTGGGTCCATCAGGATGCAGACAAACTCTACTTTGGAAACATCATAGGGGGTTTTCTGTTCTCCTTCAAAGCAAAATTTTGGCAAAGAACTTATTGTAGATGGTGCTCCGTTGTTCTGTCTACCGCTTTGTCTTCGTTCCACTAGAGATGAGTGTTTGGTGCCCAGCACTCTTGTGAAACGCTTCTTCCCAGGACCGTCCCTGATCTCCATATTGTCAGTTCCAGCCACCAGTTCTTTTTTTTTTTCTTTTTAATGTTTATTTATTTTGAGAGAGAGAGAGAGATACAGAGTGTGAGTGGGGCAGGGGCAGAGACAGACAGAGACAGAATCTGAAGCAGGCCCCAGTCTCTAAGCTGTCAGCACAAAGCTTGACACGGGGCTCGAACTCACAAGCCATGAGATCATGACCTGAGCTGAAGTTGGACACCTAACCAGCTGAACCACCCAGGTGCCTCCAGCTACCAATTCCTTCCCCCACCCCCCACCGCCAAATTTATTATTTAATTTGTTTTTAAAACTTATATCCAAGCTAGTTAGCATATAGTGCAACAATGATTTCAGGAGTAGGTTCCTTAATGCCCCTCACCCATTTAGCCCATCCCTCTCCCACAGCCTCTCCAGCCACCCTCTGTTTGTTTTCTGTATTTAAAAGTCCCTTACGTTTTGTCCCTCTCCCTGTTATTATATTATTTTTGCTTCCCTTCCATTATGTTCATCTGCTTTGTATCTTAAAGGCCTCATATGAGTCAAGTCATATGATATTTGTCTTTCTCTGATTGTAATTTTGCTTCACATAATACCCTCCAGTTCCATCCACGTAGTTGCAAATGGCAAGATTTCATTCTATTTGATTGCTGAATAATACTCCGTTGTATATATACCACATCTTCTTCATCCATTCATCCATCAGTGGACATTTGGGCTCTTTCCATACTTTGGCTATTGTTGATAGTGCTGCTATAAACATTGGGCTGCATGTGTCCCTTTGAAACAGCGTACTGAACCCCTTGGATAAATACCTAGTGGCGCAATTGCTGGGGTTGTAGGGTAGTTCTATTTTTAATTTTTTGAGGAACCTCCATACTGTTTTCCACAGTGGCTGCACCAGTTTGCATTCCCACCAGCAGTGCAAAAGAGAACCTCTTTCTCTGCATCCTTGCCAACATCTGTTGCTTCCTGAGTTATTAGTGTTAGCCATTCTGATCGGTGTGAGGTGGTATCTCATTGTGGTTTTGATTTGTATTTTCCTGATGAGTGATGTTGAGCATCTTTTCATGTGTCGGTTGGCCATCTGGATGTCTTCTTTAGAGAAGTGTCTATTCATGTCTTTAGCCCATTTCTTCACTGGATTATTTGTTTTTCGGGTGTTGAGTTTGATAAGTTCTTTATAGATTTTGGATACTAACCCTTTATCTGATATGTCGTTTGCAAATATCTTCTCCCGTTCCATCAGTTGTCTTTTGTTTTTTCTGATTGTTCCCTTCACTATGCAGAAGATTCTTATTTTGATGAGGTCCCAATAGTTCATTTTTGCTTTTGTTTCCCTTGCTTCCAGGGACATGTTGAGTAAGAAGTTGCTGCAGCCAAGGTCAAAGAGGTTTTTGCCTTCTTTCTCCTCAAGGATTTTGATGGCTTCCTATCTTACATTTAGATCTTTCATCCATTTTGAGTTTATTTTTGTGCATGGTGTAAGAAAGTGGTCCAAGTTCATTTTTTTTAAAAAAATAGTTTATTGTCAAGTTGGTTTCCATATAACACCCAGTGCTCATCCCCACAAGTGCCCTCCTCCATGCCTGGAATCCCCCCTCCCCCAGCAGCCCTCAGTTTGTTCCTGGCATTCAAGAGTCCCTCATGGTTTGCCTCCCTCCCTCTCCCCAACTATTTTCCCCCACTTCTCCACCATGGTCCCCGTGTTCATTTTTCTGCATGCCGCTGTCCAGTTTTCCCAGCACCACTTGCTGAAGAGACTGTCTTTATTCCATTGGATGTCCTTTCCTGCTTTGTCAAAGATTAGCTGGCCATACGTTTGTGGGTCCATTTCTGGGTTCTCTATTCTGTTCCATTGATCTGAGTGTCTGTTTTTGTGTCAGTACCATACTGTCTTGATGATTACAGCTTTGTAATACAGCTTGAAGTCTGGAATTCTGATGCCTCCTGCTTTGGTTTTCTTTTTCAAGATTGCTTTGGCTATTTGGGGTCTTTTCTGGTTCCATACAAATTTTAGAATTGTTTGTTCTAGCTCTGTGAAGAATGCTGGTGTTATTTTCATAGATATTGCATTGAATATGCAGATTGCTTTAGGTAGTTTTAACATTTTAATAATATTTGTTCTTCTTATCCAGGAGCATGGAATATTTATCCATTTTTTTGTGACTTCTTCAGTTTCTATCATAAGCTTTGTATAGTTTTCAGTGTATAGATTTTTCACCTCTTTGGTTAGATTTATTCCTAGGTATTTTATGATTTTTGGTGCAGTTGTAAATGGGATTGATTCCTTAATTTCTCTTTCTGTTGCTTCGTTGTTGGTGTATAGGAATGCAACCGATATCTGTTCATTGATTTTATATCCTGCAACTTTCCTGAATTCATGGGACAGTTCTAATAGTTTTTTGGTGGAATCTTTTGGGTTTTTCCATATAGACTATTATGTCATCTGCAGAGTGAAAGTTTGACCTCTTCCTGGCCAATTTGGATGCCTTTTATTTCTTTGTGTTGGTCTGATTGCTGAGGCTAAAACTTCCAATACTGTGTTGAATAACATTGGCAAGAGTGGACATTCCTGTCTTGTTCTTGACCTTAGAGGGAAAGCTCTCAGTTTTTCCCCGTTGAGGATGTTATTAGGGTTGGGTCTTTCATATATGACTTTTATGATCTTGAGGTATGATCCTTCTATCCCTACTTTCTTAAGGGTTTTTATCAAGAAAGGATGCTATATTTTGTCAAATGCTTTCTCTACATCTATTGAGAGGATCATGTAGTTCTTGTCCTTTCTTTTATTGATGTGATGAGTCACATTGATTGTTCTGTGAATATTGAACTAGCCCTGCATCCCAGGTATAAATCCCACTTGGTCATGGTGAATTANCTGTTGCTTCCTGAGTTATTAGTGTTAGCCATTCTGATCGGTGTGAGGTGGTATCTCATTGTGGTTTTGATTTGTATTTTCCTGANTATGTTTTTAATGTATTGTTGGATTCAGTTGGCTAATATCTTGTTGAGGATTTTTGAGTCCATGTTCATCGGGGATATTGGTCTATAGTTCTCCTTCTTAGTGGGGTCTTTGTCTGGTTTGGGAATCAAGGTAATCCGAGCTTCACAGAAAGAGTTTGGAGGTTTTCCTTCCATCTCTATTTTTTGGAACAGCTTCAAGAGAATAAGTGTTAATTCTTCTTTAAATGTTTCATAGAATTTCCCTGGAAAGCCAACTGGCCCTAGACTCTGGTTTTTGGGGGGAAATTTTTGATTACTAATTCAATTTCTTTACTGGTTATGACTCTTTCAAATTTTCTATTTCTTCCTGTTTCAGTTTTGGTAGTTTGTATGTTTCTAGGAATTTGTTCATTTCTTCTAATTGCCCATTTTATTGGCATATAATTGATCATAATATTATTATTGTTTTTATTTCTCCTGTGTTGGTTATGATGTCTCCTCTTTCATTCTTGATTTTCTTTATTTGAGTCCTTTTCTTTTTCTTTTTGATTAAACTGGCTGGTGGTTTATCAATTTTGTTAATTCTTTCAAAGAACCAGCTTCTAGTTTCATTGATCTGTTCTACTGTTTTGGGTTTTTTGTTTGTTTTTTGGTTTCGAGAGCATTGATTTCTGCTCTAATCTTTATCATTTCCTGTCTTCTGCCCTTTTTTGGGTTTTATTTGCTGTTCTTTTCCAGCTTTTTAAGGTAAAAGGTTAAGTTGTGTATCTGAGACCTTTCTTGCTTCTTTAGGAAGGCCTGGATTGCTATATACTTTCCTCTTATGAGTGCCTTTGCTACGTCTCAGAGGTTTTGGGCTGTGGTGTTATCATTTTCATTGGCTTCCTTGTACTTTTTAATTTTGTCTTTAACTTCGTGGTTAGCCCATTCATTCTTTAGTCGGATATCCTTTAGTCTTCAAGTATTTGTTACCTTTCCAAATTTTTTCATATGTTTGATTTCAAGTTTCATAGCGTTGTGGTCTAAAAATATGTACAGTGTGATCCCGATCTTTTTGTACTTGTTGAGGGCTGATTTGTGTCCCAGTATGTGGTCTATTCTGGAGAACATTCCGTGTGCACTGGAGAAGAATGTATAGTCTGCTGCTTTAGGATGAAATGTTCTGAATATATCTGTTACGTCCATCTGGCCCAGTGTGTCATTCAAAGCTACTGTTTCCTTGTTGATTTTCTGATTAGTTGCTCGGTCCATTGGTGTAAGTCGGATGTCGAAGTCCCCTGCTATTATGGTATTACTATCAATGAGTTTCTTTATGTTTGTGACTAATTGATTTATATATTTGGGGGCTTCCATATTTGGAGAATAAATGTTTTCAATTGTTAGGTCTTTTTGGTGGATAGACCCCTTAATTATGTTATAGTGCCCTTCTTCATCTCTTGTTACAGTCTTCACTTAATTTACTTTTTTGTGTGAAACATTTCGATCTTCTTTTATTTGTATTTTTATAATCTATTTTTTAAATAGCTTATTGTCAAGTTGGTTTCCATATAACACCCAGTGCTCATACCCACAAGTGCCCTCCTCCATGCTCATCACCCCCTTCCCCTCTCCTCCACCCCCACCAGTCCTCAGTTTGTTCTGAATATTCAAGAGTCTCTCATGGTTTGCCTCCCTCCCTCTCCCCAACTATTTTTCCCCTTCTTCTCCCCCATGGTCCTCCGTTAGGATCCTCCTAATGCACCTATATGTGCAAACATGTGGTATCTGTCCTTCTCTGCCTGACTTATTTCGCTCAGCATAACACCCTATAGTTCCACCCATGTTGCTANATTTTCTAGAAGGGTTGCATCAGCTTACATTCTAACCAACAGTGTAGGAGGGTGCCCATTTCTCCACATCCTCACCAGCATCCAGAGTCTCCTGATTTCTTCATTTTAGCCACTCTGGCCAGCGTGAGGTGGTATCTCAGTGTGGTTTCTATTCGTATTTCCCTGAATAGGAGGGACGCTGAGCATCATTTCATGTGTCTGTTGGCCATCTGGATGTCCTCTTTGAAGAAGTGTCTGTTCATGTCTTCTGCCCATTTCTTCACTGGATTGTTTGTTTTTCGGGTGTGGAGTTTGNNNNGTCTTTATTAAGAAGGGATGCTGTATTTTGTCAAATGCTTTTTCTGCATCTATTGACAGGATCATATGGTTTTTATCTTTTCTTTTGTGAATGTGACATATCACATTGATTGATTTGCGAATATTGAACCAGCCCTGTAACCCATGAATGAATCCCACTCAATCATGGTGGATAATTCTTTTTCTGTGCCATTGAATTCAATTTGCAAGTATCTTGTTGAGGATTTTTGCATCTGTATTCATTAAGGATATTGGCCTGTAGTTCTTTTTTTGCTGGGTCTTTGTCTGGTGAGGGATCAAAGTGATGCTGGCTTCATAAAATGAGTCTGGAAGTTTTCCTTTGGTTCCTATTTTTTTGAATAGCTTGAGAAGAATGGGTGTTAATTCTGTTTTAAATGTCTGGTAGAATTCCCCCAGGGAAGCCATCTGTCCCACGGCTCTTATCTGTTGGGAGATTTTTGATAACTTTTTCGATTTCCTCACTAATTATGGTTCTGTTCAGATTTTCTATCTGAAAAAGGACTTTTTCATGCATGATTTTTCTATTTGAGTGCTCACTCTTTTCTTTTTGAGAAGCCTGGCTAGAGGTTTGTCAGTTTTGTTTATTTTTCCAAAAAAACCTGCAGTCTTCATTTTAAAGTCTAGATTGTCTGATGTGAGTATGGCTACTCTGGCTTTCTTTTGTCGACCATTAGCATGATAGATGGTTCTCCATCCCCTTAATTTCAATTTGAAGGTGTCTTCAGGTATAAAGTGGGTCTCTTGTAAACAGCATATAGATGGATCTTGTTTTCTTACCCATTCTGTTACTCTCTGTCTTTTGATTGAAGCATTTGTCCATTGACATTTAAAGTGAGTACCACCAATTCTTTATCCTCATTCTACTTACCTTCCCAGCAGCACTTGGCACAGCTGGCCACTCTCTCTGCAAAACACTTTATCCTCTTGGCTCCTATTGCTTTTATCTGACCACACTGGTCGCTTCTTAGTTTTCTAGATGGACTCCTCTCTGTTGTGACCCCTCAAATAGTTGTTAAACTCAGGGCTTTTTCCTGGACTCTCCTTCCTTATGGAGCCACCTCTCTCTCTCTCTCTCTCTCTCTCTCTCTCTCTCTCTCTCAGAAACTTAACCCAGTCCTATGGTAGAAATGCCATTTCCAGGCCAGTGATTCTCAAATCTATATTTCTGGTGCCCAGACCTCCTTGGAGACCAAACTCCTCTATGCAACTCCCTATATTTTACATTTCCTCTTGATGTCTACTGAGCATCTCAATACAGTAACTCTGATCCAGAACTCTTTATTCATTTCCCTCTGAAGTCTGTTCCTCTCCAGTATTCCTTGTCCCAATTAATATGGAGATACAACTAAAATCTAGTGTATGTGCTGCCGAAGCGAGCACAAGTTACAACTAGAATCTAGAACACATTCATGACTGCTCTTACTCTCACGACATTCCAGGATGGGGCTGTACCATTGTGTATCCCCAGTGTGACCGCCTCTTTTCTCTGCTAAAATCTTAAAGCAACATTGGTTTTCCATGAGGCTAATTCATAGCTTCTTAAGTGGTCTCCCTATTTCTATTCTTGCCCCAATATATCCCATCTTCTATACAGCCACCAGAGTCTTCTCAAGAATAAACCAAATCACATCACTTCCCAGCTTCAAACACGTGGTGGCTTCCCTTTGACCAGCAGAATAAAATCCAAACTTTTCACAATGGTCTACATCAGTCGTGGTCATTTGTTATATAGAGCGGCTTGTAACTTAATTTGAGTCTAAAAGTATTAACCAGAATAAGGCATTTATTTTCCTGATTACCTCTCTATTAAATATTTCTAAACTTTGCAGGGGCCTGGTCATGTAATATCATACTGCTGATCATCCCTACTTTGAATATAGGATAGTGTTATCTGTGGAATGACACTTAATGCTTAGAAAGGCAACACAAGTCATTAGCTTTTCTCTTCCTGGAAAAAGTATATAACACTTCCTGCTACATCTTTCCTTACACAGAAAACAACTGAGAGTTGAAATACACACTTCACCATATGAGTGGTCCCACATTCATCTTTGGGAAACAGTATATGGATTAGATCATCAGCCTCTTCAGGCTGTCCCACTGCCCTCAATAATTATGCCTGTTGACTAGATTTCAGGTTTATATTAAAAACAAAAGACTCTCTACGTTCCTAGCTATGGGCAAAGAAAAGTGAGATCAAAGTATTTGCAGTGTGTTCTATCTTCTTTTACTAGGTTCTCATGAGGCATTAGCAAATAGGTTTTTCTATTTTTTTAATCACAAATATTCAAGTAAGTCAAACATAGTTTCTTGGTCTTGGGATTTTAATTTTCTTCTTGGAGCTTTTAAATTATTGGCTAAGATTATATTTCTGAAATAGGAAGTACTTATGCTTACAAAAATACCATCAGGAAAGAAACTCTATTCTACTCTCTTATGTCTAGTGAATGAGGGCTGACCCCTGCATCAGAGTCTGTGCTGATAGCTCAGAACTTGGAGCCTGCTTCAGATTCTGGGTCTCTCTCTTTGTTCCTCCCCGACTCACACTCTGTCTCTCTTTCACTCTAAAAAATAAACATTAAAAAAATACATTCACAGAGTTAACTTAAAAGCAGTGAAGCTCACATAGGTGGTTAAACTTGGGGGCATATATACCATTTTAACAAAAGAAAGAAGTTTGGGCTTCAAGGAATGATAAATTATGGGAAAGCAACTAGGAAATATGTAGGGGGATGAATGAAAGAGAAGAGCTATTCTAGTAAGGTGTGTTTATGCAAACTTGTCTCAGCATCGACTTCTCTTCCATGTCTGGTGGTAAGGGTGCTCTTCTCTTCCTGCTACCAGGGTGGGGAGGCATGTTTCCCAAAGGGAAAGTCATGCTCTGCTTTTAGGCAGGTGAGGGGAAGGCAGAGAACTCTCCCTGAATTTGTTGATTCTCAGTTGCTTTCAGCTCAAAGAAATCCTTAACCAGAATGGCATATTTTGGGGTGCCGTATTCTGACCCCCTTCAATATAAAACAAAATCCTTAAAATTTAAATCAGATGGTTGGCTAGAATCCTATGTTAATGTGAAGCCTCTTCATCTTTCCGAGATGAAGAATCTTTTCAGATTCTAGCTGAGGGGAGGGGAGTTGAAGCAGGGCAGAGAATGGTTTGGAAAGTGGGGCAGATGTGGGCTCTGGCTGTGGAAATCTGAGCACCGTAGACGTGGGTTACTCACTTCGTAAGGTTATCTATACTTAATTATCCTTTTTTCTCCTGTTAGGTATTTACTTAGGCCTCAGTTTTTCTGGATTTTGGAATTACAATGATATCACATGGTATAACCTGACAGATATGATCTATTCCCAAGTTGGAGAAGGTAATTCCTCTAATGGTTACTTCATCTTCGGGATTCCATATATATATCAATACTTGATCAGTATCTATGAAATGTCTTTGCTTTGCTGAGGAGCTCATCTTTTCCTTACTTTTTAACCCCTGGTGTGATTTCTTCCCTTAGAACACACAGAGCTTTCAGTGGTGGATATGGTTTTAACAAATCACTTTTTAGTTATGCTCACCTCTCTGGGTCTTTTTGTAAGTGGAGATCTCCGTTATCCATCATCCTCTGTCTTAACGGTATGTGAATTGCTTTTAAATACATTCCTATTTCAGAAATACAATCTTAGTCAATAATTTTAAAACTCCAAGAGGAAAATTAAAATTCCAAGAGGAAGAAACTATGTTTGATTTACTTTACCATTTGCGATATTAAAAAAAAAAATAGAAAAAGTATTTGCTAATGCCTCCTGAGAAACTCCAAGAGGAAGAAACTATGTTTGACTTACTTTAATATTTGTGATTTTTAAAAAATAGAAAAAAATATTTGCTAATGCCTCATGGGAACCTAGTAAAACAGATAGGACACCCTGCAAATACTTTGATCTCACCTTTTGTCTACATAAAGGACACATACTTGATATTTGAGCTATGCATGGTGTGTCTTAGAATTTAAATGCTTCTTCCTTTTAGAAAATGTAAAAGCAGAATACAATGGCTTTTTCCTTTGCCTCATAGTGTTGAATATACCCTTTGGAAATGGTGCTAGTTTTATTGCCACACAAATTTATAAGTTTTAAACATGTACATATAGAAAATTATTTCTCTATTTATACTTACATATGTTCCCAAAATACTCTATAGTAATTTATGCAGCTAAATATAGTATTACAAATGAACATAAATTTAGAAGTTGGTAATGGGATCGAGAGAAAGGGCATATACATTTTGGTGAGGGTACGTAATGTGCATACCATGAAATTCTTAAACATGTCAATAAACATTTCTCAAAAGTTACCACAACAGAAATAAGAGCAATGACAGATTTGGGGACAGAAGAAAAAAAGATAAGACGGAGTATAGAAGGGCCAATTACATTGGTTGAGAAACAGGTGTTTCTTACATGTGGGGGCTATGACCTTTCTTCAGGTGTATGAATATTCACAGCCTGCCCTCCTTCCTCAACGTTTCTGAGGAAGTACCATTTGTTGCTCAAACAACCAACAGGTCTGACCTTTGATGTGCTTACCATGTAACTGTTGAAGTAGAGACTTGAAGAAGCCGGGCACAGTGACGTCAGTCCAAAGCACAGAAGATTGGGCATAGGTTGTATAGTGAGGGCTGGCACTGGGCGAGGGAGAAACAGGTGACCATGGAGAAAATAATAGGTTAGGGGATTTCCTAATCCCAGTGGGTGGCAGATTTAGTACCTATCTGTACCCTTCTAAACTCCTCCATTTAAATCATTACAGGATTAAAAACAAATCTCAGATCCTTTCTGTAATTAAGTTCAAGTACAAATAAATTAATAAAACAGTGAAACAAAGCAAAGACCAGAGAGGAAATCTCCAGGATATTATATAAACTATGTTAGAGGCTGGTTTTAATGGGTGACACTAACTGCTGGGATACAAAAAGCATCATTTCCTTTAGTGTAATTTAAATTGCTATGTTTTGTTATGCCTTCTGATATGCAAGCAAAAATTAAAGTTTTTTTTTTTCCTTGTAGTTTTCAAGGGCAGACTTTTGTGGTTTCGAAAGGGTAAGAAGCTTGAAATTTCCAAGGGTTGGTTAGAAGTTAAGTGTTTGCTTGGGGCACCTGGGTGGCTCAGTCACTTAAGCGTCTGACTTGGGCTCAGATCATGATCTCATGGTTCGGTAGTTCAAGTCCTGTGTCAGGCTCTGTGTTGACAGCTCAGAGCCTGGAGCCTGCTTTGGATTTTGTGTGTTTCTCTCTCTCTGCCCCCCTGCCCCCCACTCATGCTCAGCCTCTGTCTCTCAAAATTAAATAAACATTAAAAAAAAAATTAGTGTTTCCTTGATGACCTAAGAGATGAGGTGCAAAATAAGAATTTACAACATAGATCATTCCTGTTACTGTGTTATTGTTTACAGTTTGAACCTAAAGAAACTTACTTCCAGCAAACACAAAGCAATGCTCTCTCCTTCCCTTTCAAAGGAAGAAGTGTATCTCCCTGTTTCATTGGCCATCCCCACCCCTTCTTTGCATGTTCTCTCCAGAAGGGTTGTGGTTATTAAGGTGTGTTCTGCACAATGGTACCCCCTTGGAAAGAGAGACAGGGCTGAAATTTGGCTAACACTTTTCTCCCCACCCCATCTACACCTGTGTGGGTCTGTGCCTGCCTGGAGAAAGGGACACTTCTAATTTTCACCGAAGTGCCATTTAAGCTAACCACAGGTTTGCTGCTGGGTGGGGGTGGGGAGGGGATTCCATCAGTCTTTTCATTCCTCTCTGTTATTACAAAGTCAAGTTTTGTGATTCAAGTAGGTCATTCCCATCAACATATAAGCATGCGTGGAACCCACCACAGAATTATGAGTATTCCTAGCCTACTGCCATGGCCCGTCTCCTTCCATCCTATACAGGCCTGTAGGTATACACCCAGCTGTTCACGCACACACACACTCTCTCACCATCTAGAAGGAAGGAACATTCATGTCTAGGACACAAATGGATCTGACTCCTGTCATACTAACAGGAGAAAGTGAAGCAGGGACCATGGAGGGCCAGGTGGGCAACACAGATGTACATTAGAAAGAACAGGGGGAAGTACCTGTCATAATAGAATTCCAAACCTGGCACAACTCTATCATTCGAGACTGAAGGGGAAGGAAAGAAAGTTGCACACATAAGACAAAGAGAGCTTACTACCCAGAGACACCCATGAAGGAGTGGAATGTCAGCAACAGTGACAGACCTAAAACATAAGCTCTAAGCTCTGACAGAGGAAGGAACTTTATCTGTGAGCTCCACTCTGGGATCCACGTCCAGCTCGGCACCTGCCACAAGGTAGGCTTAGTAAATACTTGTTCAAAGAATGGAGTTGGTATAAAAACAATTTACAGTTCCAAATTTTGCGTTTAGTACTTGGGTGGAACCAAAACTCCAGATACTACGAGGAAGAAGGGAGATGATTTTCAGTGGATGATCAGCCTGTTGTGAGATCCTCGTTTGGTGGGAGAATCAATATGGGGAATAATTCTGGAATCTGATAGAAAAGCATATAGTTCAACACAAATGATACAGTTTAAGGGACAATTACCAGAAAAGAAAAGGAACTATGACCCAAAGCTTCCAACCTACCAGAGGAAGGAAAGAGGATGAAGGAATAATCCATCAGTTCCTACAAAAAGCAAGAAAGGAGGAAAACAGATGCAAAGATAGAAGAATGGAAAACCAACCATGAAGTGAGAATCACGCAAGATGCAATAAGAGAGGAGACTGTAACATGAGCTTTTCTCCTTACCCCTTGGCTCCCACTAACTTCCATCTCCAGTCCATCCAGCTGTCTACTCAGCAGTGTTAGAGATGCTGAAGAGCTAGACACAAAGCCTGAGCTTTCAGGAACCCCTTGAGCTTTGAGGAACCCCGCTGAGGAGACCTGGCACATCTTTCCTCGCATGGGTCATGTGAGGACGAGGTATTTGGTGACATGCAGGTGGAGGACTGGAAGGTGGGGGGCTCCTGGAGAGAGCTTGGCTTGGAGAGCTCTAGGAACTCCCAGAGAAAATTTTGGTCAACCTTGTGAAAGTGGCTGTTCTCTTGGAGAAAAAAGCCCGGTGAGAAGACTGTATTCTCCCTGCGCCTGAGGTGAGCAGGTAAAGGAGATGGAAGTGAGGAAGCCTGTTTCAGGTTCTGAGGTGAGGGGAACGGCAGCCCAGAGGTTGGGGACCAGTTCTGGTACTCCACCATCTGAGATGCTCCCCAAACCAGACTTGAGTGCTTCAAAATACATCTCAGCCCTCCCACCATGCTGAGAGCATAAAAGATCAGTAGAATCAGTCCATACACCAGAATTGCTGATGGGGAGGATAACAAATGAAGAACAACAAAATTAATTCATCAACTCATTTAACAATTATCCAATGAGCATCTATTCTATGGCTGCTGTTCTTGGCACTGAGATTTTAGCAAGAAAAAAAAAGACCACCGACATCTATTGGCTTAGAGTTTCAAGTGCCACATGAAAGTACTTTCTGGGACTAAACACCACACATTGCAATTAAAAACTAGAATGAATTGAGATGCCTGAGTGGCTCAGTTGGTTAAGTGTCCAACTCTTGATTTTGGCTCAGGTCATTATCTCATGGTTCGGGAGTTCAAGCCCCACATTGGGCTCTGCACTGACAGCATGGAGCCTGCTTGGGATTCTCAGTCTCCCTCTGTCTCTGCCCCTCCTCTGCTTGTGCTTTCTTGCTCTCTCTCTCAAAATAAATAAACATTTTTAATGGAATAAACTGAAGGAGAGAATAGCCATTGTTTAGATGCAGATAAGCAGTGCTGAAGAGGAAGAGGAAGAAACTTCTCAAACCAGGGAAGATGGGTAAAAATCACTGGGGCAAAGATAGACCTTTGAGAATAATCGAAGTCTAAGAGGTGAGAGAAGTTTTGGAAGGAATAAAAAAGGAACCAATAGATTACAGGCAATGACAACACAAGTAGTAAAAGAAAATTACACTGAAATTAAGAAAGATCCATGGCTGTCTATTGAAAAGGCCCACTAAATCCTGGAAGAATTGAAAAAGATGTATGTGTGAGCATATCCTAATAATATTTCTGAATTGAACGGTTAAGGGGAAAATATTACAAGTTTCCAAACAGAAGGAAATTAGATGGTATTAGATTTCACTTATACAACAGTAGAAGCTGGAAATAGTAAAATCCACATCTCCAGTCTATCAAGACAGAGGGACCAAAGTCCAAAAATCCTATTTCCAGTCAAGAGATGATTCGTCTTTCCAATTAAGAAAGAATTCAGGGAAGTATATCGCCTGGTTATTCAGACTAAGAAAAATACTCAAGAGAGAACTTTAACAAAATAAACCAATGAGCACAGATATTGGGGAGATAAAGAGAAGAGGAAACGGTGATGAGCAATGCTTAGCTATTTCTCTCATTTTATGTAATATCTATGTTTTCTGTCTGTAGAAGTCAAAATGGAGTGCTAGACAAAGATCTTGAAACAGAACATGTTGCAAGGGAAATTAGAATTTTCAAAGCCTAAAAAGTATTATTTTCAAATACTAATAATACATTCCCATGGTTAAAAAACCAAAACAGTTAACATAAACATCTGCATTGAGAAGTCTTGCTTGCTCCTTTGTATACACTTTCCCTGGTCCTTCCTGCCTCTACATCTTTAATATTTTCAGTGATATTTATTTATTTATTTATTATTTAATTTTTAAGTAACCTCTATATCCAGTATGGTGCTTGAACTTACAATCAAGAAAGCAAGGGTCTCACACTCTTGCCCCTTCAGTGATTTTTAAGTGTAAATTTAAATAATTATGAATATATACTCTCCTCACTTGCTTACACTGTATTCTAAATATGAATATATCTGTTTTCACTTAGCAACATATTAAGGGGGAAATTCCATATTAGTACATGCACTAATTCTTGTTTCTTGTCCTCATTCTACAAACCTTGCCTTTGTTGGCATAGCATTTTTTTCTCCATGTATTTGCCTCATACTCCTAAACTAAACACTCCTAAACTCCTACACTTCAGAAGTTTTTATTAGGTTTTTCTATTTTGCCTAAATGATATATTTTTTTTTCTTTATGTAGGTTGACTATGTCAAAGGAAAATTGTGGTACAATGAAAGATGTTTTGCCAACAGAGAACAATTTGAAGGTAAATTGAAAAGAGATATTAACCGGCTTTTTTCAATATAAGTGGCATATCAAGATGAAATAAAATGACATAAAATAAAAATAGAATAAAATAGAAAAGTAGGTTTGTTTTATATAAGTTAATGGCCTAAAACTGAGTGTGAGGAGGGGAAGGGGGATTAAATCTGAGATAATAGGCAGGCCCTGTTATAAATGAAAAAATTGAATTTGAAGATACTTGATTAATGATACATTTAGAAATATAGTAGCTGCTTGTAATCTCTGTACCTTTTTATTTTATAGTTGATTATGTTACTATCACCTTTGAGAGAAACAGGACCCTGAGTGAGGTATGGTATTAAATACTTTAAAAGGTAAGAAATTTGATTTCTTCGATTATTTCGTGGATTGTCATTAATCTAAAAAAAAAAAAATGGCAGCTCTATAGACTGAACAACTTCATCCCTCTTTGTGCCCAATTGTGTTTCTACTTGGGTTTAATGGCAATTATCTAGTCATGTTAAATCAGGACCTACACAGCAGTTCTAGAAAAACAATTCATGCCAGAAAGAGGGGCTTCACAGTGTTTTCTGGCCTCACATCTCCCAGAAGAGAAGCACAGACCTCAAAGATTTATCACTATTTTTGGTGGTTGATCAGGGGAACACAGTGGTTCACTAGTTAATTTGCCTTGTAGAACTAATTAGACCTTATACTTTTAAAATGGCATTAACTTTTCCTTTCTCTTTTCGTAGTCCAGCTCTTGCTTTTATAGCAACGAACCATTTCATGAATGGCTACCTTGCTTACCTGACATTTTAAAAGGAACGAAAGCTATTGCTTCAAACGTAGTAACATTTCTCGTTGACCAAGAGCATGATGCTGGAGTCTACCTCTTCTCCAGCCAGGTAAGCATCACAGCCCCGGGGCAGGTGCTCCTGATGACACAACAACGGAAATTTACCTTTGCCTACAATGGAGTATGACAAGGCAATGAGAAAGAATGAAATCTGGCCATGTGTAGCAACATGGACGGAACTAGAGGGTGTTACGCTGAGCGAAATAAGTCAGGCAGAGAAGGACAGTTACCATATGTTTGCACGTATAGGAGGATTAGGAAGAACTTAATGGAGGACCATGGGAGAGAAGATTGGGAAAAAGAGTAGTGGAGGGGGAGGGAGGGAAGAGGGGAAGGGAGGTGATGGGCATGGAGGAGGGCACTTGTGGGGATGAGCACTGGGTGTTATATGGAAACCAACTTGACTATAAACTATTTAAGAAAAAACAATTTTACCTTTGCAAATGTATCTCTGAGTTCTTGTTATCTTTGGTGGTAGGAGCTGATAAAATTTAACTGCCACAAAATTATTTGTGGTTGATAATACAGTTTAAGGCACTTTAGGGATTTCTTGCCTCTGCTTGTCATTCAGTTCAATGAAAATGGAAAATATGATGCTGTCTGCATAGGGATTCTCCTTTGCTTATTCTCCCGGAGAATATAAGCTGAGCTTGGTCTATATAAAGTTAAGGTTCCATAAGTTGATTAGTTTAAATGAACAAAAAATAGGGCACCTGGGTGGTTCAGTCAGTTAAGTGTCCGGCTTCGGCTCAGGTCATGATCTTGTGGTTCGTGAGTTCAAGCCCCGCGTCAGGCTCTGTGCTGACAGCTCAGAACCCGGAGCTTGCTTCAGTTTCTGAGTCTCCCTCTCTCTCTCTGCTCCTCCCCTGCTCACACTCTGTCTTTTTCTCAAAAATAAATAAACGCTAAAAAAATGAACAAAAAATGGGACAAGCTCTACCCTTATAAATTTAGGGGAGAAAAAAATAATTTTCTTCTACCCTCTTATGTTCAGTTTTTGTGGCCCTGCAAATTGATTTATGCATGCAGTGTACATACACGTGGGTGAAAATCATTGATGAGAAACTCAAAAAAGTGGCTACAATTTGAGGATTATATACTATCCTAATAGTTTAAGGGGACAGGTGAGAAAGGCACTTAAGGGAAAACAAGTGAAAAGATAATGAGTTAACAGGAGATAAGAAAGTTTGTGATGTTTGTTTATACAGGTATGAGTGGTTTTTAGTCTCCTCGGGCCTTAAAACTCCTCTGTAGAAGGGATTTGGGGTGGATTTTATTTGCCTTCTCCCTTCTGGGAGTAGATCTGCTCTGAAGAGTAATTAATGATAGCCTTATTTCCCGGAAGTTGCTGCTTTTAGAGAAGGGAAGGCTTTTTTCCCCTGCATCTGTTGAATCTTAAATGTCTACAGCTTAATGATGATCTCTATACCACAGTGGCATATCTTGGGGTACACATTCTGACCCCCTTCAACATCATGATCCAAGTAGAATTGTAATGTAGCCCAAGCATCCACACTTTTAAAAGGTAGTTGACCATGATAGTTGTAAGCATGGACATTGGAATTGGTCTATTTGAGCAATAGTTCTCTAATAAACCTTCCCATACCATTTACTATAGAAGCTTGGACAAATTATTTAATCTTCTAAACCTCATGCTCAACATTTGTAAAATGGTCCTATAAGGCAGGGAGAGGCAGAGCAAAAACACATCGATCGTTGCTAATCCTTCCAGTTCTATTCTGGTTAATAGATGTGTCCCTATCTTAATCAAAATCTGAGTAACAGGAAACACAAAAAATTGTAGCATGGTCTAGTGATATTAATGGTAAAATTCTTACAATTTGTTCATGCTTAATCTATTTCTAGAAAACCACCACTGCCTCTGTGAACACCCTAAAAAATAACAAGCCAGGATTAAAAACAAAATTTCCACATTTCGTATTTCCTCCATCATTCTCTTCTCCTGTTGGAATGGTATTCCATCCGCGAAGCCATTTTCTGTATGCTTATGGTAACCAGGTGAGTACACATGACATTTCCCACTCTAGGGTAGATGTAAATCTTCTCTTGTTCTATGCTGAGTGGTTACACATCAAGTAAAGAGCAGCATCACTCTGATGATCAGGGAGATAGATAGAATGCCCAATGAAGAGAGATGAGAGGAGAGGAATTAGTGACAGTGAATACAAACAAATCCTGCAAAGTTTTGCTGAAAAGGAGAGCAGTAAAATGCAGCAATGGGAGCAGGAGGAAGGGAGATCGAGAGAAGGTGGGGAGAGGGGTGGCTCTATTGGTTAAGTGTCCAACTTCAGCTCAGGTCACAATCTCACGGTTTGTGGGTCCGAGCCCCCCCCCCCCGNAGCCTGCAGCCTGCTTCAGATTCTTTATCTCTCTCCTCCTGCCCCTCCCCCACTTGTGCTCTACTGAATAATGGGAATTATTGTCTTCTCCTGTTATCCTGAATAATAGGAATTATTCAGTAGAGAGGGAAAAACTGGTGTTGAGAGAGGGAGAAAGTGCTGGAGCGACATGTCTAAAAACAGTAACAGGAATAAGGGAGGGCTTTTGGATTCCAGAGCTGGTAAGTGAATAGGTGCGATAATGGAAAGGTGTGGAAATTTATCTTTTAATTTTGCCACAAAAATCAAAGTTATTATTTGAACATGCAGATGGAGGAGTGTTGGGGGTTTGAGGAAAGAGAACAGAGTGAAATAGTTGCCTAGAGAGCGGGACAGTGGATGACTGATGAGGGAAGGCAGTACGATTGCTTGCACTTTGTGCTCATAAATTCCAAATGTGACCAGTTCAAGATTATTGTATGTTCTTCTCTGTGTTCAGTTGTGGGAGTGCACACACGTCGGAGAAGACAAAGAGCTATATTTAACCACAGTTCTATTTTTATCAAGAGGTTATTAGGAAGTAAAAGAGTGTACAGAAGGAAATGCAATAGGACAAAAAAAGTTAAGAAATCAAAGGCATAAACAATAAAAAGTAAACAAACTATTTACTTACAGAAGATCTGATTGCCTGTATAGAAAACTTAAAAGATACAAATTATTTAAAAGAAGTAAAAGAGTTAAGGTGGAAGGGAAAGTCAATTTCATTTCTGCCCATGATCAACAAATTTGAAAGCATACTTTTTTAAAGTTTATTTATTTATTTTGAGAGTGAGAGTGAGCAGGAGCAGGGGAGAGGCAGAGAGGGAGAGAGAGAATCCCAAGCATGTTCTGCACTGTCAACACAGAACCTGATATGGGGCTTGATCCCATGAACTGTGAAATCATGATTTGAGCCCAAATCAGGAGTCAAACACTTAACCAACGGAGCCACCCAGGCACCTCCCAAGACACATCTAAAGAAGAATAAAGATGAGGGATTTGAACTACAAGATATTAATACTTTTTAAAAAGTTGTCATAATTATGATAATGTGTTTTGACCCAGAAACAGACCAAGTGACCAATGGAATGAAATAGAAAGCCTACAAATAGACCCAGCCATATCTAGAATGTTGATCGAGGCAAAAATGGCATCACAGCTGAGGGGAAAAGAAAAGACTGCTTATAGTAGGATGGGAAGTATTGGTTACATATGAAAAATGTTGCAACATACATCAAGTCCAACTCCTGATGGATTAATAATTTAAATACGAAAACCTTTACAGAAAAATATAAGTAAATACCTTTCTGAAATCAGGATAGCATACCCTGGACACAAAAATCAGGACATAAAAAAAAATAACAACAACAACCAGTGGCCATTAAAAAAAACAGCACCACTTTCATGAAAAGGAATTCTGGGTCTGCAAGATGGCAAATTTAGAAGCTTTGGGCCCTTGCGCTCCCACAGACTCAGTGAGTTAGCAACAAAATACAGATCAGAGTGCCCTTGCAAGAACTCTAGAGACCCGTTGATTACTTACAGCACCCAGAACAACAGAAACCCAGAAAGGGATTCTAACAAAAGGGGTAGGAAAATTTGCCCATCTGTGCCCTACCCCCAACCACCCTAGCATGGCACAACCAGGAGAAAACACACACAAGGGATCTTCCCTTGGGATAGAAACAAAATGTGGATCTTGCATCCAACATTTTGGCTTGTCTGAGGGATGCTCAAGGGACTGGTTTCAGTCTTGCCTAACCCAGAGCACTGACGGGACTAGCAGCATTTTTTTTGGAAACTGCTGAAAAGGAGGAGGAGGAGCCTTGGCAAGATGGTGGAGCTGGAAGCGTCAGACCATCCGTTTCCCCCAGAGACACCAGTGTAACAATATACAGACCACAATACCTTTGAAAGAACTCTAGAATCCATTTGAGAAGTTACAGCATCCAGACCAACCTCAAGCCCAAGAGATTCCAACAAAAGGGATAGGGAGACTTAGAACATCTTCCATATCCATCCATGCCTCTTCTTCTGTCTGACTTAATGCAGCACCACTTGGAGGAAGCCTCCCTCTCCAGGAATCCTCCCTCAGGATGGAAACAAAATAATTAACTGTGTGTCCAACATTCTGGCCAGACTGGGGAATCTGTGTCACCTAACTCAGAGCACTGATGGAACTGGCAGCCTTGTTCGGAAACTGTTGAAAACAGATATGACCTCTGCAGCACTTTAAAGCTGCAGTTCTACGGGCACATGCCAGGAGCAGCAAGAGCTTATGCGTGTCTGGAAGGAGAGGGATAAACTGCTGAGGCAACTTGGAATACTAAAAACACAGCACAGGCCAGAGAAAACACATCCTTAGAAGAGGTTTGAGAAGCCCTAGAGTGTCTAGTTGATCTGACTGGTAAGGGTCTGCGTGAAGCCAGTCCATAAACAGTGGGAGAAGTGGTTGTGTAATCAAATGCCCAAGTCTCCAAACAACAGCATCACAAAGCGTGCAAAGAAACAGGGAAACAGGGCCCAGTCAAAGCAACAGAACAAAACCCCAGAAAATGACCGTAAAGAAATGCAGACTTCTGAGCTGCCTGACAAAGGATTTTAAGCAACTGTCATAAAGATGCTCAATTAACTAGAAGCAAACATAACTAGACAACGAAATCAAGAAAATAATGAACTAATGGAGAATATAAAACATAGGAACTATAAAAGTCAAACAGGTGTTCTGGAGCTGCAACATCCAATAACTGAGCTGAAGTCCTCACTCAGAGGAGTTGAATGGTAGACTTACTATTTGATACCATCAAGTCAGAGAAGCAAAAAGCAAAAAAGAATGAAGAAAATGAAGAGTCTCAGAGACTTATAGGGTCTATCAGACAGACCTATCTCTGCAATATGGGAATTACAGAAGGAAAAGAAAGAGAGAAAGGGGCAGAGAACTTATTTAGAGAAGTAATGACTGGAATTTTCCAAAGCGGAGGAAAGAAATGGATGTATAAATTAAAGAAGCTTAAAGAATTGCAATCAGGATAAATCCAAAAAGACCAACACTGAGACATAATCAAAATGTCAAAAGTCAACAAAGAATCTTAAAAGCAATGAAAAAAAAAGTAGCTCATTATATACAAGGGAAATTCCATAAGATTATCAGTGGGTTTCTCAGCAGAATTCTTGCAAGCCAGCAGTGAGTGGGATAATATATTCAAAGTGCTGAGAGGAAAAAAAAATGTCAATCAAGAATACTATATTTGGCTGTCATTCAAAATTGAAGGAGAAAATAAGATTTCCCAGATAAACTAAAGATGGGGGAGTTCATTACAACTAGACCTTTCAGAAAGGATGGAAGGAAGGAAGGGGAGAAGGGAGGGAGGGAAGAAGGAAGGAGAGAAAGGGGGAGGGAGAAAGGGGAGGAAAGAAATTATTGAAGAGATTCCTTCAAGGTGAAAATAAAGGATGCTAGGTAGCATCATAAAGTCACATGAAAATTAAAAAGTTTTCCAATAACATAAATACATGGGCAAATTTAGTAACTTGGAGTGTAATTTTTGGTGCATAAATTCACTTTTAGTTTTTGTATAGAATTTAAATGAGAAACTCACTTTAAAAAGCTATAATCCTATGTTCATAAGGATATAATATAAAAAGATGTAATTTGTGACCTCAGTGGCATAAAGTGGGGAGGTAGTGCTATGTAAGAGGAGCTTTTGTACACAATGAAGTTTTTATCAGATTTAAAAGAATGCTATAACTTTAAGATGTTTTATTGTAATGGTTACCCCAAAGAAAAAATGTATAGGATATATGCACAAGAAAATAAGGAAATCAAAGAATGTCACTACAAATAGTGTAATGTCAAGGAAAGCTATAAGACACACACACAAAAATAAAATGGCAGTAGTAAGTCCTTCCATATCAGTAACTACTTTAGATGTAAATGGATTACATTGCCCGGTCAAAAGAGAAAAATAAGCTGAATGCATAAAAACAAAAAGCAATAACAAAAGCTCTCAGGATGCAACCATGTGCTGCCTACAAGAAATTCACTTTAGATCTAAGCACACACATAACCTGAAAGTAAAAGGGTTGAAAAAAATATTCGATGAAAATAGTCACCAAAAGAGAGCAGGGTTGGCTATACTAATATCATACAAAATAAACTATAAGTCAGAAAGTGTTGTAAAGAGACAAAGAAGGATGTTATATAAGATAAAAGTTCAGTTCATCAAGAAGATCTAACAATTATAAACATTTATGCCCTAAGCCGTCAGAGCTCCTAAATATAAAGAAGCAAACTTTAAAAGAATTGAAGAGAAAAATTACAATGTAACAGAGGGGGCCTTCAATACCCTGCTTTCAATAATGGATAGAAAAACCCAACAGAAGATAAATAAGAACACAGAAGACTTGAACGACACTGTAGACCAATTAGACCTAACAGACTAATCAGATGACTCCACTTGACAACAGCAGAATATAAATTCTTCTCAAATACACACAGAGAATTCTTTAGGACAGAACCTAAGTGAGGCTACAAAAAAGTCTCAAAACATTTAAAGTAACTGAAATTATACAAAGGGTTTTTTCCTGATCATAACGGAACAAAACTAGAAATCAATAGTAGAAAGAAAACTGGAAAATCCACAAGTGTATGGGAATTAAACAACACATTTTTAAACAACCAGTGAGTCAAAGAAGTAGTCAGAAGGAAAATTAGAAAATATCTTAAGAAAATTAAAATGAAGGAGTACCCAGGTGGTTCAGTCAGTTAAGCATCCAACTTTGGCTCAGGTCATGATCTGATGGTTCATGGGTTAGAGCCCCACATCAGGCTCTGTGCTGACAGCTCAGAGCCTGGAGCTGCTTTAGAATCTGTGCCTCCCTCTCTCTGTCCATCCCTTGCTAGAATTCTCTCTCTTTCTCTCTTCAAAATAGATAAAAACATTTTTTAAATGTTAAAATGAAAACAAAACACACCAAATTTATGGGATGCAGCAATAGCAGTACTGACAGGAAAATTTATAGCTATAAATACATACATTATTAAAGAAAAATCTCAATTCAACAACCTGACTTTATACCTTAACTATGAAAAGAAGAACAAATCAAACCCAAAGTTAGCAGATGGAAGGAAAGAACAAAAATTAGAACAGAGATAAAGGCAATAGAGAATACAAAAATAATAGGGAAAATCAACAAAACTAAGAACTGGTTCTTTGAAAGTTGAAAGGTCACCAAAATTGATCAACTCTTAGCTGTATTAACTAAGTAAAAAAGAGAAGAGTCTGGAAAGGGATAGAGGAGACCACAATTATCTAAGATAAGGTATAGAAGGAAAATTATTTTGATGGTTGTCAAAGAGACTTCACCTACATTTATAATCTGTTAAAATTAAGAAAAGCCTATTTTCAGCTATAACTTGTCATTGAAAAGAACTTTAAAAACCTGAAATCTTCATCTGACTAAGACTTAGGCTATTAAAAAAGGTACCAAGGAGGATTCATCCAATACAGGATCTGATTTATTTTCAAGCAACTCTTAACTGAAAGATGAAGGAGTAAAGACACTCACATGCTATGGTGGAGTATATGTGAGGATTTATTACCAAGGTCCCAAAACACGCCCTTGCAAGTGTCCAGGGGCTCTTCCACACAAAACATTGTCACATACAGATTGGCTGGGTGTCTGGAACATAGAAGTCTTATGTCGGTATGAGGTAAGTGCTCTCCTTCCTATCCAAGTACACCCAGCATTTCATCTTCTTGGGAGATGATGGGATAACTTCATTCTCTTATACATTCACCATTCACCATGCACACTGTGTAGACCTGAGACTCTGCCACATACACTGTCATCCAAACCCTAGGAGAGAGAACTAGAGTGTTGACCAAGTGGGTAAGGCGTCTGTACGTGTGTTCGCTTATGCGTGTGATGGATGCAGGAATATGGAAAAGACGACACTATAGGACTTTTCTTACCTAGGAAGATGAGGCCGATAGGCTAATGCTGACTGTCAGATGGCAGCCGTTCAGTGAGCTATTATCTTTTTATTTCCTTAGGTATGGCTTTCAATGGACGGTGGCAACACGTTCGAATTTTTAGCGGACTTTCATGATGATATCATAAAGAACACTTACCACAGTTTTTATACATCAGATATTACTTTTGTTTCCCAAAGTGGAAATGTTTACTTGACAAAGGCAGGTGAGGAATTCTCTTTTATTGGTGTAAGCACTACATGTGAGCCAGGGTGAAAAAAACTCTTCCATTTTAATCAACTAATCTTAAGGTCTCAAACCTATTAGTGGTGATGGATTTTTAAAAAAATATTTTTATTGTGGCAAAATACACATAACATAAAGTTGACCATGCTACTCAGTTTTAAAGTATACCGTTTGATAGTATTACATACATTCAAAATGGTCTGCTGCCATCAGCATCGTCCATCTTCAGAACTCTCCATCTTATAAAACTAAAACTCTGTGCCCCTTAAAAAATAAATCCTCATTTCCCCTTCCCCCCTCCCCGCAAGTCCCATTCTGCTTTCTGTCTCTCTGATTGTGACTACTCTAGGTCACTCATATAAGTGGAATCATCCAGTATTTGTCCTTTGGTGACTGGCTTACTTCACTTGGCATAATGTCTTCAGGGTTCATCTGAATTGTAACAGGTGTCAGAATTTTCTTCATTTGTCAGACTAAATAACATTCCATTGCATGTATATACCACTATTTGCCTATCTTTTCATTGCATCAAGGGACCTTTGTGTTGCTTCTATGTTTTTTTTTAAATTTTTTTAATGTTTTATTTATTTCTGAGAGAGAAAGACAGCGCGAGCAGGGGAGGGTCAGAGAGAGAGGGAAACACAGAATCTGAAACAGGCTCCAGGCTCTGAGCTGTCAGCACAGAGCCCGACGTGGGGCTCAAACCCACGAACCGTGAGATCATGACCTGAGCCGAAGTCGGACGCTCAACCGACTGAGCCACCCAGTGTTGCTTCTATGTTTTAGCTATTTTGAATAGTGCTGCTATGAGCATAGGTGTACAAATATCTCTTGGAAACCTTGCTTTCGACTCTTTTGGGTGTACACCCAGAAGTGGACTTGCTGAATCATATGGTAATTCTACTTTTTTAAGTTTTTGAGAAATTTAATTCTCTTTTCCACAGTAGCTGTACCATTTTACATTCCCACTGCCCACACAAGAGTTTTAATTCCTCTGCATCCTTGCCAACACTTGTTATTTTCTGTTGTTGTTGTTGTTGATAGTGGTCATCCTAATGGGTGTGAGGTAGTATCTCATAGTTTTGATTCGCATTTTCCTAACGATTGAGCATCTTTTCTTGTTCTTATTGGCCATTTGTGTATCTTCTCAGGAGAAATTTCTATTAAAGTCCTTTGCCAATTTATTAATCAGAATGCCTCTTTTTGTATTGCTGAGTTGTAGAAGTTCTCTATATATTCTGGATATTAATCCTTTATCAAACATTTGCAAACATTTTTTTTTCCATTCTGTGGGTTGCCCTTAATCTCCTTGGTTAGGTTAATTCCTAAGTAGTTTATTCTTTTTGATGATATTATAAATGGAATTGTTTTTCTAATTTCCTTTTCTGATTATTCTTTGTTAGTATATTGAAATACAACTGATCTTTATGTATTGATTTTATATTGTGTTATTTTGCTGAATTTGTTTATTCTAACTTTTTTTTGCAGAATTATTGGGGTTTCAACATATAGAATCATATCACTGTGAACGGAAATCATTTTACTTCTTCCTTTGTGATTTAGATGCTTTGTATTTTGTTCTTGCCTTATTGCTCTGGCTAGAACTTTTAGTATTGTGTTGAATAGGAGTGGTGAAAGCAGACATTCTTGTCTGATTCCTGATCTTAGAAGAAAACCTTTCAGTCTTTCACCATTGAGTTCAATGTTCACTGTGGATTTCTCATAAATGGCTTTTAATATTGAGATAATCTTTTATTCCTAGTTTGTTAAGTGTTTTTATCATGAAAAGATTGGAGCACAGATCCCAAGAGTTGGAAGACAGGGATCTCTTTGCCCACCCTGGCTCTTACAAGTTGCTGCAGGAATATGTGCCCAGCTGCCTGCCTGGTGGCTTGAGTGAAGGGCAGGTAAATACTGCCAAAGGCTGAAATTAACCATAATCTACCATCCAAGCCTTACTCTGGAAGTTGCAAGCCTTCAGTGGACTCCGGAATTCCAAAATAATTATCAGATATTTTCTGCCAGTGCAATTTTTGTGGGTAGACAGATTCCTGGGGCTTCCTACTCTACTCTTCCTACTCTTCCCAGAATCCTCCAGGGAGTGATGGAGTTTTAGGATCTGCTAAAGTAGGATCCTATGAACAGCCCAAAAGAGGGGGACCCTGGAACATACTAAGTTCTCATTTACAATTTCCGTGATGTTTTACTTTCTCAAGAGACAGTAATAACTCCCACTTACTGAGCTACATGTGTGCTTAGCACAAATACTATTGCATTGAACATTCACAGCACCTCAGCTGAAGTAGGTAATGTTAGCCTACTTTTACAAATGGATACAACTAAAATCACATGATTTGTAAGAGGTGGCATTGTATAAATGATATGACTCTCAATCTACTTTAATTCTGTGATTCCGTTGATCAAGCTTCCATAGCTCCTCTCAGTTTATTTGTGCAGCAAAAGAAACAGGGACAGACGCCCAATCTTTTCCAAATCAGTTGAATTTTGTTAACCAGACTTGGAGCCTAGAATGATAAAGGAACATGGTTCTCTATTCATGTCTATATCTCCATGACCTACATTTTCATTTCATTTTGTTATTCAATTACTAGGTCTTTGAGATCTTGTTTTGTTGAATCTATTAATTTATTAAGGTCTTTTGATGCAAAATACAGGGGAAATTTTGCCTTATCTTGGGATAGGCTTCATCTCAACTGGATTCTTATAGCTTTTAAATGCTATTAGTACCTACCTTCTCTGCCTTTTCATTCTCCTTCCCTCTGCTATCCCCCACCTTCCCCTTTACCCCTTTCCTTCGCTACGTCTTCTCCACCTTCTATCTCTGATCCTTCTTTCTTTATCTCTAATTCATCACAAAGTGTACAGCACTGGTCAAATCTTCTATTTGCTCTAATAGAATGTAGGTGGATTATTCCTGAGACCTGTTTGTTTCACCTCATTAAGGTAGCACTTGGACTTGCTCTCCTAGTGCAGTGCCTTGGGAGGTGGTAAACCTGGCTACGCTCAAGAGGGTTTGATTTTTTTTCCTTAGAGTACCATCTTTTCCATTGTCAACTTCTCTCTCGTGAGGAGAATGTTACTGAGAGTCCTCAGGATTTTGTTGATTTACCTTTCTTCTCACAATATTACCTAAAAGGGCCAGGTGTAGAGTGGTGGAGCCTGTTACATCAAAATTTTTCTTTCTTAGCACTTTCTTTTCTATGTTTTGGCATATTGTTCTTTTTCCTTTTTTGATCATTGCTGGTGGTTTTGTTTTGGTTTTTTGTTTGTTATTTATTTTTGTGGTAAAGTATACCTAGCACAAAATTTAGCATTTTAATCATGATAAATGTTAAATGAACCATGCTCATCAATGAACTGGCATTGAGTACATTCACGTTGTTGGGCAGCCATCAACACTGTCCATCTCCCTCTACAACTTTTCCATCTTCCCAAACTAAAATTCTGTACCCAGTAAACAATAAGTCCCCATTTTTCCTTCCCGCAAGCCTCAGGCAGCTACCTTCATCCCAATGGATTTGACTACTCTAGGTACCTCATAAAAGTGGAATCGTACACTTTTTGCTCTTTTGTGACTGGCTTATTTCTCTTAACATGTATTCAGGTCTTTTTTTTTTCTTAATGTTTGTTTGTTTTTGAATGAGAGTGTGCACAAGCGAGAGCGGGGGGTCGGGGGGACAGAGAGAGGGAGACAGAGGATCCCAAGCGAGCTCTGCACTGACAGAAGCAAGCCTGAGGTGGGACTCAAACTTACAAACCCAGAGATCCTGACCTGAGCCAGGGCTGGGCACTCAACCAACTGAGCCACCCAGCCACCCCCATGTGTTCAGGTTTTAATCCTGCTATAGCAGGTATCAGTACTTTATTCCTCTTAATGATCAAATAATATTCCATTTTATGGATAGGGCACATTTTGTTTATTAGAACATTTGAGTTGATGGACAGTTGATATTTAAACACTTTTTAGCTCTTGTGAATCATGCTTTTATGAGCACTTATGTTCAAATTTTTGTATAGAAATATGCTTTCAGTGCCATTGGATATGTATGTAGGAGTCTAACAGCTGGGTCATATGGTAACTCTGTGCTTACATTTTGAAGAACCGCCAAACTGTGGCTGTGCTAGTTTACATTCCCACCAGCAATGTGTGAGCATTATTTTTCCACATCCACGCCAACACTTATTATTTATTGTCTGTCTTTTTTATTTTAATTACTTCAGTAGGTGAGAAATTATATCTCATTGTGGTTTTGATATGCATTTCACTAATGATTAATGACCTTCAGCAGCTTTCCATGTTTTTAGTGGCCATTTGTACACCTTTGGAGAAAGGTCTGATCGAATCCTTCACCCATTTTAAAGTTGGGTTAATTGTCTTTTTATTGTTGAGTTGTAAGAGTACTTTATATATTTTGGATATTTGTCTCTTGACAGATTTGACAGATACGTGATTTGGATATATTTTCTCTCGTACTGGGTTATCTTTTTGACTTGCATCATGGTCCTTTTTGATACACAAACATTTTTTAATTTTGACAAAGTTCACTTTGTCTATTTTTCCTTTTGTTGTTTGCACTTTTGGTGTCCTTTCTAAGGAAACAGCCATTGCCTAATCCAAAGTCATGAAGATTTACACTTATGTTTTCTTCAAAGGGGATTATAGTTTTCATACATGTTTTTTGGTCCATTTTGTTAGGTGTTCATAAGATGATGAAGCTATCAACTGAATAAAAAATAAAACTGAAGTTCAATCAATAACATAATAGGCAAGGAGATTTACCTTCAGACATACAGTCTCCCCAAAAAGTTCTCAAGTAGCACTTGTGTAGATTATTGGGTAAATTTGGAATCGGGGCTGAACTTAGAGATAACTGATTAGGTGTAACCACAGTGAGCTTATTGACTATTCCCAAGATAAGAGTGAGGCAGGGTTCATTGATGTTGTTTGTTTTTAACAAGCCAGCATTCTTTACTGTTTAGCTTCAAACCAGTTTTTTCTGGTCTCTGATATGATTTTAAGCAGTAAGCCTTCTAAAGCTTTCTTTTTTTTTAATGTTTTTTAAATTTATTTCTAGGAGAGAGAGAGAGAGACAGCGTGAGCAGGGGAGGGTCAGAGAGAGAGGGAGTCACAGACTGAAACAGGCTCCAGGCTCTGAGTTGGCAGTCAGCACAGAGCCCGACGCGGGGCTCGAATCCACGAACCGCGAGATCGTGACCTAAGCGAAAGTCGGACTCTTAACCGACTAAGCCACCCACGCGCCCCTAAAGCTTTCTGATATGACTTCAAAATGCAAGATTTCTTTGACCTCAGTACTGTGTCCTTGATGCACACCAGCAGAACTCGGCGTCGCCATCATAGAATCTCCTCATTGGTTCTTCCTTACTCAAGGATGAGGAGAGACCACAGAATTCTGATTCTATTTCTCCACGTCTTCACCACTGTATTTATAGATCCTATGTTCAGTTTTTTTCCAGCTCAATTTTAAACTTTGATTCAATTTCTGTCGGTATCAGGTTCACCTTCTTGGTGTATTTTCTGGAACATTTGTGGAGACAGCAGCTGTGACATAGCATTTCAGGATCTCATGATCGGCCTTCGTAGGGTTATGAAATAAACGAAAATGGCTACGAGTAATATTGGGGGAGTTGGTAGAGTGAGATGTGGATTATTTCCAGAATTCCAGAAAGCTCCCTCATGCCACTTTCCCATCAGGATACTTTTAAGGATAGCCATTATTCTGACTTCTAATACCATAGATTGGTTTTGAACTTCACATAAATATAGTTATGCATGTATCTATTTTTTCAGTCAACATTATGACTGTGATATTCCTCCTTACTGATGCAGCAAGTTATTCTCTTTCACTGCTGTGTCATCTTCCACTGTCTGAATACTCTATCTCTTCCATGTCTAGTAGGTATATGAATTGTTTCCATTGGGTGCTAATTATAAATAGAGAAGCCTTGAACATTTTTGTGTTAGTCTTTTGCTGGACAGAGCTTTCATTTCTGTTTGGTATACACCTCAGAATAGAACTATTGCACTTTAAAGTGTCTGTTGGTCTAGATTTTTGTGGAAAAAAACTCATGTTAAGTACTATCAACATTTTTCCAAAGTCATTGTATCAATTTATTGTCCCAGGAGGAATATGAAGGAATTCTTCTTGTGCCTCCTTCTCACCAGCACTTAGATTGTTAGTTTTTTAAATAGCCTTTAGGACCAGTACGTAGTTGATCCACTGAAGATTTGCTTTGCACGAGTAATAACGTTCAGCACATTTTTGTATTTTCATTGACCAACTTTTATATTTTTTTGGTAAACTATCTCAAGCCTTTTTGTAATCGAGTTTTTATTGGAATGACCTTTTTATTGATTGCTATGAATTTTTAATGTATTATAGACCTGAGTCCTCTTTTAGAAATAGGACATGCAAACATTTTTTTCCAACCAATGGCTTGTCTTTTCTATTCCCTTTACAGTGTCCTCTGAGGGGCAAAATTATTAATTTTTAAAAGTTCAGCTTATCGGGGCGCCTGGGTGGCTTAGTCGGTTAAGTGTCCGACTTTCGCTTAGGTCATGATCTCGCGGTTCATGGGTTCGAGCCCCGCATCGGGCTCTGTGCTGACTGCCAGCTCAGAGCCTGGAGCCTGTTTCAGTCTGTGACTCCCTCTCTCTCTGACCCTCCTCTGCTCACGCTCTCTCTCTCTCCTAGAAATAAATAAAAAATATTTAAAAAAAAATAAAATAAAAAATAAAAGTTCAGCTTATCAATCTTTTCTTTACGGCAAGTGCTGCTTCTTTTATCCTGTTTGAGAAATCTTTGCCTAGCCCAAAGTTATGAAGATATTCTCCTGTGTCCTCGCAGATTGTTTTAGATTGGTTATGTAGGTCTGTGCGAAATTTCTGTTTTCATGTGTGGTATGAAGTGAGGTTCTTCACTCCCCATATAGCTGTCAGGTTTTCTACTGTGGCCTTGAGCTGAACACTCAAGGTCATCAGCTACTGTTGTTGTTGTTTGTGAACTCTTTAGTATATCCATAAAGGTCACACCTCCCTACAATCTTTGTAAAAACCATAATTGTCATGGTTGTCAAGTACAGCAACCGCATTTGACCATTTAAAGTGCTACCCTCCAGAGTACGCCGTCCCACGCTCCTGCAATAATACTTGGAGTAACTGCAATGTCGTAGCTTGCTGTGGATTGCCGGTGTCACGGTAGCCACCAGACACAGAGGTCCTCTGTGCATCCCTTAACTAGGGGAGGAACTCAGTCCCAGAATCCAGCCTGGATATTCTATTTTCCAGAGACATTTCTAGTAAAAATATTATGCTGCTTCTAGTCCTGGCAGGGAACGTGATTCCACGCCAAGTGTTCACTTGAAGAGCTTTATAAGGTGGCTATTTGCAGAGCAGTGGACAGCGCTAAAGGAACCAGCAATGACACTAAAATACCCAGAGATTAGCAACGGGAGAAAACCATTAAAGTCCTTTTGATTTAAGAGCTAATGCAAATAGGGGCACCTGGGTGGCTCAGTCAGTTAAGCATTCGACTTTTGATTTCGACACAGGTCACAAGATTGAGCCTCACAGGGGCTCGGTGCTGACAGCGTGGAACCTGCTTGAGATTCTCTCTCTCCCTCTCTCTCTCTGTCCCTCCCCTGCCTGCACATGCACACTCTCTCTTTCTCTCTCTCTGTCAAAATAAATAAACATTTTGGGGCACCTGGGTGATTCAGTTGGTTAACCATCTGACTTCAGGTCATGATCTCACAGTTCAGGGGTTTGAGCCCCGCATTGGACTCTGTGCTGACAGCTCAGAGCCTGGAGCCTGCTTCAGATTCTGTGTTTCCACTCTCTCTGCCCCTCCTCTACTTATGCTCTGTGTGAGTGTGTGTGTGTGTGTGTGTGTGTGTGTCTTTCAGAGATAAATAAACATTAAAAATTTTTTAAATAAATAAACATTTTAAAAGAGAGGTAATGCAAATAAATAGATGATAGACAGATAGAAAGTAGACAGGTAATGGCATCATCTAAGCCCAGTCAAAGCTGGGATGGAAGAAGGGCCATCCTATAAGAGGTATAGTCTGGGAGGCTCAGAGCTCCTGCCACAACTATGTCACTAAAGTAGGGAGAAAGGCAGGGAAAAAACTACCTAGACCTTTCCTTCCCTTGTTCTTCTGTCCTGAAGTGCCAAACCCAGTCAGAAGCCTTCTGGAAACAGAGCACAAGTATTGCAGTTCATAAGGGTCAGGCTTCCAGTGTAGGAAACAGGAAAGAGGGAGTCTAAGGATGGATCTGGAGGAACAGACAGATAGAGAATCAATAGCACATGCTGTGAAACAAAAATCAAAATAGGCTAAATAAGATTACTTTGCAAACAGTAAAGATAACACCTGAGAAAATGGAAGTAAATTGTCAATATAAATGAGGAACTATGACAAAGTATAGATATAAACTAAAGAAACATGTCTATGTAGAAAAAAAAAAGTGGGGCACCTGGGTGGTTTAGTCAGTTAAGCGTCCGACTTTCGCTTAGGTCATGATCTTGCGGTTCGTGGGTTCGAGCCCCGCATTGGGCTCTGTGCTGACTGCCAGCTCAGAGCCTGGAGCCTGTTTCAGTCTGTGACTCCCTCTCTCTGACCCTCCCCTGTCACGCTGTCTCTCTCTCTCTCTCCTAGAAATAAATAAAACATTTTAAAAAATAAATTAAAAAAAAATAAGTGGAAAGAAACTAAAATGATAAATACAGATGCTAAAGACTGGGAAACTTCTAGTTGTAGGAATTTTCAATGACGAACAGGGTGGTGGCTATGTTTCTATCTGCAGTTTCTGGTATGTTCCCTCCGGTACAAATGGATGGATGGGTGAATGAATAAACACTGAAAGTAGAAAACAATAAAGGAAACCAAGACTGACAATAAGATTTTTTTTTAACTAAAAGCAAAACACTTCTGAATTATTTGAAATAGAAAATGTAAATCCGTTTTGAAGGCACACACAAAAAAAATCAGGCCAGCCTTGGACTTTACTGCTGCGACAATGAAGAGCACATATTCTTCTCCAGAACCTTCAGAGAAAAATAATATTACCTAAGAATTTGGAGCCAACTCCACTAGAAATTCACATGCAAAGCCCACAGAAAATTGTAAAACCTTTGTTTAATCAAACCTGAGATTTACTGATCGTAAGATGACTTTGTTCTATTAACACAAAGAAAAACTTCCAATCAAACCTTAATGTAGCATTTTAACAGTGTTACTGAGTGATGCATGGATTAGTCTGACACTATGACCTTACTTGGTGTGTGATAGGGTAATCATTTTGAGTGGTATTTCACTAGCAAAAGATAATGGAATTTCATCTCCTTGTGGGATTCTTCCTTTTTTTTCATGTTTGTTTATTTTTGGAGAGAGAGCGTGAGTGGGGGAGGGACAGAGAGAGAGGAGACACAGAATCTGAAAAGGCTCTGTGCTGACAGCTCAGAGCCCGAATCACATGGGACTCAGACTCACGGACTGTGAGGTTATGACCTGAGTCAAAGTCAGACACTCAACCAGCTGAGCCACCTAGGCGCCCCTGACTCTCTCTTTCGTAGGTCCTAGGAAATACTTGGTTTAGTCATACAAGAAAATGTAAAATTGTGGTAATTCTTCCAGTGTTGTTTACTGATAAATATATGCCCTGCTTTGTTTTCTTCTCTTACGGAGCCCATAATAATTTTGTTTCAATGCCAAATTATAATGTAATATTATTTAAGGCATCTTAAGCATCCATAAAATTCAACTTGTGTTATACCAGTGCTTCAGGAAACTTGAAGTGATGGACAAGATAAAAAGCTGACACAAAGTACATGCGGAATTGACCACTGTACTGTGAGCGCCACCTGGTGGACATTGATTGCAAGACACAGCAATTATAAAAGTGATCTCAATCAAGATGTTAAATCCTGAAAAAAGTGTATCTCATGTTTATAGATGAAATAGGGTGTAGTGAACCCTAGCAACTATAATGGTTAATTTTGTGTCAACTTGACTGGGCCAAGAGGTGCCCAGATTTTTAAAAAAAAATTTTTTTTTTTTTTTATTCTTATTTTTGAGAGAGACAGAGTATGAGCCAAGGAGGGACAGAACCTGGCAGGCTCCAGGCTCTGAACTGTCAGCACAGAGCCCCATGAGGGGTGTGAACTCATGAACTAAGAGATCAAGACCTTAGCCGAAATTGGACACTTAACCAACTGAGCCCCCCAGCTGCCCCAAGGCTTGCCCAGATTAAACAGTATTTCTGAATGTGACCCTGAAGGTGTTTCTGGAGGAGATTAGCATTTGAACCAGGGCTCTGTAAAGCAGACGGCCCTGCTCAGTGTGGGTGGGTGGGCCTCATCCAATCCCTTGGGGGCCTGAGTGGGACAAAGGGGTGAAGGAAAACAGTTTCCTCCTTTGCTTCCTGCCTGCCTGTGAGCTGAGATGTAAGTCTTCTCCTGTCCTTAGCCTGGGACTTAAACTAGGGGCCTTTCTGGTTTTCAGTTCTCACGTCTTTGTCTTCTGCCTGGGTGTTATGCCGTCTGGTCTTCTGTTTCTCAGGCCCTCGCCTCTCTAGCTTACAGCCTGCAGGTCATAGGAGTTTTCAGCCTCCATAATTGCATGAGCTAATTCCTCTCAATAAACCTCAGCCCGTATCATATCCACTTGTGTGTGGTGACAGAGGCAGAATTGGTGAGTAAAGATTGGCTTCTGTATGTATCTTGAGACTAGAGTCAGTAGGATTTGCTGATGGCTTAGATATAGGGTGTGAGAAGAAGAGGGGAGTTAAGATTGACACCACGGTTATGGATTGAGCAAAACGAAAAATGCAGCTGCTGCCATGGAGAGGAGGAAGGCTAAGGGTCTGGAGGAGTTTGCCTGGGGTTTGGGAGTGCAGTCTGGGATGAGTTTGGGTTGAGATGCCCGACCCCGCTGTGGATCTGGAGCTGTCAGTAGGCAGCTGGATCTACAAATCCGGAGTTCAGGGAAAAGAATGGGATGCAAGGTTTCCATCTGAGAATCATCGCATAAAGATGGATTTAATGGCACCTGAGTGGCTCAGTCAAGTAAGTGTCTGACTCTTGATCTCAGCTCAGGTCTTGAGCTCAAGATTGTGAGCTCAAGCCCCACGTTGGTCTATGTGCTGAGTGTGAAGCCTACTCTTAAAAAAAATGGATTTGGGGCGCCCGGGTGGCTTAGTCGGTTAAGCGTCCGACTTTCGCTTAGGTCATTATCTCACGGTTCGTGGGTTCGGGCCCCGCGTCGGGCTCTGTGCTGACTGCCAGCTCAGAGCCTGGAGCCTGTTTCAGTCTGTGACTCCCTCTCTCTCTGACCCTCCCCTGCCCACGCTCTCTCTCTCCTAGAAATAAATAAAACATTAAAAAAAAATGGATTTAAAATCCTAAAACTGGATGAGATCTCCAGAGATAGAGAAGAGATCTAAAAATTGGGTTGAGTCCTGGGCGCTCCAACATTAGGGGTCGAGGGAGGCAGTCCTCGTTCTCATGTTTGTTCGTTTTCTCTCTCTCTCTCTCTCTCTCTTTCTCCCTTTCTCCCCCTCCCTCCCTCCCTCTCCGGACCAGTGTCTGTTTGGTTAGGGGAATGCTACTCTAATCTACTACCAGATTACTGCCAGGACTTCCTATCATGTTGCTCTAAAGGCATGAGAGAAATACAGGACACCAAATTTGGTTCAACATAGTCATCCCAGGATAGCTAATGACCCCGTGGTCTCTGCACAGAACTCTCCCAGCATCAGGAAGAGGAACCACCACCAGGGGGAGCTCACCTCCTTCTCCAGACCTCTCCTGACCCTCACCATGGCCTTCACCTACTTCAGGGAACAGGTTCTGCAATGAAATGGAGCCTGGAAGGGACTTTGGAGGGACTTAACCAAGACTAACATGTATTTTACTAATTGTGAAATCTCAAAACCCTATTTCCACCCCTTAGTTTAAGTGAAGTCTTTTTTTTATGGGGTATGGTATTAAAACTGTTTCTTTCCTAATAGGATTAAGAAGATACAGTAAAATCGGATCTATTAATGACAATATTTTCAGATTATACTATGATCACATGGGTTTTATACATAAACTGACTCCAGACCATTTTGAAGCTGGTGGGTCATTTTCAGGCTTTGGAAATTCTAAAGGTATTTTTAGACAGGTTAGTGATAAAATGCGTTGGAATTGTTTACCTTGTTTTAAGAATAGATGCCACATTCTATACACAGAATTGTGGGGACACTGGAAGGTATTTTCCATGGGACAAACTCTTATTAATGCACTTTGCTCTGTTTGACTACAGGAGAAAACCTCCAGATAACAGAACATCTCCAAATCCTTCTTCCCAGTCCCACTCAGGGTTATATGAATTTAACTCCACCTAGAATATCTTCATAGCAACATGACTGGATATTCTAAGCTATTTCTCAGACCTACTGCTTCCAACCCAGGTTCATGACAGGTTTGGTTTTCTACCTCGCAAGGTTGACCAAGAAATATGAGTTCCATTTTTCCTAGTGGTTTACCTTTCCTCTAAAATATTAACTCTGCCTCTTCATTTTTTTTCCCCTTTTCTAATATAGGACTTCCTCACAGACGATGTACATACATATTGCTCTAATAATTTAAGAAATTGTTTAAGGGGCACCTGGGTGGCTCAGTCAGTTAAGCGTCCGACTTTGGCCCAGGTCATGATCTCACGATTCGTGGGTTCGAGACCCACATCAGGCTCTGTGCTGACAGCTCAGAGTCTGGAGCCTGCTTCCGATTCTGTGTCTCCCTGTCTCTCTGACCCTCCCCTGCTCACACTGTCTCTCTCTCTCAGAAATAAATAAAACATTTTAAAAAATTAAAAACTTATTTATTTTTGAAAGAGAGAGAGCTGCCGGAGTCCAGCTCTGGCCGGTCCAGGGGTCCCTGAAGGATGGACGGTGTTGGCGAGGAGGGATGATGAGAGAGGTGCGAGATTCTTTCTGGTCACCAGCCAGGCCTCTCCACACTGTCGAGACTCAACTTTATTTTATGATTTAGTGTTAGGGGAGGGAGTGGGAGGAGGCGGCACAGGAATGGCATTCTGATGATAAATCCTTTTATCAGTAAAGATTCTCCAGAACATTGATATGCAAAAGGATGGGGAACAGCCCAGAGGTGGCATTAGCATCGTAAAGGCAAAAGTTATGCTCATTGCTTAATGGGAAGTATTAAGAAAAATGGGTCTTTTAGGAACTGGAACACGATGTTGCTCCCATAACCACGAAAGAAGTTCCTTTAGTAAGTTCTTTCACAAAGCGCAATCAGCATATCAAAGCCAGAATGAGTCACTCCTAATGTCAATTAACAAGGTGACTTGGGGGTCGGTACTCAGGCCGAAATAATTGGGTGCAGGAGGATATCAGCGTCGCCCTCTGACCTTAAGAGTCCATCCAACTTACCTTAACCTCATAAGGAGTTTTCTCAAGCTATGAGTTCAGAAACGGCTCCCAGCAGAGAGCATGAGCGGGGGATGGGCAGAGAAAGACACAGAATCCAAAGCAGGTTCCAGCCTCTGAGCTGTCAGCACAGAGCCCGACATGGGGTTCAAACCCATGAGCAGTGAGATCATGGCCTGAGCCAAAGTCAGACACTTAACCGACTGAGCCACCCAGGCGCCTGTGGCATTTGGAATTCTAAAGCACTCTCAGCTTTTCAAGAGCCCTCAAGACCCTGGTTCTGTCTCAAGTCTATTCTTGCAGCTGTTTCCCACTCTCTCCCCTTTTCAGTGGGTTCCCAAGTTTAAGAGACTAGGGGGTCAAGACGTTAACAGAAAATGAGTCTAGGAGGCACTACCGAATGGCCGCACCCCCCGACCAGTCTGCACTATCTAGCACCCACACTCCCCATGGCATAGCAATGGGGTCAACCCCACAACACTTCCTTCGAGATGGCCCCCCAAATTCCCCAAGATGGGCAAGATCAGGATTAGAGAAGAGCGTGTCTCAAAGACCTATGGGTCAGAAATTGGGGCAGTGGTGCTGGCGTGAACTATGGCGAAAGGCTTGTGAAACGGAAGAAACGGAGAAGGCTATAGCATGGGAGCTGGGGGTGCGGCCGGCAGCCGTGATGGTCACTGGCATGCAGCCGGGGACAGCAGCTTTCAAGCGAGGAGCGGTACACCACAGCCCCTTCCTGTTAGAAAAACAAAACAAAGCAAGACAAAACAAACAAAACCCCAGTAAGATCGGAGCTCTAAAATCTGCACCCGAGACCCTTCCCACACAGCGGAAGGCATGAATTCGTGCTCTCTTCTTCTCCAGTCTTCTGCCAAGGTCACAGGAATCCTGAACTGAATCTCCCCAGAATTTGCCTCCTCACCAGCAGGAGACATTATCCCTCACACATGCGTGGAGGCTCAAACAGAACATGTTGAGATGTTACTCCTACGGATAAACAAAACGTACTGTTTGGACCTAAACTGGAAACAAATCTGATACTTGCATTTTGCCCTAATTGAAGTATGAAGCAGTTTAGATGCAATGTTTTCTTCTTTGCTCCTCCAGGTTCCTGGCATGGGCTTTGAAACTGCCCTGGCGCCACAGTTCATCACTTTAAAAGAAATGGTCTTCTTTGCATACGTCCCCAAAAACGAGTCTCAACAAAGTATACACACCAAGAAATTCAGCAACATCCACTTGGGAAAAGTGATACACTCCAGGTAGTGACTGATTGGCCTCACACGTAGTTAGATTGCACACTGGTTTCTAAACGCTCAATTCTGGGTCGACTTGCTCAACTGTACCAAATAGAGTCCNGAGCCCGAGGTGGGGCTCAAATTCATGAACCATGAGATCATGACTTGAGCCAAGTCGGACACTTACTGCCTAAGCCACCCAGGCACCCTGCCACTTAGTTTATATAGGTACGTCCTTGTAGAAAACATACAGAATCACTTTTTATTTATTTATTTTTTAATATTTTTATTTATTTCTAGGGGAGAGAGAAAGAGACAGCGTGAGCAGGGGAGGGTCAGAGAGAGAGGGAGATACAGACTCTGAAACAGGCTCCAGGCTCTGAGCTGGCAGTCAGCACAGAGCCCGACGCGGGGCTCGAACCCACGAACCGCAAGATCATGACCTAAGCGAAAGTCGGACGCTTAACCGGCTAAGCCACCCAGGCGCCCCTAGAATCACTTTTTAGAAAACTAACATGATTAATATAATCTCAATGTTAATATTCTCTTTTTACAGCCTAATAATTTTAAAAAGCATATGATTCTCTTAAAGATCCAGATACAAATTTTTCCTCGCTATCCAAAAGCAGAGGGTTCCTATGAAACTTTCTGAAGGCCAAACTGGCATAAAGGAAAGACACAATTGCCCTTAATTTTTATGGAAAATCTCCTGAGCATTCCCAGACCCCAAAAATAACCTCCATGAGGCTTTTCCTGGTGCTTTATGACACATCTTGCTAAAGGATGCACAGAATGAATGGAGATAAACCACAGCTACTCCCACAGGTCCGAGCTCTGGCAGCCTGTGATCGGCCGAGGGGGAGGGGCTCGGTGGGACCCTCTTGCCACTGGGGGTGTGCGCTGCCCCTGGAAGGGGGCTCTGCTCACTGCAAAACAAAAGCTGGATTCTGTTTTCACTTTTTGCCTTTTCTCATGAAAGTGAACATTCTCTTGGGATTTCTTTCCGTTAGGGAAAACCAGTGCTTACTGGCGGTCTTTCCTGAAAGTGAAGTGGTGTAAGGTGAACTTGGGAAAAGCGAGGACAGCACATTCTGGGGTCAGATTCTAACTTTGCTCTACTTGTGCAGAAACGAGGGAATGGGGCATCTCCAAGGCAGGAAATGGGAGCAAAGCGCCAGGATCAGAGAACTAGAAGAAAGCCAAACTTCACCTGGGCAGGTCAAGGATTTGGGACCCGAAGTTCAAAGTCAGCAATAGGCCAAGACAGATTCTAGATATTCAGGCTCTGGAGCAGGGTGAGCCCTTCATTCCTTTCTTCCACAAATAATTCCTTGAAACTTACCACATGCAAGGCAATTAAGCACCACAGAGCAGTGAAGAGGACATTCAAACCAAGGCACACCTTGAACTCACGTAATGACTGTTGACAGCAGAGGAGTGTGGGACATCGAGAGTGTCTTCCGGAGGGTTGAGCCCTTGTTGGGGGATGTTGGAAGTTTACTTCTGGGCAGGAATGCTTATGATGGGAACAGAAGAATGCAGATGAAGAGAGGGGTGGGGGAAGTTTCCAGACTAAGAGGACAGTATGTAGAAGGCCCCCATGTCAATGGGAACATGGCGTGTGTTTGAGAAACCAAAGGAAACCAGAGTGATGTCAGTGTCATGAAAGGAGAAAAGTCATTCAAGACAGTGGAGCCAGGTCAGGTGGGGCCTTCTGAGTCCTGTGGGGGTGAGGTTGAGGGGTTAGAGGTCATTCCAGGTAAGGGGGGGTGGCATTGAAGGCTTCTAATTAGGTGAGTAACTGGATGCATAAATGTGAAATTTCTCACTGCATAAGCTGGAGAGAACACCTTTAATTTTCCTCCTCCTGTCCTTCAAACCCCTCTGTGGACTTCCCTCCGTTCTATCTTCAGATGAATATTAGGCAAGTCCTATAGCTTTTTCCTTCAAGGGCAGATGAATATTTCGTAGTCTAAAAAAGTCGAAGTCAGTCTAAGAATCACATGACTCTCTTCTTGTCCAGTGTTTTAGGAGAGGTCAAATTCTTACCCAACTTAAAGTTGTTTCCCAGCCCCTGTTTGGGCCTGACCTGGACTGGGCAGCCAGGGGAGGTGGGGTATTGCTCATTCTTACTATTTTCCAGCTTCTATTATCTTCTGCCCTCGAAGCTTATGGTTTCTAGCCCTTCTAGAGTTTGCATGAATATTGACTCATTTTTTCCTTTATGGCATTGACATGTACCTGTGCATCAACACATATTGTTTAGTTTTGCTAAATGTATTATTCTTCTGTGACTTGCCTTTTCCCACACAGCGATATGCTTTTTAAATTCCTCCGTACTGATGCATTTGTAATTCACTCCCATGAATACACCACGATCTATTTGGCGACTCTCCTGTGTTTTCTTGTAATAGCTTTAAAGTTTTGCTTTTCATTTTTAAGTGTTTAGTCTATCTAGAACTAATGTGTGTTGTGTGAAGTGGGAACTGATTTCTTCCTTTTTTTATATATATATACAAGTCACTCTTCCCCCCCAATGATGTGGGGTCCCCCCTGCGATATGTCAGTGTTCGTGTGTGTGTGGGGGGGGGGTTCTGTCTCTCTTCTGCTTCATTGTGTTCCCTTTATCACAGTGACTAAAACTCTGTGTAACACCCCCTCCTGGTTTTTCTTGGCCTTTGTCCTTGCATTTAAATGTTACATTCTGCTTGTCAGCTTCCATTAAGGGTCGGGGGGAAGCACCAAAAAACAATAATCTGTTAATAGAAATTGCCTCTTGCAGCCAAATTCTCCCTGGTATCTGAAGTTCAATCTTGGGTGGAAATTTCTGGCTCTTCTCCTCACAGTGAGATAATTCTTTAAAAAAAATTTTTTTTTTCAATATTTATTTTTGAGAGAGCATGTGCAAGCAGGGGAGGGGCAGGGAGAGAGGGAGACAGAGAATCCCAAGCAAGCTCTACGCTGTCAGTGCAGAGCCCAATGTGGGGCTCAAAATCACAGACTGCAAGACCATGATCTGAGTTGAAGTCAAATGCTTGACCGACTGAGCCACCCAGGTGCCCCAAGAGACATTCGTTTTATGGACATTAGATTTACAATCAATGTGACACTGGATAAAAATGCAGAAAGAAGAGTCTTTTCACTAAAAGGTGCTAAGACAGTGGCCTGAGCTGAAATCAAGACTGAACCATCCAGGTGCTGGTAGATAATTCTACCAGAACTACAGACCCAAGACAGCTTCCTGACCCTCTATAATGGGTAGAGAGTTATTATTTTCTACTTCTCTCATTCTGAACGTCTTTGCCTGTGCCCCATGGATGAGTGGCTTTGCTTCCTGTCTACCAGTAGCCTCGAGCCTTTGCTACACGGGGACAGGGGAAGGGGAGAAGGGAGGGAAGCAGGGCTACGGTAGTGACAGCACCCACCAGCACCCACCGTCACAGTACCGATCACCTCTTTGGAGGCCTGTGTGCAAAAGTGGTTAATGTCCCACCTCCCATGGCTTAAAGCTTTTGCTCCTTATGAAAGAAAGTTCAAGAAAGTGGGTGGTACTTTATGCCTGTTTCCTCCCATCCTCCATGCTGCCTGGACACCACCGGGGGATCTCTCTAGGCAGTTGCGCTCCTCCTGTCCTTCTCATGAGCCTCCAGGGATGCCCATGGGAAGGAAGGAACTTGTGAGTTCAAAAGGGACACCTCTGAAAAGTGCCCCAGCTTCCAAACTCACAATGTGAACATATATTCGGGCTTTCTTTTATATTTGTTTGTTTGTTTATTATAATATTAGCTGATTCTTTCTTGTGTTGTGGCCAACACTGGATTTCTCCCTCTCAAGCTCTTCCATAGGTAAGCCTCTTCCTGTGTTCAGACTCTCCTTAGAATGGCTTATTCCCGTGGATTTCATTGTCATTGTTTATCTTAGTTGGTGACCTTAGTTCTCTGATGGATTTACGGAAAGTGATGACTTTGTGCTTTATTTGCTTTGTTTTGTTTTGTTTTCTTGTTGGATTGATCTTTCTGCCTCTAAAGCAAAATCAGAAGTCTTATAACTAGGGGCGCCTGGGTGGCTCCGTTGATTGTCTGACATTTGATTTCAGCTTAGTTGATTGCATGTCTGACATTTGATTTCAGCTCAGGTCATGATCTCACAGGTTTGTGGGATCGAGCCCCACACTGGGTTCTGCGCTGAGTGCGGAGCCTGGTTAAGATTTTCTTTCTCTAATTCTGCCCCTCTTTCCTGCTCACACATTCTCTCCCACTCTCTCTCTCTCTCTCTCTTAAAAAAACAAAACAAAACAAAACTGATTTCTTACCTCTCCCAGAACAGTAGAGCTTGATTACTCCCAACAGAAATTGTAGGCACTTGAATAAAAGAGACTTGAGTGGAGAAGGGGAGAGATATCTTTGGTAGTTAAGGTATCTCCCTGGCCATTGGTCATTGACTTCAGAGGCAAAGAGGGTAATATTTTTTCTCATTAATAACCTTTACTTTTTTAAAATTTTTTAAAATTGATTTCTGAGGAAGAGAGAGTGTGAGCAGGGGAGGGTGGGAGGGTCAGGGAGAGGAGACACAGAATCTGAAGCAGACTCCAGGCTCTGAGCTAGCTGTCAGCACAGAGCCCGACGCAAGGCTCAAACCCACGAACCGTGAGATCATGACCTGAGCCAAAGTAGGATGCTTAACCAACGGAGCCACCCAGGCGCCCCAATAAACTTTACTTTTTAGAGAAGTTTTAGGTCGACAGCAAAACTGAGCATAAAGTACAGAGTTCTCATACACCCAGCCTCCACAGCCACATACACAACCTTCCCCACTGTCAACATCTTGCATTATGGTGGTACACTTGTTACCTACAATGACATACCATCACCACCCAAAGCCCATAGTTTATATTATGGTTCACTCTCAGTGTTCTATATTCTGTGGGTTTTGACAAATGTATAATGACATGTACCAACCTTATAGTACCATACAGAGTAGTTTCACTGCCTTGAAAATCCGCCATGCTCTACCTATTCATCCCTTGCTCCCCGATAACTGATCTCTTCAGTGTCTTCATAGTCTGTCTTTCCCAGGTGTCATATATAGTTGGAGTCGTTGCAGTACATTGGAATCACAAAGTATACAGCCTTTTCTGATTGGTTTCTTTCACTTAGGAAAATGCATTTAACTTTCCTTCATGTCTTTTCATGCCTTGAGAGCTCACTTCTTTTTAGTAGTGAATAATATTCCATTGTCTAGATGCACCACACTTCTTTATCCATTCACCTACTGAAGGACACCTTGGTTGCTTCTAAGTTTTGGGCAATTATGAATAAAAGCTCGTGTAAACATCCTTGCTTAGATTTTTGTGTGAGCTTAAGTTTTCAGCTCATTTGGAACCATACCAAGAAATGTGATCGCTGGATCACATGGTAAGAATACATGTAGTTTTATAAGTGGCTGCCAAACTCCCTTCCAACATGTCTGTACCATTTGGCGTTCCCACCAGCAATGAATGAGAATTCCTGTTGCTCCACATTCTTGAAGGCATTCGGTGTTGTCAGTGTTTTGTATATTTGCCATTCCAATAGGTGTGGTGTCTCATCATTGTTTTAATTTGGATTTCCTGATGATATATGATATGGAGCATCTTTTCATAGGCTTAACTGCCATCTGTATATCTTCTTTGGTGAGGTGTCTGTTGAGATCATTTGCCCATTTTTAAATTGGGTTGTTGATTTTCTTATTACTGAGTTTTAAGAGCTCTTTATATTATAGGGGATCAGATCATGCCACCCCAAAATATTCCAGTTTGGCGTAAGGATTGTTTTCAGCTGAAGGCAACTGAGAAGAAACGGACACAAGAAAAAAAAATCTCTGACACAAAACCCAAGTTTCCCCTTCAATAAAACACATGTAAGGACACTGTGACGCATAAGGACAGGCATTTCAAGACATCACACAAGTGATAAATGACACCGCTTTTATTTCTCCTCTGATCTTCTGACAAAGAACATAGATTTTTTTTATCATTTTCCTGAAATCTCATCTTAAAAAAAAAAACAGTGAAGCAATTAAGCTCGTGTGTGTGCACACAAACACACACATACACACAAAGAAAAAGAAAAAAAATCTCTGCCCTCTCCTTCCCCACCAGGAAAGGCAAGGTGATTCCTAATCTCCAGAAACTTCTAAGCCCAGAGGCCTGAGTGGAATCTACATAGCCAATTTTACTAAACACGACTTATCTTTCATTAGTTTCCCTCGGAGATATATTTACTTTTCCCATTTGCCACTCCTGAAAGCCTAAACCCCTTTTCCTTTGCCTTGTCACTTTTCAGATTACTGTTCTTTGTTAAAATGCTTTGTAAGCCCCAGGTTCCAACCACCCCTTCGAGTTCCTCAGCACTGAGGTTTCTTTCATGTGTAAACATGACACACAGGTTAATAATTCTATTTGTTGGGGTGCCCGGTGGCTCAGTTGGTTAAGCATCCAACTCTTGGTTTCAGCTCAGGTCATGTTCTCATAGTTCGTGAAGTTGGGGTCCTTGCTCACAGCACAGAGCCTGCTTGAGATTCTCTCTCTCCCTCCCTGCTTGCTCTCTATCCCCCCCCCCAAATAAATAAGTAAGCATTAAAAAAAATAAACTCTATTTGTTTTCTTCTGGTAATCTGTCTTTTGTCAGTTTAATTTCCAGGCCCTCAGGTTCAGATTCTAGGGAGTTAGAGGGGAAAAAAACGGCTGTTTTTTTTTTTTCTCTACAGTTTATTTTGGTAACATTCCTCTATCAGATGTGTCTTTCGCAAATATTTTCCCCTCGGTCTGTGGTTTGTCTTCTAATTCTCTTGACAATGTCTTTCACAGAACAGATGTTTTTAATTCTAATAAAGTATGGCTTATCAATTTTTTTCTTTCATGGATCATACCTTCAGCGTTATAGCTAAAGAGTCATCCCCATACCCAAGGTCATGTAGATTTTCTCCTATGTCAATCTTGTATGAGTTCTGTAGTTTTGCATTTTATATTTAAGTCTGTGATCCATTTCAAGTTAATTTTTGTGAAGGGTGTAAAGTCTGCATCTAGATTTTTTTTTTCTTTTACATGTGGGTATCCTAAGTGAACATTTTTTAAATGGATTTTTTCCCCTTTACTATAAAGTACTTGCTCAGTGTAAAATTTCTTAGGAGTCAGATAAACTTGAGGTCACAACTGCAAACATTTTGATGAGTTACCAATTAATCCGTTTAAATATGCATTTTTAATTTTTTTAATTACCATTTTTCACTTTCCTTCTTTCATTTATTTTTTGTTTCTTCCAAGATTGTATTTAAATTCAAGTTAGTTAACATGTAGTGTAGTATTGTTTTCAGGAGTAGATTCATCACTTACATGTAGAACACCTGGGTGCTCATCACAATAAGTACCCTCCTTAATGCCCATCACCCATCTTTTTTTTTTTTTTTTAAATCTTGTATTTATTTCTGAGCGAGAGAGAGACAGCGTGAGCAGGAGAGGGTCAGAGGGAGAGGAAGACACAGAATCTGAAACAGGCTCCACGCTCTGAGCTGGCTGTCAGCACAGAGCCTGACGCGGGGCTTGAACCCACGAACCGCGAGATCATGACCTGAGCCAAAGTCGAATGCTTAACCAACTGAGCCACCCAGGCACCCCAATGCCGGTCACCCATCTAGCCCCTCCCTCATCCACCTCCCTCCATCAACCGTCAGTTGGTTCTCTTGTTAAGAGTGTCTTATGGTTTGCCTCCCTCTCTGTTTTTATCTTATTTAATTTTCCTTCCCTTCCCATATGTTCATCTGTTTTGTTTCTTAAATTCCACATACGAGTGAAATCACTCTGATAGACTTATTTCACTTAGCATTATACACTTTAGCTCCATCCACATTGTTGCAAATGGCCAGATTTCATTCTTTATGATGGCTGAGTAATCCACTGTATATGTATCTATATCTATATTATATCTTCTTTATCTATTTATCAGTCAATGGACATTTGGGCTCTCTCCATAATTTGGCTTTTGTTGATAATGCTACTATAAATATTGGGGTACCTGTGCCCCTTTGAATCAGTATTTTTGTATCCTTTGGATAAATACCTAGTATTGCAATTGCTGGGTCATAGAGTAGTTCTATTTCTAACTCTCCAAGGAACGTCTAAATTGTTTTCCAAAGTGGCTGCACCAGTTTACATTCCCACCAACAGTGCACGAGTGTTCCCCTTTCTCCACATCCTCGCCAACATCTGTTGTTTCCTGAGTTGTTAATTTTAACCACCCTGACTGGTGGAAGGAGGTATCTCATTGTGGTTTTGATTTGTATTTCCCTTGTGATGAAAGATGTTGAGCATTTTTTCATGTGTGTCTTAGTCATTTGAATGTCTTCTTTGGAAAAGTGTCTTCTGCCCAATTCTTAACTGGATTATTTATTTTTGTGCTGTTGAGTTTGGTAAGTTTTATAGATTTTGGATACTAGCCCTTTATCCAATATGTCATTTGCAAATACCTTCTCCTGTTCTGCAGTCTGCCTTTTAACTTTATTGATTGTTGCCTTCTCTGTGCACAAGCTTTTTATCTTCATGAAGTCCCAATAGTTCATTTCTGCTTTTGTTTCCCTTGCCTCTGGAGATGTGTATAGTAAGAAGTTGCTGTGGGTGAGGTCAAAGAAGTTGGTGCCTGTGTTCTCTTCTAGGATTTTGATGGTTTCCTGTCTTACGTTTAGGGTCTTTCAACCATTTTGAATTTATGTGGTGTACGGTGTAAGAAAGTGATGCAGTTTCATTCTTCTGCATATCGCTGTCCAGTTTTCCAACGCCTTTTGTTGAAGAGACTGTCTTTTTTCCACTGGATATTCTTTCCTGCTTTGCCAAAGATGAGTTGACCATACAGTTGTGGGTCTACTTCTGGGTCCTCTACTCTGTTCCATTGATCTATGTGTCTGTTTTTCGGCCAGTACCATGCTCTCTTGATGATTATAGCTTTGTGATACAGCTTGGAGTTTGGAATTGTGATGCCCCCTCCCCCTTTGCTTTTTCAACATTATTTTGGCTATTCAGAGTCTTTTGTGGTTCCATACAAATTTTAGGATCATTTGTTCTATCTCTGTGAAAAAATGTTGGTGTTATTTTGATAGCAATTGCATTGAATGTGTAGATTACTTTGGATAGTAAAGACATTTTAACAGTATTTATTCTTCTGATCTGAAAGACTCCACCAAAAAATTGCTAGAACTAATACACGAATTCAATAAAGTCGTAGGATATAACATCACTGTACAGAAATCTGTTGCATTTCTATGTACCAATAATGAAGCAGCAGAAAGAGAAATCATGGAATCAATCCCATTTATAATTACACCAAAAACCGTAAGTTACCTAGGAATCAAAGAAGTAAAAGATCTATACCCTGAAAACTTTATAACACTTATGAAAGAAATTGAAGAGGACACCAAGAAATGGAAAAACATTCCATGCTCATGGATCACATTACTTCTTTCATTTAGACATTAGAACATGACCACTTTCCTTATATACTTAAAAGCACTTTCTAAATACAATTTGAATAGTTACATCTATTCTAACTAGATCATGTATTATCATTTACTTAATTATCCTATTGTTAGCATTTCTTATTTCTAACTTTCATCATAATGCCATAATGAACATCTTTGTGTGGAAACCTTTTTTTTTCTTTTTCTGTGTTTTAAGTTATTGCCTTAGGATAGAGCCCTGTTAGTAGACTTAATGGAATCAGAGGGGGAGAAATAAAGGTAGAGGTCTTCATGCATAACATCAATTTGCTTTCTGGGAAGCTTGCACCAGTTTATAAACCATCAGTTGTGGATGCGTGCTAATCTCCACTCAATTCTTGCCACTCCTGAACCCTGTCATTTAAAAACCTCTGCTATGGGGCACCTGGGTGGCTTAGTCGGTTAAGCGTCCGACTTTTGCTTAGGTCATGATCTCGCGGTTCGTGGGTTCGAGCCCCGCGTCGGGCTCTGTGCTGACTGCCAGCTCAGAGCCTGGAGCCTGTTTCAGTCTGTGACTCCCTCTCTCTCTGACTCTCCCCTGCTCACACTGTCTCTCTCTCTCTCTCCTAGAAATAAATAAAAATATTAAAAAAATAAAAATAAAAACCTCTGCTAATCTTTGATGGGTGAAAAATTGTATCCAGTTGCTATAGCTGACATCGCATTGATTGCTAGTGAGGTTGAATAAATGATAATCAAATATTCATTTGTTAGCCATTTGTGATATATTTGTAAATCATATTTTCACAAACTTGCTCATTTAAACCAGTGTTTTACCCAGATGGGTTTGCTGTTTGTTGGTTTGGTTTTTAGGAAAACTGGAATGGCTTATATAAGAAAGGTGTTACAACATAGCTCTCCTGAAGGATTTTTGTCCTCTGTTATTACGGAAGTGATAGACCCTTTCGGAATAGAAGAAGAGAATGAGAGCTCTTGTTTGTCTAGTTCCCTTTCCATTACTCAAGCTGGAAATGCCACCTATAAACTTACTCTTCAATCACAAAGTAAGTATAATAATACAGCACATCTCTGATGGCTAAAAAAAAAAATATGAAGAATTACTTTTTTAAGGAGGGTTGTTCATGCTTATTTATAAAACAGTATGTTTCAAAATTCATCCAATTGACAATCTTCTGGTCTACATACTCAGGTTCCTAGAGGAAGTTTTGGTTTCTAATATTATAAGACCTAGCTATAATTTCATTAATATTTCACCAATACTAGTGCCTGTCATTTATGCCTATAATGTTATTTCATCTTAAACAGTATTCAGGAGAAGTGGGAAAAAAATAGGAAGTTCAAAAAGAAAGATGTCCATGTAGATTTTGCCCTACATACTATGATGAATTTTTAATTTTTTTTCTTTTTTTCTAAGTTTATTGTCAAGTTGGTTTCCATTTAACACCCAGTGCTCATCCCCACAAGTGCCCTCCTCCGTGGCCACCAGCCCCTTCCCCTCCCCCCCACCCCCATCAGTGCTCAGTTTTTTCTCAGCATTCAAGAGTCTCTCATGGTTTGCCTCCCTCCCTCTCCCCCACTATTTTTCCCCTTCTTCTCCCCCATGGTCCTCCATTAAGTTCCTCCTAATCCACCTATACGTGCAAACATATGGTACCTGCATACTAAAATGATTTTAAATCACTGTTAAGTAGGATATTTCTATTCAAAGGATTACATGTGGTAGATAGAAAGCCAAAGTTTGTATAGTTTACTGTAAGGATGTGGATTTTATTGTGAGTAAACGGGGAGTCATTGGAGGGTTTCATACAGAAAGTAACATGACTGGACTTAGATTTGACAAGTTCACTTTGGTTCCTGTGTTGAGAATATGCTGGGTAAGTAATGGAGAGAGTTCAAGAAGGAAAGATCAAGAGAAATCAGTTTCAATATTGCGGTAATCAGGTGAGAGATTATATTAAATTTAAGACGCCTGTTACTCATCCAAGTGGAGAAAAGAGTTCATATTTAGGAAGGCAAAGGTGAAGTTCAGGAAAGGCATCTGGACTGGAGAGAGACTTGAGCCATAAGCACATGTATGATAGTTGATGCTATGAGACCAGATGACACAGCTGGAAGATGAGTGTAAATAAGGAAAGAAAAAGCCTAAAATGCAATCCATAGCCTTCCAACAGGTCAGGAAAGGAGAGCTGACAGCTCAGAGCCTGGAGCCTGCTTCAGGTTCTGCGTCTCCCTCTCTCTCTCTACCCCTCCTCTGCTCATGCTCTGTTTGTCTTTCCCAGAAATAAATAACATTAAAATTTTTAAAAAAGAAGGAGGAGGAGGAGGGAACCAGTAGTTCAGGTCAGATGAGGAAGGAAAACTAACCAGCAGATCTGTGTGAAAGTTACTGACAAAAGCTTTTGTTGGGTGTAGTAGTGTAGATGAAAGTCTAGTTGGATTAGGTTCTAAACATTAGGAGAGCAGAGGAATTGAAGACAGTGAATGAAGGGAATTGTCTTGAGGAATTTTGCTATAAGGGGAGGAGAGAGATTACGTGGCAGTCGGAGGAAAGGTGGGAAAGGATTTTCGTTGGTTTGTTTAGAGTGGGAGAAATTAGATCGTGTGTACATGATAGAGAACTGTGAGGGTCTCTTTTGACTGTTTCTCTTTACTTTTTCAGAATAAGGAGAATATTGGTGGTGGTGGTATGTTTCATGTCCTATCAAAGACCTATGTTTCAAAGACCTATCATTACTTCATTGTAATGACCGCCCCTCCCTTGAAATAGCCTTCGTTTGGCTCCCTGCACATCCTTGCTGATGGCTTTTCTCCACTCATTTCTTCGTCTACTTTGTGAAATCTTTCTCCCTTCCCATTCCTTACATGATGGTAGGACCTCATGGTCCTGCCCTAAAGTCTAGTTTCTTTTAAATCTTGATGATCTTCCTAAACAATCAATTATTCATCCACTCAGCAAATATTTGTTGAGGATATTCTATGTAATAAGCACACCTTTAGGTATTGGGGAGTCGCTGGGTATGTTATCCTTCTCTTGTAGAATCATAAGAAAGATTCTAAATTATTAAGGCTCTTGGCAGTTCTATAGTAAAGAAATCAGCCGTCTAATCATTATTTAGCCCTGTGCGGGTGGGGTTTTTTTCCGCTGAGGATTTTATAGAACTAGTTTCATAATAAAGGTTAAAGTATAGGTTTGTGCCTGACATATTTGTGATACACGTTCTAGAAAATAATTTGAATCCTGACCTCAGAATCTGGCCAACGTGTTCTCTGGTTAAGACCATAGTTTAAAAACTCAAATTGTGTTTCCACCAGTTATGTCCACCAGTATGCTTGGAGAACACTGGCTATTTTATTTTATAATAAATGATTCCCATTTTAGCTCCAGGTACTGTTTCTTCATTTCAAGATCTGGATATAGAGAAGACGGTGTTGATTCCTGGTTACAGCAGCTTCCTGATCATAAATGTTTTAGATGACAAGAATGCTATAGCAGTTGCTACCATGCCTACAACAGTACTCAATAATATGACCTTCCCAAAAGACTCCTGGTTCTTATACAACCTTGGGCACAAGAATGGACGAATGTGGGAAATATATGCAAAACCATGTAATTACTGGTTTCAACAACGTGATGATTCCCTATCCCTCAGTGTCCTGAAATACATTGACCTGGGGAAATCTTATACTGTAGAAGTTAAGGTCATCCCTAATACAAAAGGTAAGCTTATTTTTACTGGGAAACATCTAAAGGAGATGTTGTTTTTCTGGAATATAAAATATACATTCTGATATTTCCTTTACATTTGGCTTACATAGTATCTGGTATTCTAATAACAGTATGAGCTTCTAACAACAGAATGCTTGCTTACCGTGTGTGAGGCTCTGTACTAAATTCTTTTTATGTATTTTTATGACTTACAACAACTCTAAAAGGCTAGATTTTAATCCTCATTTGCAAATGAGGAGAATGAATTAAGTTACCAGACCCAGTTTATGCAAGATTTTAGTTTAGATTTTTATTGTCCTCCGAAAAGAAAACCTTTTAATTACTTTGGTATTGTTGTAATTATTTCAAGCATTTATTTTAAGCCCCCCTCCAAAGGCTTTTAAAATAGAATTCTATACTTTTCCATGACATTTATTTATTATAAAAGTAATGTGAAACTTAATTTTTTTTTTAATTTTTTTTTATATATTTATATTTTTATTTATTTCTAGGAGAGAGAGAGAGAGACAGCGTGAGCAGGGGAGGGTCAGAGAGAGAGGGAGACACAGACTCTGAAATAGGTTCCAGGCTCTGAGCTGGCAGTCAGCACAGAGCCCGACGCGGGGCTGGAACCCACGAACCGCGAGATCATGACCTAAGTGAAAGTCGGACGCTTAACCGACTAAGCCACCCAGGCGCCCTAATAATGTGAAACTTATTAAAGATGATGGAGAAATGGCATACTGGAAAAATAAAATAAAACAAAAATTTTAGTTAATAACTGAGCTAGAAAGAGAAGCGGGAAAGATATAAGGAAGGGAGCAAAAGAGAAGAAAAGCTCATCACCAAAAATTAAGAGGAAACTCAAAGCCAAATTTGTGGCTCCCTGAAGGGTGTGAGACTCAGATATAGGCCGTAGAGACAGATGGATAGATTTTAATGCCCAAGCATTGGTAGAATATACTTTGTGGTAGGAGGTTGGAACCAAGACAATTAAGTAAAACTAACAGCTTAAATAATGAAGAGAGGATTATGAAAACTCTACCAACAAACCAAAGAGGGAACTCAGGGGGTTATCATCTCCTTGAGACTCAAAGTGGAAAAAAGGATCTCCTGTAAAATCCCTAAACTCCAAGACTGTGTAATCCCCAGAGACTACACGTCAGTTGCAGGAACCCCAAGCTGAGAAATAATCATAACACCTGGGCCCTAGCATAGGCAAGCGTGATAGAAATACTTTCATAACCCAGGGAGCATAACTTCCATGGAAAAATCAACACCCATTAAATGTGAATTGAAGAAAAGAATTTTATTTTTTAAAATATTTATTTTATTTAAATAAAATATTTATTTTATTATTTATTTTGAGAGAGAGAGGTGAGAGAATTTGTAGGGGAGGGACGGAGAGAGAATCCCAAGCAGGCTCCATGCCCAGCATAGAGCCTGATGCAGGGCTTGATCTCACAACCATGAGATCATGACCTGAGCCACTTAACCCACCCAGGCACCCCAAGGAAAAGAATTTTAAAACCATGTAAGAAAACGACCTAACGTAAGAGAGAGTCCACAAGCTCTCCAAGAACTTGATACTTAATCTCTAAGAACTTGAGATAATAGAAAAATCAGAAAGACACAATAAAACAAATACACCTAAAACTCTCAAAGAGACAAAACATATGAACCATGATGAGAGGACAAAACACTGCTTTTTAAAAAGAGCTCATTTGAAAAGCAGAACCAAATACAATTTATACAAATGAAAATTACAGCCTTTGGGAAAAAAGTGGAGGATGTCTATTTCTGTTTCAATCAGCATTGTGGACTTAAATTTTGCAGAAAGCTTCCTCTTGAAACCCTTAGAATCCTCTCCTCAATTCTGGGACTCACTGTCCACAATTTTAGAGTTTTAATTTTATATTGTTAAATTTCTGGGTCTTTAATTCACCTAGATTTTTGTCTTAGAATATTGTAGCCATAAAACTCCTAGAAGAAAACATAGGGAGAAAGATCCTTGACATTGGTCTTGGCAACGACTTGGATCTGACACAAAATTCAAAGGCAGCAAAAACAGAAGTAAACAAGTAGGACTACATCAAACTAAAAAGCTGCTGCACAGCAAAAGAAACCAGCGGAAAAGTGGAAAGACAACCTACAGAGCGAGTGAAAATATTTGCAAACCATATATATAATAAGGGGTTGGGTTAATACTTAAAATACATAAGGAACTCATACAACTCAATACCAAAAACAAACAAAAGTCTGAAGTAATGTAATTTAAAAATGGGCAAAGAACCTGAATAGACATTTTTCAAGGAAGACATATGAAGGACCAATAGATACATGAAAAGGTGTTCGACATGACAAATCATTAGGAAAATGCAAATCAAAACCATAGTGAGCTATCACCTCACACCTGTTAGAATGACTAGTATCAAAAAACCAAGAGATAGCAAGGACTGCTGAGAATGTGGAGAAAAGGGAACCCTCATGCACTACTGGTGGGAATGTAAACTGGGGCAGCCACTATGGAAAACAGTATGGGAGTTCCTAAAAATTTTTAAAATAGAACTACCATAGGACCCAGCAATCTACTTCTAGGTGTCTGTCTGAAGGAGATGAAATCAGTATCTCGAAGAGAGATCTGCACTCCCATATTCATTGTGACATTACAGTAGCCAAGATACGGAAACGACATAAGGTTCGGCTGATGGATGAATGGATAAAACATGGTGTGCGTGTGCACGATGGAATATCATTAAGCCATAAAAAAGAAGGAAATACTGCCATTTACAGCAACTTGAATGAGCCTGGAGGATATCATGCTAAGTGAAATCAGCCACATAGGGATAGACCAGTCCTGTGTTATCTCACTCAGATGTGGAGTCTAATTTGTAAAAAGTCTAACTGACAGAAATTGAGAGTAGAATGCTGGTTGCCAGGGGTATGAGAGTAAAAGAGAAATGGACAGATGTTGGTCAGTAGATACTTCTCATTGTAAAATGACTGAGTGCTAGGGCATGGTGACTATAGTTAATCATCCTGTATTGTATCCTTGAAATTTGCTAACAGAGTAGATCTTACATGTTCTCACCACATACACAAAGTAACTGTGAGGTGATGGGTGTGTAATTAACTTATTGGGATGATCATTTGACAGTGTGTATGTACACACACGCGCACACGCACACACATGTATATATACATGCACGAAATCATCATATTATGCACTTTATATATAGTTTTGTTTGTCAGTTGTACCTCAATAAAGCTGAGAGGGGATGTGGAACCTCAGCGCCCTGCATCGACCCTGCTAAATCAGAATCTGCATTTTAACAGAATATCCAGTGATAGTTTAGGAAGCACTGGCCAGATCACTCTGGTTTAAGGGAAACTGTCGCAGATGAGACTTCAGGCTACTCATTTCCTGCTTCTCAGCCCTGACTTACTGATTAGTAACGATGGAAGTGAGACTACGAGGTCAGCCAAATCTCTTTTTCTATTAAATTTCTCGGTATGGAGTGATTGCAAGCAGGTGGCCTGCAGGCAGAGACTGGTCTCCTGTTGTGGTGTGTTAACTGCCTAGTTTTGTTTTGGCAACAGTGGCTGACAGCTCTTTTAACTGAGGGTTCACCCTTCCGTTTCTTCCCTGAGCCATCCCGTTCAGTGTGACCAGTACTGTCCAAGTGACCTTTCCATGCATTTGAGAACTTGGCTGAAGAACGAGAAGTGGAAGGGAGCGATATTTCTGTGAGAAAATATTTGCAAAGTTAAATTTTTCTAAGAACCATCAAAGTTAACTCTACATAAATTCCTAACTGTATTTGTGCCCATTACGCATCCTTCATAATAGATTCTGTAGATGTTCTAGAATCCTGATTAGTCTGCCATTGTGAAATTGTCCAAAACTTTCATGATTATGGGGCACTTGGGTCACTCATTTGGTTAAGCGTCCAACTCTTGATTTCAGCTCAGGTTGTGATCTCACGGTTCTTGAACAGACTTGCATCGGGCTCTGTGCCTACAGTGCAGAGCCTGCTTGGGATTCTCTCTCTCCCTCTCTCTCTCTGCCCCTCCCCTGTCCTCTGTCTCTCTCTCTCTCTCTCTCTCAATAAATAAACATTTAAAAAAATAAATAAAAAATAAAATATTCATGATTTAATATTTTTCTTTTTGTTTAATTTCCAGGAAAAAATATATCTATATTGAGAGAGATAAATACATATAGATATCGATATTTTAGTATAATTGACATCTAATGATTTAATTTTAACCTTTGGCCTTATTTCCATAGGTGTTCGAACACTTGAAATACCGCTACTGAATGTCATTGTTGGAAACCCAAATTTGTTAGAAGTTAAGACTGAAGGCTCTTTTGATGATACTGATAGCTATTTAATGAAAATTTCTGCAGCTAGCAACGCTTTACGTCAAGTAAGATTTTAATTACCAAAAAAAAAATCTATTAATTATGGAAAACTTAGACTATTAACTAAGAGAAGGAGGGAATATCACACATAATCCTGTCTATAAAGAATGACTAAGCACTTTTAACATTTGGGAATTGGCAAAAAGCAATGTAGCATTACAGAACAGAGGGTGAATGAGTGAGTTTTGGGGAAGACTGACTGGTATAGAGTTTACTGTCTGTGAACTTGGGAAGGTCCCTTTACCATGGCTCAGTATCCTCATCTAGAAAATGGAGATGGTAATGATAAAACCTACCTCATAGGGTTGTTTTTGAGAATTAAATGTAATAATTCAAGTAGGACATGTAAAACAATGACTACAGGCTCAGTTGGCTGGGCCTCGGACTTCGGCTCAAGTCATGATCTCGCAGTTCACAAGTTCAGGCCCCACATCGGGCCCTGGGCTGACAGCTCAGAGCCTGGAGCCTGCTTCAGATTCTGTGTCTCCCTCTCTCTCTACCCCACCACTGCTCATGCATGCACGCTCTCGCTCGCTTGCTCTCTTTCTCTCAGAAATAAATAAACATTAAAAATCTTTTTTAAAAAATAAAATAATGTCAGGGCACCTGGGTGGCTCAGTCGGTTAAGGGTCCGACTTCAGCTCAGATCATGATCTCACAGTTCATGAGTTCAAGCCCCACATCAGGCTCTGTGCTGACAGCTCATAGCCTGGAGCCTGCTTCATATTCTGTGTCTCCCTCTCTGTCTGTCTCTCCCATACTCATGTTCTGTCTCCCTTGTCTCTGAATAGTAAATAAAAGTGGAAAAAATTAAAAAATAAAACAATGTCTGGCATGTAGAAAATCCTCAGTCGCTATAAACTGACAGTATTTTTCTTTTCTTTTTCCCCCTAAAACTGGGAGAGCTTTGTATATACACTTTGAACATTTTGCCCTTTCCACTTAACAATGCGGCTTAATCCTTTTGAGTCACTAAATACTTCTCTACATATTCCAAAATTGTTTTGATCATGAAGACTTTCAGATACAGACACGAGGAGAATTTCCATGTACTTAAGACTCAAACAGTAGTCAAGACATTGCTACTTTTGTTTTATCATCACCCCCTCCCCCAGCCTGTGGTTTTTGGTTTATAGTCTGAGATATTTTAGAATGAAAGCAAACATCATGTCATTTCACTTCTTATATGATTCAATATACATGTATAAAAAAACATGTGATTCTCTCTCACGTAACTATTGTCATACCATTGTTTTTCCTAAAACTTTTTAACCTAGTTTTTTGGCATCTATAGGATGCCACAACCTAGCCCATAATCAAACGTCCCCCATTTTTAAAAAAATATTTTTATAATTGTTTTGTTTGAATTTGGATCCAAACAAGATTCGCACAGCACGTGATTCTTTTTCTCTGAAGTGTTTTTTGTCCAAATACAGGTACCAGTCTATTTTCTTCCCTTGCCCCTGAATTGTAGAAATCAGGTCAGTCGTGTCATAGAATGTCCAACAGTTTGGATTTCTTTTTGTTTGCTTCCTCGTCTCTTATTTAGCTTGTGCCTCCCCCAACCCCAACCATAGTCTCTTTAATAGTAGAATGAATTCTGTTTAGATTCTGGTCCAATGTATTTTGGTACAACTTTAAAATTACATCATGTTTAATGGCTACAGAGGTATAGAGTCTACAACATCACTATAGTTATTAGTATTTCTACGTTTTTTAAATTCCCAAAACACTTTAAAATTTCAAACAGATTTTTTTCAATTTTGTTGAATATTCAACAAAATGTGTTCAAGGTTCAAACGCACATATTGTGCATAAATTCCTACTAAAAACATATCTCTGTGAACTACAGCAATTGCTAAGTGTATATCTTCTTTTCAAGATGAATACCAGCAGAAGTTATTTTATTCACATTATCCAAGCAAATCTCCAGGTGCTCGTCAGTGAAGGGGAGAAGCATCATTAGTCTGAGTAGAGGGAAATAATGGTGTTTATTTCATAAGCTTTCTCATTTCCAGTGTTGCTCACAGCTGTTAGGATGCAGTGTACTTCTTCCTGGAAAAGAAAGTGTTTTCTGTTATGTTTTATTCTCAAACAGATCTTTATGGTCGTTAAACACATCTCTCTATTTCTATTTTTACCCTTTTTCTATTTCTTTCCATATATTCTTTAATTTTCTTAATGTTTTTTTGCTATTTTTGAGAGAGAGACAGACCATGTGCAGGGAGGGGGAGAGAGAGAAAGAGAGAGAGATGGAGACACAGAATCTGAAGCAGGCTCCAGGCTCTGAGCTATCAGCACAAAGCCCAATGTGGGGGCTCAAAATCACAAACAACAAGATCATACCCTGAGCTGAAGTTGGACGCTCAACCGATTAAGCCACCCAGGCGCCCCTCTCTTTGTATATTCTTTCATTGGTCAGTGTGTTAGTTTACTTGGCCTGTCATAACAAAATACCACGGACTAGGAGTCTTAAACCACAGAAGTTTATTTTCTCATGGGTGTGGGGGCTGGAGGTCCCAGATCAAGATGTCAGCAGGGTTGATTTCTTCTGAGGCCTCACGCCCTGGCTTGTAGACGGCCATCTTTTCCCCATGTCTTTACGCAGTCTTCACACTGCATGTGTCTGTGTTCAAATTTCCTCTTGTTAGAAGAACAACCATCATATCGAATTAGGGCACACCCTGACGACCTCAGTTTAACTGAATCCCCTCTGTGAAGGCCCTGCTTCTTCTTCTTCTTCTTTTTTTTTTTTACTTCTAGGAGGGAGAGAGAGAGAGAGAGACAGCGTGAGCAAGGGAGGGTCAGAGAGAGAGGGAGACACAGACTCTGAAATAGGCTCCAGGCTCTGAGCTGGCAGTCAGCACACAGCCCGATGAGGGGCTCAAACCCACGAACTGCGAGATCATGACCTAAGCGAAAGTCGGACGCTTAACCGACTAAGTCACCCAGGCGCCCCTGTGAAGACCCTGCTTCTAAATAACAGCCACATTCCGAGAGCCTGGGGGTTAGGGATTCAATGTACAAATTTTGAATGCACACAGCTGAGTCTAAACAGTTACTTTAAATAACCTTCATTTACGTGGATATTTCCAGGGTTCAACTTCATTGGCCTTAATTGTCTGGGGAGCATCTACTGAGTGTTTGGTCACAACAGTCATACCAATGTTGAAAAACAGCTGCAGTTACCTCAAATCTATGCATCACATTCCGAGTGAAACTATCCCACCGGAAGACTGGATTAGTGGTGTTCACAAAGATAGTCAGGGTTTCAATATGATCAAAACTTTGCCGGTGAGAAACCCAAGCACATTGTTATAAGGGCACGAGTGACCTACTGCTTTTGTGTGATTGGCTGGCCATTTTGTCTTAGCATTTCTTTCCTAAGATACTCAGAACACCCCGGTTATTTTTCAAATTTCTTGTCATCTCGAAGATGTGATTATTATTTATTTCTAAAATACAAGAACTTCCTGGAATAATGATTTTTCTTGGTAACTCAGTGCCACCATTTAAAAAATCATTTTATGCTATATTACAGTGGCAAAATCTTGGGGATTTTGTAATATATAGTGATTTGTCATTATGTTGCCCTGTTTAGGGCTGATACCTTACTGGTTCCATTTTGATGTAGTTATAGTTTTAATTTGTGCCTTGTCAGAATTCTGTGACACCTTAAAATACATATATTATTATTCTTTGCTGACTAACTTATTGCTTATCATTTTCTCTGACAAAACAAATAACCAAACTTGAAGTTTTATTTACTAAAGACATCACTAAGATTTTTATAAAGTGTTGAAACTTTATTGCATTTGTTTTATGATAGCTATTTTACCGACTGACATTTTTTTCACTTATTTACAAGTCCCAAACAGTTCTATTACCATGAGTTGCAGTTGTCAAAATTCCAGAAAAATAAGTTGTAGGGAGTGCAGAGGGAGTAGAAATGGACTCTAATACCCAGAACCAAAAATTAAAAATCTGTATATTTGCTTTGAATGCTTTTATGGAAAATCAAGATTTTTAAATTAAAGACTTAGTAAATAATAATGAATGACATGTTTTCTTTGTTTGATCACTTACAGGTCAACTATAGGCCTCCATCCAATATGGGAATTGCCATTCCACTCACAGATAATTTTTACCATGCAGACCCTAGCAAACCCATACCGAGAAATCTGTTTCCTAGGTCAAAGGTAAAGAATTTTTTCACGTATAAACCAGCACTTATTTGAATTTGAGAAATCATTTAGCGAAATTACGGATGGACCTAACTGCAGGGATTAACTGAAAAGGTGCATTCTAAATGCTGTTCTACGTGCCCTCATATGTCAGCGCTGTTATTATTACTATGAGGACTCCCTTGGTTCTTTTTAATTTTTTTTAATGTTTTATTTATTTCTAGGGGAGAGAGAGAGAGAGACAGCGTGAGCAGGGGAAGGTCAGAGAGAAAGGGAGTCACAGACCGAAACAGGCTCCAGGCTCTGAGCTGGCAGTCAGCACAGAGCCCGACGTGGGGCTCGAACCCACGAACCGCGAGATCATGACCTAAGCGACAGTCGGATGCTCAACCGACTAAGCCACCCAGGCGCCCCATGACTCCCTTGGTTCTCTTCCCCTTCCTATAGCCCCCTCTCCTCTCACTGCTGTTGCTAGATGTGGCTTTGAAGCCAAGAAGCCTAAATGGACCCTTTTCTCCTGGCCGCTCCCTGTTCCTATCTGTATTGCCAAAGGGATACGTGGGGTGAGAGTGCCTTTCCTCAAAGGAAAGGAGCCCCCAGGCCCATTTCATGTCCAGCATGGTGCAATGAATGGTTTACCTTGAGGAAAGAAGACTGTTTGAGCCAAACCAGGCACATTTAAAGTGCTGCCAAGGTTCTTCCTAGAGAGCAACCAAACCCAGCAGCACCCTGCCTCTGGAGCGTGCAGTGAACACAGTAGAAAGAACAGAGAGAAACCAGTGGGTTCAGAGGAAGAGTATGTGATGGGGCACGCACCTCCCTGCCTGTAGGCATGCACAGACGTCCGCATCCATTCCACAGCCGGGTGCGCTAAGTATGTACACGCACACATAGGCAAAAACACAAAACGGTTCTTTCTTTTGTTCAGAGCTCCCCCTTGTCACCCCATGCAATTCAGAGTCAAGTCAAATTCTCACAGTGGTCTATTAGGTCCTTCACGATTTGGCCTTGACATTGTGTCTGACCTGATTTCCCTGGGTTAATCTGTTTTCACGTGGTTCTTCAAATATGCCAGACATATTTCCAGCTCAGGACCTTTGCAGCTGAAAAAATCCCTGTGTGGAATGCTCTTCTGCCAGAGAGCGCATGGCGCACTCTGTCACCATCCTCAGGTCTTTGCTTAAATGCCACCGTCATTGTGAGGCCTGCCTTGGCCACTCTATTTAGAATTGGAAGCCCTGCCTCCATTGTCACCCATTCTTTGTGCCCCTTCTCTCCTTTATTGTTTCTTATTGCACTTATTACACCTTTATAGATCTTACTCTTTTGTTTCAGTTATCATGATTCATAAAAAAGGTAAGCTATATAAGTCAGGGTTGTTGCTACTGATTTGAATCTATCTTTCTAAAAAAAATTTTTTTAATGTTTATTTATTTTGGAGAGAGAGAGACACAGAGCATGAGTGGGGGAGGGACAGAGAGAGAGAGACAGAGAGAGAGACAGAATCCGAAGCAGGCTCCAGGCTCCAAGCTGTTAGCACAGAGCCTGACGTGGGGCTCGAACCCACAAACTGTGAGATCATGACCTGAGCCGAAGTCGGACACTTAACTGACTGAGCCCCCCAGGCGCCCCTGAATCTATCTCATTCTCTGCTGCATCTTTAGCACCCAGAACAGCGCCAGACATGAGGAGTGCTTTCAGACTGTTGGACAAGCCAGTAATACACACTTGTGCATATATATTATACACATACCACATGAGGAGGTTGACTTCTTGTTGAATCTTGCATTTTGGTGGAAGGAGCTGGATGCCAGGCAACGATCAGCTATAATGCTGAGTTCTTCTTTGATTCCCCCATTTTTCTAAAGATAAACCCCGTAGTGTCACTAGAACCAAGCTTCCACTACTGAAATGTGATTTTACTATATTTACATGGAAATCCTTAATTTGTTTGGGTTTTCAGGATTCCCTGAGGATTTGAATAGTAAATGTATCTAAGTTACAGCTAAATCAGTAATTTTTTAGTGTACTTTTTTTGTGCAGTGCAGCCAACACGTATTCATTTCAGTGTTTCTAGTGTGATCAGCTACTGTACAAACAGATGTTCTCTGAGGATACAGCAACAAACAAGATAAACAGATACTTTTATAGATCTTTAATGTAATGGGGGAGAAAAGGAATTAAACTAAAAAGTTGTGCAAATTAAATACCATTTCTGAGCAATATGGCCGTGCATAACCTGAAGCCGAATTATCTAGGCATATTGTTGCAATGCAGCTTTCTCCATCGTCCCTCATAGCTCCTGTATCAGAAACTACGGGTGCAGTCTTAAAATTTGCATTAAAGAAAAATCCCCCAGTCAATCCTTACTTACCGTTAAGTTTAAAACAGCCAAGTAGTAGAAACAGACACAAAGCACACAGGATGAGTGTGGGTCAGGAGCACATAATCTAGTTCAAGGGGGTCAGACTGAAAGAGGAGCAGGGGTGAGCCAAAAAAGAAAGTAAGGCAGGGTGTGGAAGAGGCTAAGGGAGAGATAGCATCCTGGAGAGAAGCCACCATCACAAGGGCAGTCATGGGAAAGAGCTCTGTGGCTCGGGAGGACTGAGAGGTGTGGAACACAGCCAGTGTGTCTGGGTAAAAACAGAGAATACGCACTCCGCACAGTCCGCATGGAACCTCCTTACAAAGCGATGGCTTACTTTGTAATAAAGTCTTCATGAATTCCAAAAAGGCTTAATACAGTCCATATTCTATAACTTTTTTTTATTTTTTATTTATTTATTTTTAAATAGTTTGTTGTCAAGTTGGTTTCCATATAACACCCAGTGCTCATCCCCACAAGTGCCCTCCTCCATGCCCATCCCCCCCCTTCCCCCCCCCATCTGTCCTCAGTTTGTTCTCAGCATTCAAGAGTCTCTCCTTCTATAACTTTAAATCATTCAAATTTAAAAAACACAAAAAATGCAAAAGGAAAATAGTATGTGCACACACACATAGGTCTTTAATTCACCCACCCCTAAATCTGTCTAGTCTGACTTGTGAGAAATCCTAAATAAAATACTACCAGCAAGTCAAATGCAGGAATACACCAACACTGTAGTATATCAGGAGACTGTAGGGTTTCTCCTAGGTGACAAAGTTTGAGCATATGAAAACATATTAAAATAATATATTTTATAAATGGAGTGAAGGAAAACTAATCTTGACAGAAGCCATAAAACATATTTGATACAATGTAAAGTTCACTTCTGAATAAATATCTGTAAACCAGAAATAGAAGTGATACCACCCAATCTAATAAATAAAATCTGTGAGAAGACTTTAGAAAACATATAAAATTCAATAGTAGAAGCATTCATGCTTTAAGGCTTCTATTTTATTTTGTTCTGTAGGGTCAAACAAAGCCAACGTGACGAAAAATAAAGTATAAATATTATAAAGAGACAAAACTCACCAGTTCCACATATAATTACTTAGAAAACATGGAAGAAATGACTGAAGAAATATTAAAATGAATAATAATTATCACTAATGTAGTCCAAAGGATATCAGATCACAAAGAAAAATCAGTAATGTTCCTATATATCTGTACTAATTAATTAGAAGTAATAACTAAACAACCCCCTCTTCATCTGCATACAATAACAGATGTAGAATTTAATCTAAACTTGTGTGCAAGGCAGGTATGAAAAACATTGTATGATTTAGGTGAAGCACATATAAGACACCTAAGAAAGTCTTATGTCCTTCATGGGAAGGTTCACCATTAAAAAGCTCTGTTCTCGCCCGATTAATCACACTGCATTCAGTGCAATTACAATCAAAACTACCAGGGTACGTTTGAGGGAAACAAAATGGGATTATTCTAAAGTTCATAATGAAAAGAAAATTTGTATTAATAAATAATCTGAAGGGGCTCCTGCGTGGCTCAGTCAGATAAGCGTCCAACTTCAGCTCTAGTCATGATCTTGCAGTTCATGGGTTCAAGCCCTGTATTGGGCTCTGTGCTGTCAGCTCAGAGCTGGAGACTGCTTCAGATTTTATGTCTCTCTCTCTCTCTCTCTGCCCATTCCCCACTCATCTTCACTCTCACTCTCTCTTTCTCTCTCTCAAAGTAAGTAAATATTAAAAATAAAATAATAATAACCTGAAGAACAGAAAATGAATTGATTTGTCCTCCTATATATAAAAAGTAATTAAAATAATATAGTATCACTCAAAGTAAGCAGATAGAAGGAAATAATAAAGATTACAGTGGAGGTGAATAAAAAAGAGAATTGGAAAACAGAGAGAATGAACTTTTACTTCATTATTAATGGATATGTTTGCCCTATTAACTTCTCAGTGACTTTATGCATTCAGGGAACAAATATTTACTGAACATTAACTCAGTTGGCAAAAAGCCTGCCACACAAAAAACAAGTCAACCTGTATTCTATTTGCAGAAATCTGGTAAATTCAAACAGTGCGCGAATGCGTCCACTCGGGAAGAGTGTAATTGTACAAATGATCAGAAGTCTTCACATGCTGTTGCTTTCTCAGACTGCAAAGAAAAGGTAAGATCATTCTTAATTACCTGAAGACAAAACTCTTTCATATTAGTAAGATTTTGAAATGTGCAGTTTTATTAAACATGAGTGTTAAGACAAAGAAATGTCTCAGTATGTCATAGAATTAAATAGGACACAGAGCTGGAAAGACCTGGATTTAAATGAGCCTAAACCAGTTAATTAACCACCTGTATAAAATAGAATAATACCCATACTACACTGTCCATTTCACAAGATTCTTATGAAGATACACACATGCACGTATCTGTATGAAAAGTTTGTAACATGTCCTACATTACACTAGATTATAATGAATATTGATTCATTAAAAAATGTGTATATCAGTGTCAGTACTGGGACTATGGGTATCAGTGCTGGGAATATGGGAGATGAAGTGCTTGTAATCATGGAGTTCAGTCTGGTAGCAGTGACAAAATAGAAGACAGTATAGTACATTGGTTAAAAGAATGGGTTCTGTGTCAACTATTTTAGTCTCAAAGCATTCAAAAGTATATCAAATGGATATTGATGTTTGCTATAGGTAAGTTAAATATCCACTTAGTATAGCTTTCAAGTAGATCTATTTCAAGGCCTTGTAAGACTATATAATAGCATTATAGACTATCTATCTTCTATCTATCTATAGCATTATATTAAGTGATTTTATTTTTATAAAATCTTTTATATAAAGATAAAATCACTTAATACCATGCTGGGCATGGTGTTAGCATTCAGTGAATTGTGAGGATTGTTATATATACCCCTATGATTCTCCCCTCACTGAATTATAGTGACAGCTCTTGAGCATTTACCATCTGCTAAACACTGCTCTAAGCATTCTCCATGATTTATCTCCAATTTGAGGCACAGACAAGCCAGGTAATTTGCCAAAGATCACATCATCAATATGTGAAAGAGCTAGATTTCAGCTCTGACTCCAGAGCCTGAGCTTAAAGAGTGTGGCTGAAAGATCATGGCTGGCTGGGAGACAGGTGTAAGAGAGGTGGCCAACAGCCAACTCATGCAGTGCGGTTTGAGATGTGGGTTAGCCAAAAAAGTTTGAATACCGTCATAGACAATTCCTGAATAAGACCAATAGAAAGTCATGAATTTTGTTACCACAATGTTTGTGTATTACTTGTGGACTGCACATTGATTCCACTATAAGACAGATTGTTTTTCATGCCCTGAGAAGGCAGAAACCCTGAGAGGCACATGTTCTTTAGAATGGCCAAACTCTTGGGGGCGCCTGGGTGGCTTAGTCGGTTAAGCGTCCGACTTTCACTTAGGTCATGATCTTGCAGTTCGTGGGTTCGAGCCCCGCGTCGGGCTCTGTGCTGACTGCCAGCTCAGAGCCTGGAGCCTGTTTCAGTCTGTGACTCCCTCTCTCTCTGACCCTCCTCTGCTCATGCTGTCTCGCTCTCTCTCTCCTAGAAAGAAATAAAACATTAAAAAAAAAATTTTAGAATGGCCAAACTCTTGGAGAATCTGTCTATTCACTCTTTACCAGGAAATGAAATAGGTCTTGAATTGTCCAAATTGACATTCATTTTTGGAATTTGCATTTTAGGTTCCTCGTTTTAAGTTTCCAGTTACACAATATCCAATTTCTTTGGAAATTTACAGTGAGGATGGACGTGTACCAGTGGAAATGCCATATCTGCTTACCGTAACTGAAGTGAACAAGAGGGAAAATTGGAAACTAAGTAGGATTTGCTTTCTTCTATAATTATTTTGTCTTATAAGTAATGTTGTTATTACCTAGGTAAGTGGCTTTTAAAACCAGTTTACAACAACCAGGAGTTCTTTGGAAAAGAATTCAAGTTTGTTGGCAAGTTGCTGTTTACTCTCTCCTCTTGTCTCCCATGTATTTCGTCATTACTTTTGGTGACCTGGATTTTGTGGTATAACAGCAGTTTTGAAGAACTTGAACTGTAAAACATTTGAAAGACATTTTGTCCTTATTGTTGTTTTGAAAGCCATTTTGTAGATGAGTAGCAAACACGATTAATTGAATTTGTGCTACATGTTGGTCTAGTGCCTCTTTTGACTGGTTTTGCGATGTTACAGAGGAGGTTCTTAAAGTTGTGGCCTTTTAAAAGATGGTAGAATCTACCATCTAATACGAGCAAAGTTTTTTCAAGATTCTAGGGTAAAATTATTAAAAAGATGCAAAAATATTTTTAAACAAGAAATATCAGGGGCACCTGACTGGCTTCATCAGTAGAGCATGCAACTCTTAATCTCAGGGTGGGAAGTTTAAGCCCCACGTTGGGTATAGAGATTACTTAAAAATGAAATTGTAAAAAATAAAATTAAATTAAATTTACCACAATTCAACTTTACCTCAAATATACAACTTTTTCCTGCACATTTTGTGTTTATAAATACTTTGAGGCAATCTCCCACTCAATCAGTAAGTAGACACACACATAGATTTATAGAATTAAGTGCAATTTTGATTGGTTATTAATGTTACCAAATATCCAGACATTGGGTATTCAGTGAGTCTTACTCTGCCCAGTATATGCATTCTTGAAATGAAAAATCTAGCAAAGAAAACTACTAACTATTTCACTTTAACTAACATCCTCATTTTCTGTGATAGGCTGGAACCTAATGTTGCCAGCTTTTGAGTATCGATTGTTAAATATTCAAGCATTTTGGGTACTGGTTGTTAAGCCATTAGTAGCTTGAGATTAGCCATGGCGAGGCTATTTACACAATGGAAATGAGCAAATGCTACTATCAGAGCTTTCTCCCTGTTAGATCCCATGTACCATTATACCACTGCAATTTCTAATCCCCACACCATAGATCTGTTTTTAGAAAGAATTATAAGAAAAGCAAGAACACCTGATCGTTTCTTTCAGAAAAGAATTAAATGATCCTATTGGGAAAGTTTTCTGCCACCTTATTGAAAATCAGTTACCAACCACTGAGTTTGCATTATCTCATTGCCGAAGACACAAAGTATGTGCAGGTTAGAAGTTGTCTAAGCATGGAACTGGACCTCAATAAATATAAAAGAATTGAGATCATACCATGCACACTTTAATATCACAATGCTATGAAACTTGAAATCAGTCACAAGAAAAAGTCTGGAAAACATCCAAAAACATGGAGGTTAAAGAACACCCTACTAAAGAACGAATGGGCGAATCAGGCAATTAGAGAAGAAATTAAAAAATATATGGAAACAAATGAAAATGAAAATACAACAATCCAAACTCTTTGGGATGCAGCAAAGGCAGCCCTAAGAGGAAAATACATTGCACTCCAGGCCTATTTCAAGAAATTAGAAAAAGCGCAAATACAAAATCTAACAGCGCACCTAAAGGAACTAGATGGAGAGCAACAAGAGCACCCCAAACCCAGTAGAAGAAGAGAAATAATAAAAATCAGGGCAGAAATAAACAATATAGAATCCAAAAATCAGTTGAACAGATCAATGAAACAAACAGTTGGTTTTTTGAAAAAATAAACAAAATCGATAAACTTTTCTTCTCAAAAAGAAGAGAGAGCTCCCAAATAGACAAAATCATGAATGAAAATGGACTTATTACAACCAACCCCTCAGAAATACAAGCAATTATCAGGGAATACTATGAAAAATTATATGCAGACAAACTGGACAAATCAGAAGAAATCGACAGATTCCTAAATGCACTACCAAAAGTCACTCAGGAAGAGATAGAAAATTTGAACAGATCCATAACTAGTGAAGAAATTGAATCAGTTATCAAAAATATCCCAACAAATAAGAGCCCTGGGCCAGATGGCTTCCTGGGGAATTCTACCAGACATTTAAATCAGAGTTAATACCCATTCTTCTCAAGCTGTTCCAAAAAATANCAAATACTGTTAAAATGTCATTACTACCCAAAGCAATCTACAGATTCAATGCAATCCCAATCAAAATTGCACCAGCATTCTCAAAACTAGAAAAAACTATCCTAAAATTTGTATGGAACCACAAAAGTTCCCCAATAGCCAAACTAATATTGAAGAAGAAAACCAAAACAGGAGGCATCACCATCCCAGACTTTAGCCTCTACTGCAAAGCTGTAACCATCAAGACAGTATGGTATTGGCACAAAATCAGACACATAGACCAATGGAATAGAATAGAGAACTCAGAATTGGACCCACAAATGTATGGCCAACTAATCTTTGACAAAGTAGGAAAAAGTATTCAATGAAAAAAGACAGCCTNAAGGGGGGTGGGGGAGGGGGGAAGGGGAGTTATGGGCTTGGGGGAGGGCACTTGTTGGGATGAGCACTGGGTGTTATATGGAAATCAACTTGACAATAAACTATGAAAGGAAAAAAAAAGCATAGGGCTGGAAGAAAAGGTCAGCCTGAATAATGTGGTCAGAGGTCTGTCTTGTCCTTCTTGACAATGTCCTTGAGAAGATGCATTGTTAGCTAAGTACATTTTCTATAAAGTCAGGCAGAACTGAAAGTCTAGGATAACTTGGCCATGTTATGGAGTAGGATCCTTCATTGTACCTTGATGTTTGTAATAAGTTTTATGCAAAATGTGACAACAGCATAATGTGCTTAAAATATACTTCATGTACTTCCAGAACACAGTGTACCAGAAAATGTAGAAAAATTGAAACATTACTTAGAACCACATCTTACTGTTCCCGTGTATAATCCTTTAGGCCTCAACTTAAGTATAAAGGTAAGTTGACAACATCTTTGTCTTTCCTCTTTTGAGTTCAGATAAAATATGTATGTCTACACTGAGATTGGTTTATGTTTTAAAGTATCGATGTCTATCAGTGGTAGAAATTGCATCTTTAAGGTATATGGAGAAGTGTTTCTTTTTCCTCCCTTTCTCTTGATATTATTATTTCAAAAGGTATCTAAAAGTTAAATGTAACATTTTACTATTTTTTTGCACTAATAGGCAAAACTAATAGATTGTTTTTCAAGGTAGAGCAGAAAAGTTGTCTCAAAATTTAGGGGATAAATGGGTTTGGTATACTTCATATGGATGTACACAGGTATGTCTTCGGATTCCAGCTACCCATAAGACACATGAAATTAATATAATCTAGGTAATTATAAAAGTAAAAATGAGTGGACATATCAAAACCATGGATATGACGATAAGCCCAAATTACTTGTCGAGGCCATATTAGGTTTTGTGTCTCTGTTTCTTCCTTCTAAAAAGAAGTATCAGCTATTGTCCTTCTCTTTCCACTTTTATTTTGATACATGAAGTAGATGCATAAGAGCCTTAGGAAGGGGACTGGATTTTTCTATGCGTCATCTGTAGGGAAAGTGGTCACAGTGTGTATTTTAGCTTGAATGTACATGGGTGTCCATGCTGCCAATGACCAGGTGTTTTGTTTTTTTTTTTTCCCACAGGGCTCTGAACTTTTTCACTTCAGAGTGTCCGTTGTTCCTGGGGTCACTTTTTGTAACTTAGTTGAAGAATTTCAGGTATAGTAAAGGCACCAGGTACTGATGGGGTGATGGCTGGGGAAGTAACATGACAAGTGTCAGTGCAGGAGACACTAAAGAGAAAAACAGCAGAATTTGTGTGATACACGAGGCTTGGAGACAAGGGATCCTGAAGAATGGTGGTGACATTGTCAGTAATGATGAAGGTAGAGTACATGACAGGTAGCAGGACCGTGCTGGGAAAATTTAAATAAGTGCTTGAATTTGTTTTTATTCTCTCTCCATCGTCCATATTTAACTCAGTTTTCAGAATTTTATTGCGCTTCCTCACACCCTATTGGGGGATGGGGTTTCCATTCCGATCTTCCCTTCGATAATCATCGCTGTGACAGTAGTCTTAATACGCTTAAAGCTATCAGGATCCGAAAGAATTGGGAACCAAAATCGGTGTCCCCAAATTACCCCATGATGTGCAATAAAGTAATTTTGGTCATTTGTATAATGACATTTGCTACCTTTGGAGGCTTAGGGGGCAAGGAAGATTTGATTAAATCAATTAATGGCTCATTCATTATGGAAAACTGATACCACATTGTCAAAAATAGATCTCTCTCTCTTTCTCTCCCTCTTTCCCTGCCCCTCTCCTTTTCCATCCTGATCCTGCCCTAAGGCTAGCCCCAGTAATAAGTCCGCACTGCTGCAGATATATGTTAGCTAACTATAATTTAAATAAAACCTTAAAAACTCAAATAAAATAAAATTGGTGAAAATATAGTAACTCAAAACAAAAAGAAAAAAGGAAGCATAGCAAAGGCTTCAAAATAAAAATACAATAGACACACCACTTAAGTTCTAGAATACCCCTATGTGACATAGAAACCAGGAAGCCACACTAGCAGAGCAAAGGTTTTGAAAACTGAACTGACAATGGAGCCACCATAGAAAGTAAAGCAGAACTTGGTCTCTGAACTCAACCAGTGTGTCCAAAGGCTAAAACAAACCAAAACCCCACTAGGGCACCTGGGTGGCTCAGTTGGTTACGCAGCTGACTCTTGATTTTGGCTCAGGTCATGATCTCACTTGTGAATTCAAGCCCCGCATCAGGCTCTGTGTTGACAGTGCAGAGCCTGCTTAAGATTCTTTCTCTCCCTCTCCCTCTGCCTCTCCTCTGTTCATACTGTCTCTGTTTCTCAAAATAAATAAATAAACTTTAAAAACAACAACAGCACTTTCCAAAGAATGTGGAACAGGACTCAGAGTCTCACAACATAAATACCTTTTTTTTTTTAATGTTTATTTTTGAGAGACAGTGTGAGCAGAAGAGGGGCAGAGAGAGAGAAGGAGACACAGAATCTGAAGCAGGCTCCAGGCTCTGAGCTGTCAGCACAGAGCCTGACATGGGGTTTGAACCCACAAACTGTGAGACCATGACCTGAGCTAAAATCAGCCACTTAACTAACTGAGCCACCCAGGCGTCCCTCACAACATCTTAAATGTCCAGGATAAAATCTAAAATTATTCAATATACCAGTAACTAAGAAAATATAATCAGTTCCCAAAAGACAATCAGCACTGCATGGAAAAATGAAATAGTCAGACTTTTTCTTAAAGTTTATTTATTTTTGAGAGAGAGAGAGAGAGATTGAGTTTTGGGGGGGGGGAGGGAGGAGAGGGAGATCCCAAGCAATCTCTATGCTGTCAGTGTAGAGCCTGACATGGGGCTCAAAGCCACAAACTGTGAGATCACGACCTGAGCTGAAACCAAGAGTCAGACGCTTAACTGACTGAGCCACCCAGACACCCCCAGACAGGTTTTAAACCAGCTGTGATAACCCGGTTCCATGGGGTAAAGGTAAACACTTGAAATGGCTGCAAAGGAACTGGGAGAAATTCTCAGTAGGGAAATGGAAGCTATAAAAAAGAACCAAATGGAAATTTTAGAACTGAAAAATTCAATATTTAAAACTTAAAAATCACTGGATAGACTCAATAGCAGAACAAATATGGCAGAGAAAAAAAATCAATGAATTTGAAAAGAAAATCAGTAGAAATCCACCCTGAAGAAAAAAGACCTTATAAAGAATGGCCTCCTTTCTACCCATGAGCACCACTGAGGAAGCATGTCTTCCCTCCCACTGCCATCATGTCTAAGTCGGAGTCTCTCAAAGAGCCTGAACAGCTGCAGAAGCTGTTCATCGGGGGTTTGAGCTTTGAAACAACTGATGAGAGTCTGGGGAGCCATTTTGAGCAATGGAGAATGCTTGTGGACTGTGTGGTAAGGAGACATCCAAACACCAAGCGCTCCAGAGGCTTTGGGATGGTCACCACAGCCGCTGTGGAGGGGGCGGACACAGCCATGAACACAGGGCCACACAAGGTGGGTGGAAGAGTTGCGGAACCACAGAGGGCTGTCTCCAGGGAAGATTCTCAAAGACCTGGTGCCCACGTTACTGTGAAAAAGATTTCTGTTGGTGGCCTTAAAGAAGACACTGAAGAACGCCACCTAGGAGATTATTTTGAACAGTATGGGAAAATGGAAGTGCTTGAAATCATGACTGCGGAGGCAGTGACAGAAAGAGAGGCTTTGCTTCTGTAACATTTGATGACCGTGACTCCGTAGACAAGATGGTCATTCAAAAATACTGTACTGTGAGTGGCCACAGCTGTGAAGTAGGGAGAGCCGTGTGTAAGCAGGAGATGGCTAGTGCTTTATCCAGCCAAGGAGGGCAAAGTGGTTCTGGAAACTTTGGTGGCGGTCGTGGAGGTGGTTTTGGTGGGAATGACGACTTTGGTGTTGGAGGAAACTTCAGTGGGCGAGGTGGCTTCGGTGGCAGTCGAGGTGGTGGTGGCTATGGTGGCAGCTGGGATGGGTATACCAGATTTGGAAATGATAGAAGCATCTCTGGAGGTGGTGGAAGCTACAATGATTCTGTCACTTACAACAATCTTCAAATTTTGGGCCCGGGAAAGGAGGAGATTTTGGAGACGGAAGATCTGGCTGCTGTGGCTGTGGAGGCCAATAGTTTGCCAAACCACAAAACCAAGGGGCTTAAGGTGGGTCCAGTAGCAGCAGCAGCAGCAGCTGTGGTGGTGGCAGAAGGTTTTCATTCCTGCCAGGACACAAAGCTTAGCTGGAGAAGAGAGCCAGAGACGTGACAGGGAGGCTGCAGGTCGTGACAGATGTGTGAACTGAGCCAAGCACCGTGGAGGCAGGGCCCAGCTGCTGCAGAGAAGACATGTTTTAGACGGTACTCACGTGTGCAGGCAAAACACTCGAGGACTCGATTTGTGACTAATCATACAACAGGTTATTTTAGTTTCTGTTCTGTGGAAAGTGTAAAGCAATCCAACAAAGGGTTTTAATACAGAATTTTTTTGCACCCATGTTGTTGATTGCTAAATGTAAGAGTCTGATCATGATGCTGAATATTTTTTTTATTTATTTCTGAGAGAGAGGGAGAGAGAGAGAGGGGGAGAGACAGACAGACAGACAGACAGCGTGAGCAGGGGAGGGTCAGAGAGAGAGGGAGACACAGAATCTGGAACAGGCTCCAGGCTCTGAGCTAGCTGTCAGCACAGAGCCCGACGCAGGGCTCGAACCCATGAACCGTGAGATCATGACCTGAGCCGAAGTTGGATGCTTAACCGACTGAGCCACCCAGGCACCCCTCATGATGCTGAATAAATGTGTCTTTAAAAAAGAGAGAGAGAGAGAGAGAATGGCATCAGGAACCTATGAGGTCTGAGGTCTGACCTTTATGTCACCAAAGTCAGTAAAGGACAGAAAAAAAGGATTAATGCAGGAAAAGAAGAAAGAAGAGAGGAGGAAGATGAAGAGACGGGGGGGAGTGGGAGGAGGAAAGAGGGGAGGGGAAGGAGAAAGAGAAATAAAGCCTGAAAATGTCCCAAATTTGGTTAAGACATAAATTTATATATTCAAGAAGCTTAATGAATCCAGAATAAGCTAGAGAGATCCTGTATAAACACATCATAATCAAACCACTAAAAATCAAAGATAAGGAAAAAAAATACAGACAAACAACATATAAGTGAACAGCAATTTGAATTACTGCTGATATTTTCTTCGGAAACTATAGAAGCTAGAAGAAAGTTGTCTAACACCTTAAATGTACTGGGGACAGGGGTAATTTGAGGAGGAAGGATTGCCCATCCAGAATTCTATATCTAGTCCTTCAGGAATGAAAGAAAAATAAAAGCATTCCCAGATGAAGGAAAATTAGGATAAGCCTCCCTGAGTAGAAACTCTCTTTTAAAGAAAAAATATATAAAGTTCTTCATGCTGGAAAGAAGTGTCAACAGAAGGAAACAAAGCTTTAGGAATGAAAGAGAAACCAAAAAAAAAAAAAAAAAGAAAAAGAAAAAAAGAAGAAGAAGAAGAATGAAAGAAAAATAAAGGGGCGCTTGGGTGGCTTAGTCGGTTAAGTGTTTGACTTCGGCTTAGGTCATGATCTCACGGTTTGTGGGTTTGAGCCCTGCATCAGGCTCTGTGTTGACAGCTCAGAGCCTGGAGCCTGCTTCAGATTGTGTATCCCTTTCTCTCTTCCCCTTCCCCCCTCACGCTCTGTCTCTCAAAAAATAAACATTAAAAAAATTGTTCTTGAAAAAAAAAAGAGGAAATGATTGCACGGTTAATAAAGAAAAAAGAATCAGGGCACCTTGGTGGCTCAGTCGGTTAAGTGTCCGACTCTTGATTTTGGCTCAGGTCATGATTCCAGGGTCGTGGGATTGAGTCCCATATCAGGCTCTGTCCTGAGTATGCAGCCTGCTTAAGAGTCTCTCTTTCTCTCTCCCTCTGCCGCTCCCCTGCTTGTGTTCTCTCTCTCTGTCTCTGTCTTTCTGTCTCTCTCTCCACACAAAATAAAGAAAGAGAATCATCAAGAAACAGTAGAAAAAAGAGTGTAAAGTTTCTCATGACTGTTGAAACCTGCTTTTGAAAGCAGGGGATCCTGAAGCAACAGAGATTTTTGTGCACCATAAAGGACATTATTGGGATAATTGACAAAATTTGAACAACGTCTGTAGATTAGAGAACAGCATTGTCTCAGTGTTAATTCCTTGACTTTGGTAATTACAAGGTGGCCCTTGAAGTGAATGCTTTGTGTTTAAGAAATGCAAATTGAAACATTTTGGCAGCAAAGACACATTGTGTCCAGAATATATTCTTTTATGATTCTGGGACTTAACCTTTTTTGAGACATGGTGTGGAATATTTGGATAGTCAAAGAAGATTGGAAGGGAAACATTTGGAGAAAAACTATTTTCAAGAACTTTCGAGGAGGCAGTTTAACTGGAGAATACAGAATTCAGAGGTGATACAGGTGTCTAGTCTCAAAAAATAATGGATGGCCTAACTGAACAAGTGAAATTTTTATAGTGTCCAGTGAGGTGACTCAAATTTTATTTTAGGTAAAAATGGGCAAAGAAGGGAAGAACAGCAACAAAGATACAGATAAGGGAAAGTATAAATTATCTCTTGAATAGCTTATGGCCATTTGGCTGGAATGCAAGGTTATGTATAAGAACATGCGGAGGTCAGGGTCAAATTGTGGGAGACCTTAAATGTTATAATGAGGGCTTTAGAACATTCCTATCAGCAATAAGAAGCTATTAAACATTTTTGCAAAAAGGTGTTTGGGGATGGACACGTGGCGTACAGCAGCCCAGTCAGAGTGAATCACAGAATTTTTGCTCCAAGTGCTGGGACATGGATTTGCTCTTTCTTGATGATGTTGAACAAAAAAGCTTGTAGCCCCAGGAAGTGCTGTTCTCACCCAGGAGGGCTGTGGAGATACCTGACACTGCGGAGGCAGAACAGGAAGCTGGAAACAAACCCCAAACAGACCATGATTATAATGGCTTGTTTCCTCTGGCTCTTTCTAACTTCTGCATAGAAAATTCACTTTTGCAATTACATGTAGCATATAACTGTCTCTCTCATTGGCCACAGACAGGTTAGATCTTTCTTTCTTTTCCTTTTTTTTTTTTTTTGAATGGAAAATTGAGGGTGGTTTTTTTAAGTTTATTCTGAAAGAGAGAAAGCATGTGAGTGCATGAGTGGGGTAGAGACAGACAGAGACAGACACACACACACACACACACAGAGAGAGAGAGAGAGAGAGAGAGAGAGAGAGAATTCCAAGCAAGCTCCATGCTGTCAGCACAGAGCCCAACGCAGGGGTCTATCCCACAAACCATGAGATCATGATCTATGCCAAAATCAAGAGTCAGACGCTCAACCAACTGAGCCATCCAGGTGCCCCAGATTAGATCTTTCTTAACAAAGCTAATTATCTAAACTCCTCTGATGGTCCAGCTTAAAAGGAAGATTTTTGTCTTCTTATAGTACCACCTAGAAGATCATGAGTAGAATATCAATTCAGTATCTAATATTTTCTATCAAATTCCCAACAATGCCTGTACCACTGAGCACACACCGTTGGCTCTAAAGTACCACAGGAGATGGTTAGACCAGCTGATCCATTATTGCAAGGATAATTATCTGCCTGGATGGGAAAGAATGGTTTCTCACAGCTCTCCATACCACTCAGCCGGGTCCACCTTTTAAATTCTGCTGCTTACAACATCCCATGTCCAGTATCAGCTCCCTGTGGTCAGCATTCTTTTAGTTGCAAATAAAGCAGCTTCGCTTATTTAAAAAGAAAAAAAGCGTTTTATGGACAGACTGCTGTCCTACAAAAATGAATCTGGCAATATTATTATGTCACCCTGGACTGACAGGGTGGAAAGGAGGCTAAGTGGTTTGTTTATACAAAGTGAAGCAATAAAGCTCACAGTAGCAGGACTGAAAATGGAATGGAACAAACGAATGTGAGAGAAACTGTAAAAGAATTGATGGCATCCAAGGGCTGTTTCTTTTTTTTTTTTTTAATTTTTTTAATGTTTTATTTATCTCTAGGAGAGAGAGAGAGACAGCGTGAACAGGGGAGGGTCAGAGAGAGAGGGAGTCACAGACTGAAACAGGCTCCAGGCTCTGAGCTGGCAGTCAGCACAGAGCCCGACGCGGGGCCCGAACCCACGAACCATGAGATCATGACCTAAGCGAAAGTCGGACGCTTAACCGACTAAGCCACCCAGGCGCCCCATCTAGGAACTTGTTTTTATTGGTTATCCTTAGTTACCCATTCAGGTGTAGGAAGCATTTTGAATATAGAGACATTTCCCTATGTTAGCACATAGAGGATTTTCTAAAGAGATGATAGCTTGAAAGAGCACATACTGGTTCTCCCTCCTGGGAATGACCATTCTTCTCTTCCTCTTCTGTGGACCCAATTATTCTTCCAGCTCAGGAAGTGCCATCCCTGGTCACCCTAGGCAGTTAGTCATTCCCTACCTGTGTTCCCAAAGCACCCTGTCCATTTCTCTATAACTGAACACAGAACGTTTCCCTGCCATACCCTGCCTACCTCTGCCATTAAAGACTGATGATGAAGGTATAGGATGGTAAATAGAATTCGGATCCTGTATGTGTGCTAATCATTTCTTGCCGGGTTGTCACGTGACTATTTCTAGGCTTTGCGGGTGCCGAATATCCTTATGTAGCTGAGCAGAAGTTTGGTAAATTGAGGGGCGCCTGGGTGGCTTAGTCGGTTAAGCGTCCGACTTTCACTTAGGTCATGATCTCGCGGTTCGTGGGTTCGAGCCCCACGTTGGGCTCTGTGCTGACTGCCAGCTCAGAGCCTGGAGCCTGTTTCAGGGTCTGTGACTCCCTCTCTCTCTGACCCTCCCCTGCTCATGCTGTCTCTCTCTCTCCTAGAGATAAATAAAACATTAAAAAAAAAAGAAGTTTGGTAAATTGATTAATAGTATCTCTACTGTTGGAGAAATCATAGAAAGTTCAGTGTTTTGAATGACTAGATTCAGAAAGCTAACGGACTTTGCTTTTCCATTGCAGATTTATGTCGATGAAGTACCATTGCCATTTCCAGGACACACACTTATTGCTGTTGCAACAGCTGTAGTGCTGGGGGGATTGATTTTTGTTACGTTTATATTTCAAATACGTAACATCCACCCGAGTGAAATGTGCCGAAACTTTATGACAACAAACAAAGTGAACTTATCAAATCTCAGCATCAGTCAGCTGCCTCATAGATGAACATCTGAATAGCGAACAAATGATAATCACAATTCTCTCTTTATTTCTTGGTTTTGTTAGACAACTCCTAGAACAATATATTTAAATGTGAATATAAAAATGAGATAAAATACTGCAGAATTCCAACTCAAATTTCTATTTGTCAAACGTTTGCCATTCTATTCTCTTATTTTAAATACATGGAAAATTTCTTATTTATTTATTATCTAATCTCTATACCCAACATTGGGCTAAAATTCACAACCCCGAGATCAAGACTCACATGCTCTTCTGACTGAGCCAGCCAGGTGCCCCTAAATACGTGGAAAATTTCTTATGTTAACACTTACATAGATTTCCCTTGAGGTTTTTAGAAAACTGTAAAATAACCATCTCTGTGTGGAATGGCTTTTCTGTACGTTTTAGCTTTTATTGATGGAGCCCCTTCTGTGGGATCAGAACACCTGAGCCTTGCTCTGTTCAAAAAACAAAAATAAGCAGAACTCGGTCCTTCAAGGGAAAGGCAGGTGTGGAAGACACCCATCCGCAGGTGCGCTATCACAACCTCATGGGAATTAAAGACGAAACCATTTGGGTTTCTTGAAGCAACTTCAAAACCATATAGTAGTAGCTAAAAAGGGGGAGATGTGACCTCCATTATAAACTGTGGCTTTGCCTGTATATCCGTAAAGTTCTCTTGAGGTGGCAGTGAGCAAGGTGGCTCCAAGAATCAGACCCAGGAGCCCTGTATCCAGGATTGCCACTTCCTCCATTTGTGACTTGGGCAAGTTACTTCTTTGTGCCCGAGTTTCTTCACCTGTAAAAAGGAAGTAGGCTTAATACTTAGCTGACAGGTTGCAGGTAGATTATTAATAGGTAGGCTATTGTGAGGGCCAAATGAAGAGATAACATGTAAAGTACTTAGAACAGTGCCTGGTTCCATGAGTACTATAATTGTTAGTTGTTGTTGTTTGGTTGCACATAATAGAAAGTGATTGTATAAAAAGGGGACATTTAGGGGCGCCTGGGCGGCTTAGTCGGTTAAGCATCCGACTTTCGCTTAGGTCATGATCTCGCGGTTCGTGGGTTCGAGCCCCGTGTCGGGCTCTGTGCTGACTGCAGGCTCGGAGCCTATTTCAGAGTCTGTATCTCCCTCTCTCTCTGACCCTCCCCTGCTCACGCTGTCTCTCTCTCTCTCCTGGAAATAAATAAAAATATTAAAAAAAAACAGTTAAAAAAAAGGGGGGGAAATTTATTGGAGAATACTATAGAAAGATAATCCTAACAAAATCTGGACAATCGATTCTTGTCATGGGCAAGAATGAGAACTTTTTGGGGACCTAGGAAACAAGAGTTTTTCAACTTAAGAGTGTCGCTTGGGCCAGAGGTCTAGAGATAAAACATGGCACGGTAGTTAAAAGGGTAAGTTCCAGGGTCTAACAGCCTGGGTTTTTTTTTTTTCTTTTAATAAATGTTTACAATTTTAGAATAGTTTTAGGTTTATAGGAAAGTTGTGAAGATAGTACAGAGGTTTTCCCTATAATCCACACTTGGTTGACCCTGATATTAACATCTTATGGCCTTGTTTTGATCTAGCTCTATCACTTACTAGCCATGTGGCCATCAGTAAGTTATCTGACCTAAGATTCTATGCTATGGTTCATAGATGCACACATGTGTCTTCCTGTACATTCAAAGATGATGCTCCTTAAAATAATCCAGCTACTGTACATGCACCCACATATTCACTCACCTCTTCTCCCAAAAAAGACAATCCAAAGTCTAGGTACTATCAATTTTCTCTTAGTTTCTTCTTCTTCTTCTTTTTTTTTTTTTTTTTATTATTTTTTTTTTTTTCTATGTGTGAGAGAGAGAGACATG
>NW_027532747.1:10228699-10230940 GCF_008692635.1 Crocuta crocuta
TTTTTTTTTAATATTTTTATTTATTTCTAGGAGAGAGAGAGAGAGAGTGAGCAGGGGAGGGTCAGAGAGAGAGGGAGACACAGACTCTGAAATGGGCTCCAGGCTCTGAGCTGGCAGTCAGCACAGAGCCTGACGCCGGGCTCGAACCCACGAACCGCGAGATCATGACCTAAGCGAAAGTCGGACGCTTAACCGACTAAGCCACCCAGGCGCCCCTCTTAGTTTCTTCTTGCAAAGGGGGTAAATGGTGATAATTAGAACACTTTAGCAGAAAACAAGAAATGTGAATACAGTTTATGACCCTTGTTTCTGTAACACATACTAAAGCTGATACTAGATTTCTCCCTTCACTATACGTTCCATGTGCTCCCTTCCCTTTGAACCTCAGCAGCTCAGCTGACTGGGATCCTTTGCCCAAGAGAATGAACTATCTTCGTTTCCAGAGGGTCTGAGCCTTTGGTAAACCTGCCCTTTGGTTATTGGGTGTCCATTACTTTACATTGATCCTTATCCTTGGGTATTTTTGGTAATCAGCCTTTGTGGCCCAGGATCCACCCAGGTTAATGGTGGTCCTCATTGTGTTATAGCATCTCTACTTTTCCCAGTGAGATCAATAATCCTCCCTTTGCCTGTTTTCCTAATATACTAGGAACCAAAGAAGGCTATATGGCAGTGTTGGTTTCCAATTCAGTGGAATCAATATCATGTTCACTGCTGGAAGCATTTCTACACTAGCTGGAGAGACCACTTGACTGTCAGAGCCCAAAGCTCAGGGTACAGAAAGCAGAAATCTCAGGAGTATTTTCTTAAGCAAAATCTTAAAAAGAACCATTCATTCTCCATCCCTTGTTTCCCAAATGAGTATGTTACAGCAATAGGGAACAGCCCCGTATACTGGGGATAATGGCGGAGAACATACATTTTATCCAGCCTGGGAAACAGCCAGTGTCCAGGGGTCTTTGTGCATGAACTTTCAATAGACTTTCTCCTTATCATAAGATCACCTATATCTGGGTGACAGAGTAACAATAATGCAGTGAATTCCAGAACATCAACCCATTGCCTCACTTGTTTTTGTGAAGTTGATACGGTCACTGGCAAATCATGAGGGATTGAAACTAATAAAGTCGCAAAGTACTGAAAAGAATATCATGTCTCCCATTTGTAACTAAAAAAAATTTTTTTTGACATAATACAAAACTTCAATGTATGTAGAAACGAGAATAACTTCTTTGCAGATTTTCTGATTGGAAACTTCTGAATAAATTCATCAGGTCTTTATTATTCTCATTTGTGGGGGGTGGGGGGGAGAGGGTTTGCCCCATTCCTTGCATTGGTATACATAGTGGCAGAGATGGAAGAAAACCATGGCAGCATATAAGGCATCCGAGGCAAATGGGCAGGCACAACCACTGTGTAATAAAGACAATGTCTCTTTTTAGAGCAAAAGGCAGCATGCTTACTGCCTATTATAAAAGACTCAAGTTCCCCAAGTTCAAGGTTCCTTTCACACAATGTAACTCACCACACGTGTAGATGTCACCCCACCCTCTTTCTGTGACCCTGAGCCTCAGGTGCAAAATGTGGTGCCCAAACGCCGATATTCCAGCTATTGGTATTGCTGAAAGTGGTAAACAGTCCTTTGTTCTGTCCTGAGAGTCTTGTGTCTTCACCCAGCACCCGGAATGACCTTGTAAGTTTGCACATGGGATAAAATCTCAGACCCTTCACAGTGATTGACACAAACAAGACTTACATTTGTTTGTAGGTTCACTGGATCATGAGATTAGAGTAACCAGATGTGCACTGCAGCCTCTATTGGGCTAGATGCAGCTCCAAGCTGTCCACTGTTAGAACCAAAATGAATTAGAGCAGAATATTCTAAATGTCGTGTGGTATATGCTGCGTCACATTTCCAAAATGACCAGCCAGGTACCGTTTGGTGGTGGGGAATGCAAGGTGCGCTTGCCTGCCCTTGACTTTGGATTGAGAGGCCCCCACAGGCTCCAGAATACTGAATTAGCCCAGACTTTGCCAAAGTGTATTCTTATTGAGTTTGATTTTTTTTCTCCATCACACATGTATCCTATCAAGGATATCTTAAGAACTTACTTCTACATGCTTCTCAGGGCCATGAAACATAATATTGTATAGCCTAGTGAAGTGGTCCACTCACTCCCCACTAGCCTGGGCTGCAGAGTCAAAGGGGGCAGAACAGTAAAGGTATATTGCTGCCCTACC
>NW_027532747.1:10230973-10247289 GCF_008692635.1 Crocuta crocuta
GTGTGGTATATGCTGCGTCACGTTTCCAAAATGACCAGCCAGGTACCGTTTGGTGGTGGGGAATGCAAGGTGCGCTTGCCTGCCCTTGACTTTGGATTGAGAGGCCCCCACAGGCTCCAGAATACTGAATTAGCCCAGACTTTGCCAAAGTGTATTCTTATTGAGTTTGATTTTTTTTCCTCCATCACACATGTATCCTATCAAGATATCTTAAGAACTTACTTCTACATGCTTCTCAGGGCCATGAAACATAATATTGTATAGCCTAGTGAAGTGGTCCACTCACTCCCCACTAGCCTGGGCTGCAGAGTCAAAGGGGGCAGAACAGTAAAGGTATATTGCTGCCCTACCAGGGGAAGGCCTGCACGTGAAATAGAGCAATATGCCAAGTACCAGGCCCTTCATTGGCTGTGTCTGTCCCGTGATTACTGTGCCTACTGCTCTCATTGGCATGACCATGCAGGACATGGTCCCCTAGCACCTCCCATCTCCATCAACACTAGGATCCAGCTCCCCTGCAGTACTGCCCACCCCCATCCAATTCTATTATATAATATGGCAGCCAAGAGCTTGGGCTCCAGAGTAGGAACAGCTGGGTGGGAATGCTGTCTTTGCCACTTTCTAGCTGCATCATCTTGAGAAAACTATTTCTGTGTCTCGGTTACTTTGTCAATATAATAATGTTACTTACCTCATTGGGTTGCTGGAGAATTAAAGGAGATAACACACAAAGTCCTTAGAACAGAGCCCGGCACCTAGAAAGTACTGTAGATGTGTTAGCTGCACACAGAGGTCACGGAGCATGCCTTGAAAGAGTCACACTTCCCTTATCCACTCCTAATGACACCAAAAAGAAAAAAAAAAAAGGAGAGAGACTTCCAGGTGTCATCAGTCTGAATTCCTCTCCACTGACCAGGTGCTATATGGCCTTTCAATGTCCTGGCATAATGCAGATATTGGACCAGATTTGCATTAGTTCATCCAATCCCTGAGAACCCCAGCCAGCAGCCTCAGCATACTGAGCACAGTATCACTATGACAATAAATTGAGAATAATAAGCACTGCGTTCTTCAGTCTTTGGTCAAACATCTCAAAACTCTTGGCCCATAAACATTTCCCCAGAGTTTTGACAATAAAATGAGCACATTTCTGTATCTGCAATTCTGTGATGTAACTCTTTTCTGTTCAACACCTTCTTGTTTATGTTGAGTCAGAATCCAACATTCAATAAAGATTTGGGCACAAGAAAGATTTTGAGATTCAGCCTAAAAGACCAGCCCTTCTGGAAGCCACAAAGTTTTCGCCGAAGGAAGAATTTAGATGGTATTTGGTTGGCCAGGCATATTGGATTCTAAAGGAGCAGCGACCCTCATATCTCAGCTCTCCGTGGCTCCTGACAACAAACATGTATTTCTTGCTCACTGGTCTGTGAACTGGCTGTGGTGCTTTTTGCCTCAAAGCAGGCCTGCCCTACATATTTGTGGTTCTGGACCACAGGCTAAAGAGCAAGGGTCACCCAGCTAGTTCTTCTCACAGCACAGGGCCAGACACAAGAGACCCAGCCAACCCATCTTAACTACTTAAAGCAAGAAGTACACATTATGTTTGCTCACTTTCTGTTAGCCAGATCAAACCACATGGCCAAGCCCAGCAAGACGGGCGCATCCATTACTTTCATTCTAAATATCAAGTTGTAAGATCCCTCTCTTACCTGATTGCTTCTTTTATCCATTGCTGTGTAACCAACTCCACAGTTGAGTGACTTAAAACAATAACCATTACATTTGCTCAAGATGGTGTAGCCTGAACCCGACTTAGTTCTATTGTTCTGCTGGTCTTGCCAATGGTGATGTCTGAGCTGCGTTCTCTCTCCATGTAGTCTCCCGGCCTCTCCTTTCCAAGAGACCTGTCCACACAACCTCTCTGTGGATTCTCTGCTGGGGTAGCCAGACCTCTTATGTGGCAGCCCAGAGCTCCTAAAAAATGCAATAGGGGAAGCTGCCACACTTGGGCCAACTATTGGCACAACTTCGTCCATGCTCTGTTGGCTAAATAAAATCACCAGGCTAGCCCAGGTTCAAGGGAAGAGGACTATGCCCAATCATGAATATTGAGTGATGAGGTTCCTTGAAGGCCACCAATGAAACAGACCTTAGCAAGTCTAGGCTCCTTCATGTGCTGGGACTGAAACGTCCAAGATGGCTTCCTAACTCACTTGCCTGGCTCAGGTGGCCTGGCCGGAACAGCTAGGGGCTGGCCAGGCACCTGCCTCTCCACATGACCTCTCCATGGAGCTAGCTTGGGCTTACTCACACACTTGGGGAATCATGGCAGCTGGACTTCTTACATGGCAGCTGGCTTCCCGCAGAATACAAAAGCAGGAGCTACCAGGTTTTCTTCAATACTTGGACTTCAAAGTCTCACAAGGCACTTCTGCTTCATTGTAATGGTCAAGGCAGTTCCACGGCCAGCCCAGATTCAAAGGGAGGAGGAATAGACTCCACCCCTTTTGTGTGGCAAGGTGATGGCCAAGAGCCTGTGGGTCTAGTAGGATTGTTGTAGTCACCTTTGGAAATATGAGATGCCGTTTTGATGTTTCTCAAAGAAATATACCTGGGCTCTGAGGACAACTGGAAATCCCTAAAATCATTTCTAAACCAGGTTTTCATATCTCAGCTTTTGACCATGTGTAATGAGAGCTTCATTCAGAAGCGTCACAAAGTAGTCTTCTGGCCGAGACTATCTTGTCTATACCACTACTTTTGGGATAGTCCCTCTGTCCCCAAAACAACCATCCAAACCTGAAGTAGCCACATTCCTATTTCAGTAAGTCAGGTAATATCCATTCTGCTCCCCACCCACCCCCATCTCATGTCACACTCAGTGGTCTCCGGACCCTGCACTGACCCAGGCAGCTCCAGGCAAAGCAGCAGGGGGTTCCTGTTAAGACCTTTTCACACACTGCCGTTGTGTGACTAAGCTCCCACGCGTAGACCCACACACAACTATAACTTCTATCGCAGGTCTCCGAGTCAAGTAAAAAACCTCGGCAGGGGCGCCTGGGTGGCTCAGTCGGTTAAGCGTCCGACTTCGGCTCAGGTCATGACCTCATGGTTCATGGGTTTGAGCCCCGCAGCGGGCTCTGTGCTGACAGCTAGCTCAGTGCCTGGAGCCTGTTTCTGATTCTGTGTCTCCTTCTCTCTCTGACCCTCCCCTGTTCATGCTGTCTCTCTCTCTCTCAGAAATAAATAAAAAACATTAAACATTTTTTTAAAAATCTTGGCAGCAATCAGGCTACAGGAGACTCAATGAGATGGTTATCCTGAGATCAACCAGCTGTGGTCAAGTGACAAGGACATGAAACTCAGCGTAGCCCTTCTGTTCATTGGGGTCATCTCAAGAAGTCAAAAATTATAATTATTACATAACTTAGTTTCACTTAACATATTTTGTCTGAAACTCAAACTCGTGGAATTTTGATTTCTGCTTTTTTTAATTTAGAGAAACATTTATATGCAAGTTAAATACAGTTCTAAGAATTTTGACAAATGTATGTAAACATTCATGGAACCACAATCATAATCAAGATCTAGGGCACCTGGGTGGCTCAGTCAGTTGAGTGTCTGACTTCGGCTCAGGTCATGATCTCACAGTTTGTGGATTCGAGCCCCACTTTGGGCTTGCTGCTGTCAACACCGGGCCTACTTTGGGTCGTTTCCCTCTCTCTCTGCCCTACCCCTGCTCATTCTCTCTCTCTCTTTCTCTCTCTCTCAAAAATAAGTAAATGTTAAAAAAAAGAAAAAAAGATCTAGAACTATTCCATCACTCCAAAAAATTTTCTCTTGACCTTTTGTAGTTAACGCCTCTCCCACTCTTACTGCCTGGGAGCCACGGATCTGTTTTTGGCTCTATAGTTTTTTCTTTTCCAGAATGTCATATAGTGGAATCCTATGGTATATAACCTTATAAGTTTGACTTCTTTCTCTTAGCAGAATGCAGTTAGAATCTGTCTATATTGTGTGTATCACTACTTTGTTCCTTTTTATTGCCTAATGGCATTCTGTTGTACGGATGAACCATAGTTTTTTAAACCATTTACCGATGACAGCATATTTTGGTTGATTTTGGTAAATAGGAATAAATGTGCAATGAACATTTGTATACAAGTTTTGTTATGATATCAACAAAAAAGATGGGATTTTGATTGAGATTGTTTTGAATCAATAGCTAGACTGGGGAGAATTAAATTTTTTTTTTTTTTTAGACAGAGAGAGAGGGAGGGGGAGAGAGAGAGAGCGAGCATGTCCATGCATTCAAACAGAAGCAGAGTAGAGGGAGGGAGAGAGAATTCCAAGCAGGCTCCATGCTTAGTGCAGAACCTGACACAGGGCTCCATCTCACAACCCTGAGATCATGACCTGAGTCAAAATCAAGAGACAGACACTTAACTGACTCAGCCACCCAGATGCCCCCAGGGGAATTGAAATCTTAACCAAACTGAGTGTCTCAACTTCTGAATGTGCTACCTCTCTCCATCTATTAAGATCTTCCTTCATTTCTCTTATCGGTCTTTCGTAGTTTTCAGCATATAGGACTTGCATACAATTTAAGAGACTTACAGCTAAGTATATCGTGGTTTTGGTGCCATTGTAAAAGGTACTATTGTTTTAGTTTCAATTTCTATTCTCTTTGAGAAGAAGAAATTTATATAAACAAATCTAAAAATATACATACAGGATCCCTATGCTGACAGCTACAAATGCTGTTGAAATAAATCAAAGAAGATCTAAGTAAACAGAAGAGAGATAATACGCTGGTGAATTAAAAACTCAATATTTTTAAGACGTCAACTCTCTCCAATTTGATCAACAGGCTAAATGCAGTTCCAGTCATAATCCCACACATTTTCTATAGATACAGACAAGCTGATTCTAAAATATATATGGAAAGGCAAAGGAACTAGATTAGCCAGAACAATTCTAACAAGAAGATCAAATTCGGGTGCTCATGCTATCCCATTCCAAGAGTTACTATGATTCTACAGTCATCAAAGGAATGTGGTGTTGGAGAAAAGATAAATCTGTCAATTAAGGGAACAGAATGGAAAGCCTTTCCATTAATGGTGCTCGAACAACTAGATGTCCGTAGGCAAAAAAGAATCAACCTCAATTCATACTCCCAATCTTATACAAAAATTAACTTAAAACTGTCATAGAAAAAACTTCTAGAAAAAAAGCATAGAAGAAAATCTGCATGACCTTGAGTCTGCTAATGAGGCTTTAGATATGATACAAAGGCACCATCTGTAAAAGAATAAATAATGACCTGTGCTCTTTTAAAATTAGTAATTTTGCACTGCAAAAGACCTTATTAGGAAAATGAAAAGACAAGCCAGACTGGAAGAAAATATTTGCAAGTCACATATCCAGTGAATGCAGAGAGGCATCTGGGTGGCTCAGTGGGTTAAGCTTCCAGCTCTTGGTTTCAGCTCATGTCATAATCTCATGGTTCGTGAGTTTGAGCCCCACATCAGACGCTGTGCTGGCAACATGGAACTTGCTTGGAATTCTCTCTCCCTCTCTCTCTGCCCCTACCCTGCTTGCTCACACTCTCTCTTTCTCTCTCTTTCAAAATAAGTAAACTTACTAAAAAAAAAAAAAAAAAACTTGTATGCAGAATACGTAAAGAACTCTTTAAACAAGAAGAAAATGAGCAGCCTCTAAAATGAGCAAAAGATCAGAACGGACACATGACAGAAGAAGATATACATGTGGCAAATAGACATTAATAGAATGTGGTGATTGTGGGATGCCTGGGTGGCTCAGCCAGTTAAGCATCTGACTCTTAATTTCAACTTAGGTCATGATCTGACAGTTCGAGAGTTCGAACTCTGTGTTGGGCTCTGTGATGACAGTGCAGAGTCTGCTAGGGATTCTCTCTCTCTCTCTCTCTCTTTCTCCTTTTCTCTCTTCCCCTGCTTGTGCTCACATGCTCTCTCTCTAAATATAAATAAACATTAAAAAAAAGAATGTGGCTGTTGAGAGGCAGAGGAGGAAGCACCGTGATGATGTCAAATACTGATGTGGTTACAGTCATAGTAACTCTTAACCATTGCTGGTGGGAATGCGGAACGGTGCAGCCACTTTGGAAAACAATTTGTTAGTTTTACTAAAGATAAACATACACATACCCTTTGGCCCAATCACCTCACTCCTAGAAATTAATCCAAGTAAATTGAAAGCTGATGTTCACACAAAACCTGAATGTAAATATTTATAACAGCCTTATTCATCATTCCCAAAACTGGATTCAACCAAGCTAGTCTTCAGCTGGTGTACAGATAAACAACCTGTTTAGAGAATACTGTTCAGTGATAAAAAGGAATAGACTGAGTTTTTGTTTGTTTTTTAGAGAGAGAGAGAGAGAGAATGAGCAGCGGAGAGGGGCAGAGGGACAGAGAGAGAAGCTTAAGCAGCTCCACATTCAGCACGGATTCCAACCCAGGGCTTGATCCCACAATCCTGGGAACATGACCTGAGCCAAAATCAAGAGCCAAATGCTCAACTCACAGAGCTACCCAGGCACCCCCAAAGGAAAGAACTGTAAATTGGGGTGCCTGGGTGGCCCAATCTATTAGGTGTCCAACCCTGGATTTCAATTCGGATCGGGTCATGATCTCGTGGTTCCTTGGGTTTGAGTCCTGCATCCAGCTCTGCGCTGACAGTGTGGGGCCCACTTGGGATTCTCTCTCTCACTCTGCCCTTTCCCCCCCAAATAAATAAATAGACTTAAAAAAATGGAATGGACTGTTAATTGATGCAACATAGAGGAATCTCATGTGTATTTGGCTAAGTAAAAGAACCCAAACCCAAAAGGCTATATTGACACTTTTCATATGATTCTACTTATACAACATTCTGGAAAAGGCAAAACTGTAGGAGCAGAAAACAGATTGGTGGCTGCCAGTAGGGGGAAGTTGGAGAGATGGACCACAAAGGGGTCATAGTTGGATATGTTTAGGGTAATGGAGCTGTCTGTGGTCCTGTGGTGGATACATGCTCTCCATTGATCAAAATCCTTAGAAATGTATCTACCGTGAAGAGTGACGTGGAGTGTATGCCATTTAATTTTTTTTTTTTTTTTACTGTTTTATTTATTTCTGAGAGAGAGAGACAGCATGAGCAGGGGAGGGTCCGAGAGAGAGGGAGATACAGAATCCAAAACAGGCTCCAGGCTCTGAGCTAGCTGTCAGCACAGAGCCCGACGTGGGGCTCGAACCCATGAACCGTGAGATCATGACCTGAGCCAAAGTCGGATGCTTAATCGACTGAGCCCCCCAGGCGCCCGGAGTGTATGTCATTTAAATAAAACATCATCCAGGAGGTTGACACATCTCAGAATGGAATGCACTTTGTAACAAGTGAATCTAACTGTATTGCAAATGTCTGATATGACCTTAATGAAATGGGTGAAGGAAAAGGAGGTGACCTGAATACTTTGGGAAAAGAAGTGTCTTAACTAGATACTGTAAGGCTAAAGGCAGCATGAACTGGACATACTGTACACTGGTTGTTAAATTTGTTTCTTAAAGGGGTAGAGATTAGAAATTCTGAAACTACTTAATGCATATTCTAGGGTTGAGCAAATAAGTTAAGTAAATAAAGTGTAGACTATAGGAGCCAGGTTTCTCACTGTAAGAGAAAGAAATTACAAAAAAGCAAAGAGAGGATGGCTCGATCCATTAAGCCTCTGACTCTTAATTTCAGCTCAGGTCATGATCGCAGGGCTGGTGAGATCAAGCCCCATGTTGGACTCTGTGCTGGGCATTAAGCCTGCTTCACATTCTCTCTCTCCTCTCCTTCTGCCCCTGACCCATTTGTGCTCTTTCTCCAAAAAATTTTAATTTTTTTTTAAATTAAAAAAAAAGAAACAAAGGGAGAGAAGCTAGAATGAGCCCTGTGATGCTAGATTAAAGTGGGAGACACTAGTATAAACTTAGAGCTTTTTAAAAATTTCATTTAATAAAATTCTAAGACAGTTAACATATAATGTTATATTAGTTTCAGGTGTACAACATAGTGATTCAACAATTTTATACATTACTCTGTGCTCATCATGATAAGTGTGCTCTTCACCCCGCTCACCTGTTTCCCCCATCCCCCACCCATCTCCCCTCTGGTAACCATCAGTTTGTTCTCTATAGTTAAGAGTCTGATTCTTGGGGTGGGGTTGGGGGGGGTGCCTGGGTGGCTCAGTTGGTTAAACCACCAGACTCTTGACTTCAGCTCAGGTCATGATCTCATGGTTTGTGCATTCAAGACCCTCATGGGGCTCTGCACTGACAGTGTGGAGCCTGCTTGGGATTCTCTCTCTCTACCCCTCCCCCACTCTTTTTCTCTCAAAACAAATAAATAAACTTAAAAAAATTAAAAAATAAAAAATCCATATTGTTACTAGCTAAAGACAACTAGTTTTAACTTAAAATATGCAGTATGTGCATATATGCATTTGACTTAAATGATATTATGCTGCAAATCTCATTCTGTTTCTTCCTTCATCACTCAAGATTTTCTTTGGTGTGTACCTAGTCTGTTGCTTCTAACTAGTGCATAATAATTTTTATTTTAAATGTGCATTTACCCCATTCTAGGTATCCATTCCCTTAATGATAAAACTTATATTTGCCTCCAACTTTGCAATCCATAAACACGCTCACAGCAAGCATGCCATTACATGTCACCTTAGCAGAAGTGGTATATGTACCACTCCCAGATATACACACCTAGACGCTGATTTCTCTTTGCTCAGTCAAAGGGAATTTGCATTCTTAATCCACTAAGTACCTCCAAATGATTTTTTCTAGAATGTCCTAACCAGTTTATACTTGCATCAAAACTTCAAGAGTTCCCCTGTACCCTAACACTTAGTAGCATACATCTTTTTTATTTTTGTCATTCTGGTGTAACATAGTTTTAAAATGTATGTGCCAGACTACTAACAAGTTAGAGCACCTCTTCATATACTTGTTAGCTATTCAGCCTTCTCTCTCTGTTCACTGCTGTTTGGTAGAATTTGCTCAATTTTCTGTTGAGTATCATTATTTTCTCTGTGATCTGCTTGAGCAAATATCAAGTGGTTTTCACTATTTTGATAATAATTGACAGTAAGAATATATTTAATAGTGCAATCAACATATATACATTATAATATATATCATATTTGTATGTGTAAAGATTCTATATGAATACATAATTATAGTATATATTGATTATATTAACATATGTATATTAAATCTATGTAATTGTGATTATTATGCATTAAATACATGTACATGTAAATATTGTATTTTCCAATGCACACTATGTATATATACTTATATTTTAATTTGCATTTTATTTACATAACCTAAACAAAAAGTTGATGAGCGTATTGCCCTAATACTATGATCTCTGATATTTTCCATTCTATTCTACCTTACTTTTTTAAATTGTTTAAGTTTATTTACTTTAAAAGAGTGAGCGAGCTGGAGAGAAGTAGGAGAGGAAGAGAGACAGAATCCCAAGCAGGGTCCACACTGCCAGTGTGGAGCCTGATGTGGTGCTCGAACTCACAAACCAGGAGATCATGACCTGAGCTGAAATCTAGTTGGACACTTAACTGACTGAACCACGAGGTGCCCATCTACTTCATTAAAAAAAATTAATGTTCATTTATTTTTGAGGAAGAGAGGCAGACCGAGCATGAGCAGAGGGGCAGAGAGAGGGAGATACAGAATCTGAAGCAGGCTCTATGCTCTGAGCTGTCTGCACAGAGCCCAACATGGGGCTCGAATCCGTGAAGGGTGAGATCGATGACCAGAGCCAAAGTCAGAGGCTTAACCGACTGAGCCACCCAGGTGCTCCAACTTCATTTTTTTAATGCTGATTGCAATCACTACACTGAATTTAGCGCCCAACGATGATCTACAAATGATAGTCTACAACCAATTTTTCTCGATGCAATTCCTACTCAGTCTGTCATGTCTGTTTATTTTGCCAGTGGGTACACTGTTTATCAGAACGTTTTAATTTTGATGGACTCAAATTCATCCATTATTTGAGTCTTGGTTAGGAAGTTTCCCTCCACTTCTAGTTCACACAGATATTTTCTTACATTTTCTTCAATTTGATTTATAATTTTAACTTTTGAATTTAGGACTTCAGTTGGAGACACCCCCCTCCCCCCGACTGGAGTCCAGCTCGGGCCAGGTCCAGGGGTCCCTGAAGGATGGACAGTGTCAGCAAAGAGGGGAGGAGAGAGGCGCGAGATTATTTCTGGTCACCAGCCAGGCCTCTCCGCACTGTCTGAGACTCTATTTTATGATTTAGTGTTTGAGGGACCACACAGAAGTGGCATTCTGATGATTAAATCCTTTTATCAGTAAAAACTTTCCAGAACATTGATATGCAAAAGGATGAGGAACGGCTCGGAAGTGGCATTAGCATAGTAAAGGCAAAAGTTAGTTCTTTGTGAGCAGGGGTCAGCAGCCTGCTCATCGCTTAATGGGTGGTATTAAGAAAAACAGGTCTTTCAGGAACGCAATGTTGCTCGCATAACCACAAAAGAAGTCCCTATAGTAAGTTCCTTCACAAAATGCAATCAGCATATCAAGGCCAGAATGAGTCACTCCGAATACCAATTAACAAGGTGTCTTGGGGGGTGGGTGCTCAAACAGAGACAATTGGGTGGGGGTGGATATCGGTCGCCATCTGACAGTAAGAGTCTGTGCAACTTACCTTAACCTCACAAGGAGTTCTTTCTCAACTTATGAGTTCAGAAAACGGCTCCCAACACCCCCTGCCTTTTAAAAATATAAAGTGGAGATTTAATTTATTTTATTTTTCTCCATGGAATGAGCTAATTTCCTCTGTAGCATCAATTAAACAAAAAAAAATTTTGCCGCCCCTTTGTGGTGCCTTATTTACCACGGCAGGGTGTTTTTGCCTTTAGACTTTTATAAAGAGGAGTAAACACGTTGTGGATGCGGTGATTTATAGTTGGGGTTGTTTTTCAAGCAGGAGAAGATGCAGTCAGTTATGTGAACAGGAAATGTTTTTCTCTGTACTTAGCTAGTTCCAGGGGACAGTTTTAATCTTAGCAAATCAATCATGAGACAAAGAATGGGGAATTGGAGGATCAGTGTCTGGCCTTGTCATCAGGTCAAGCAAAAGGGGAAAGGTCTGTGTTTGGCCTTGTCAGTGCCCCCTCTCGTGCAAGACAGACACCATTTGTCTTAGAACACTCTTAGGGGTTAGAGTAATCTCTGCGGGGTCATGGTCAAGACTCCGTGAAACTGTCATGGAATCAGCAGTTCCTTGCTGGCGCTCTCCTTGGAGCGCAGGCAGAAGCATCTGTTGAGCTGTGATGGCGGTCCGGGGCCGAGAAAGGGCTCTGGAGACAAGGCAGTTAGTTGGGAATATAATTGTAGGAAAGAGGAGACAAGCGATAGAAGCTGTATTAAGAGACACAACCAGGACTCGAGGCCAGTGGGAAACCATCTAATGGATTCAGAGAAATTGGCGTGGAGAGGTCCTTTGATAATGGGTCAGGACCATGGTTGCCATGCAAAGACATTTCTTGGTTAGCATTTCAAGTGTCCTTGCTTATGATGTGGAGGTTAGGGAGGTTTACAGGAACAAATGTGCAACAGTCAGGGGCCTTGAGTGTTTGTGGGTAGATGAGGAGTCAAGAAAGAAATGGTAAGGAGGGCTGAAATGAAAAGGAAAGGGAAGGCATACCTCGTGGAAATCCTGGGACTAACAGAGGATAGACAAATGAAAGAATACTGTGGAGACGGAGGAGGAATATGAAGGAGACTAGATCAGAGAGTCTTAGAGACTTGTGTTCCAGAGTCACGGGCAGAAGCTGGTCCCACTGTGATGTCGTCTACTTGTTCCAAAGTTAGTGGGAAAGTAGTCTGTCTCATGTCATTATCTGCTTCTGACAGCTCTCAAAAGAGCTTCAGTTTAAGGTCTTCTATTGGGGTGAATTTCCCCAACTTCAGAATAAGACTGGTGTGTGTTTTTTTAATGGTTTTGTTTTTGAGAGAGACAGCGTGTGAGTGGAGGAGGGTAAGAAAGAGAGGGAGACACAGAATCTGAAGCAGGCTCCAGGCTCTGAGCTGTCAGCAGAGTCCGATGTGGGGCTGGAACTCACGAGCTGTGAGATCATGACCTGAGCCGAAGTCAGACGCTTAACCAGCTGAGCCACCCAGATGGCCCTAGACTGATGTTTTTTAAATTGTGAAACATGAACCCAAAGTTGTACTCCTTATAGTTTTACAGCTGTCAGTGGTTAGGAAGGCAGTATGATTGACCCGGGTTTGAGCTGTGCAGGTACTCATACACACAGGTTTTTTTTCAATAAATACAATCCTGTACTTCAAATGTATTTTTTCTTCCTTGTGATTTTCTTAATAAGATTTTCTTTTCTCTAGCTTTCTTTATTGTAAGAATACAATATTTAATACATATAACATACAAAATATGTGTTAATTAACTATTTATGTTATCAGTAACGCTTCCAGTCAATAGTAGGCTGCTAGTCATTAAGTTTTTTGGGAATCAAAAGTTCCCCTAAGGATTTCTGACAGTGCAGGGGGTCAGTGCCCCTACCCCTCCGCATTGTTCAAGGGTCAACTGTATCAGTCTTCCTAAGATTGAGTTCAACATTGGTCTTTTGGCAATATCAGAAGACAAGATATCACTCTCTCTCTCTCTCTCAAAAATTAATAAACATTAAAAAAAAATCAGATTGGATGAGACTTGAATCTTCTATGGTCAAACAAGAATAAAGAATCCTCATTGGCTTGCCAGTAATTATTTCATAAAGGGATAATAAGTATTGAGAGGAGAATCAGGATCAAAGTGTCAACAAGGTTGATGGCAAGACCTTGGGCTGAGTCAGGTTGAATTCCTCAGAGTAGGACTGGTTTAAGTATAAGAGCACCATTGACCCCTTCTGGTTTTGGTGATAAGAACCATGCAGCTTTTGTAAGATGAAAGAATGCTTGAGTATCTTGAATAACTTGAGCTATGAGGTAAGTTCCTCCATTCCTGGAGAGGAACACAGGGATTCTCCAAGTGGGGAAAATCCTTGCTAGCAGTGACTTAGCTAGTGTTGTGGCAATAGCCTAGTTGCAGGGAGAAGCTTCCAGCCATTCTTTTTCAAATGCAGACTATGGTTAGAACATATTTGTATCCATGAGACTTTGAGAGTTTAGTCAAATCCATTTGCCAGTGGAGCTGGCTGTCATCCTTGCTCTACCTTTACATTTTTACCAGGACTGTGATGCTGGCAGATGGGACAAGTTAATGTTATCTATTCAATGTGAGGGCTGAAGAGTCCTCATCATTTTTGGAGGAGACCCATTTGTGGAGGAGACCCTTAAGATTTCCACTATCACAATGTGCGATCTCATGAACGGTGTGGACCAATATGGAAACTGCTCACAAATAAGAGGGAAGTGACTGACCACTGGGTCTAAAATGAAGTTAAAGAGCCAAAAAGGCTGATGGTTTGTCATGTGTTTGAGTGACAATGCTTCCATGTTTGTAAATAGAAAAGGATAACAAGTTTTCATTTCAGGTCCTGGAGACATAAGACAGGGCTTCAGTCAACCCTTGAGGTATGCAGTCCATGTGTATTCTTGATCTGTACATGTGAAGGTAAGACATATATGTATTGTGAGCTGGGGTGAAAAGGTATATCAAAAAAGCAGAATATAAGTCAACGACTATGAAATGAATAGTGTGTGGGATAGAGCAGAACAGTGTGAAATTAGCAGCTGGAGAAAACCTGAGTTTGACTTTTCTGTTTCTTGTTCATGAGTCTTACGGGGTCCAGTATCTCTTGGCAGTAAGTGTCCTCACAGGGAGTATAGAGGTATTACAGGGATTGCCTTAAATTATAAGTTGGAAACCTTGGAAGACTTCTGCTTTTAGAGGGTCATATGGTAATCTTGGAAGTAGCATGGGCTGGTTTATTTCTACTTTGAGAGATTCAGCCTCTCTGATTTGGTCTGTTAAGTGGAGTGAGCAAGCTCAAAGGGAGTCAAGTATCTTCATTGACCTAGCTAGTACTTGTCTTAGTCTGTTCAGGCTGCTGTAACAGAATATCAGACACTGGGTGGCTTATAAACAGCAGAAGTTTATTTCTCATAGTTCTGGGGGCTAAGTGTAAGATCAAGGCATCACTTCCTGATTCATCAATAGCCATCATGGTGGGAGGGGCAAGGGAGCTCTTCTGCAGTCTCTTTAATTAGGACACTAATCCCATTCATGAAGGCCTCACCCTCTTGACCTGGTCACCTCCCAAAGACCCCACCTCCTAACACCATCACATTGGAAGTTAAGTTTCCAACATGTGAATCTGTGTGGGACAGAAACATTCAGCCTATAGCAGCACTTAAGGGGATGCAAAGGGTTTTGACTCAGTCAAGAAGTTGGATGGTGAATGAGAGTCCTTGAAAGGCAAGGATACTAGGCATGGAGTCGGGGACTTGAGGGTGAGAGTGTTGGGAGAGAAAAGAAGACTGATACTCCAAATGGAGAGTAAATGTCTTCCCGGAAGGTTTACTGGGCAGTGGGCTAAGCAGACGGCTGTGCTGTAGTGAGGAATCCTAGTGAAGCAGAGAGATGCTTAAATAAAGGCAAATCATGTGGTAGATTATCTAGTCTTGCCACAGGCATGGTTTTTATAGTCCAGGGAATGGTGGTGGGGAAATAAGAGGTGCTGGTTGTGGGATGTGTTGTTCCTGTGTCCCCTCGGAAGGTGGTGGGATCATTCTGTCCCCTTCCACACTGAGAGTCAGTTGTAGAGATAAGGGGGAGAGTCTCTCAGGGAAAAGTCATTGTTCTATTTGTGTTTAAGGTCAGGTGACTCAAGTCTGAGGTCCCTTTTTTTTAAAGTAGGATTTACAAGTATCCCTGTGTGTGGTTGCTGTGGAAGGAGATAATGCCCCTGGTTTGCTTCTAACTGCTTAAGTTGTGAAGCCACAAAACCAAACAGAAAGAGAATTCAAACCAAGAATCAGAATCAAACCCTAATAAAAACCAAATGTATGTCAAAATTAAAAACAAAACTTTTCTTTTAGTTCTTTAAATTAAGTTTAAAATTTTAATTCCAATATATTTAACAGACAGGGTTATATTCGTTTCAGGTGTACAAAAGCAGTGATTCAACAAAAACTCTATATATTGCTCAGTATTCATCACAACAAGTGCACTGCTTAATCCTTATCACCCATTTTACCTATTGACACCCCCCCCCCACCTCCCTGCTGGGAACCATCAGTTTGTTCTCAAGAGTCTGTTTCTTGGTTTGTCTCTCTCTTTTTTTTTGTTTGTTTTGTTCCTTAAGTTCCGCAAATGAGTGAAATAATATTTGTCTTTCTCTGACTGACTTATTCCACTTAGCATTACACTCTCCAGGTCTATCTACGGTGTTGCAAATGGAAAGATTACATTTTTATGGATGAATAATATTCCATTGTATATATACCACATCTTCTCTATCCCATTCATCCAGCGATGGATACTTGGGCCTCATCCATAATTTGGCTATTGTAAATAATGCTGAAATAAATACAGGGGTGCGTGTATCCTTTCAAATTAGTGTTTTGGTATTCGGGGGATAAATTGCACCAGCAGTGCAATTACTAGGTCATAGGGTTCTATTTTTAATTTTTTGAGAAACCTCCATACTTTTTTCAACAGTGGCCACACCAGTTTGCATTCCCACCCACCGTGCATGAGGCTTCCCTCTTCCCTACATTCTCGCCAACACCTTCTATTCCACTAACACCCATTAGAATGGCTGTTTCAAGACTGATCATACCACGTGTTGGATGCACAGGTCATACAGTGGTTGTACAGCCACTTTGGAAGACAGTTTTATCATTTCTTAGAAAGTTGAACATCTGCTGACCATACTCCTAAGTACTTTCCCAAGAGAAATGAAAGTACGTATGTCCATATAAAGATTTCTACACAAATGTTCATAGCAACTTTACTTAGAATAGCCCCAAACTGGAAACAACACAAATATCCATCAACAAGTGAATGGATAAACAAATTGGGCTACGATCACTCAATGGAATACTGCTCAGCAATAAAAGGGAATGAACTATGCATATAACCAACAATGGGGATGAACCCCAAATCATGATGCTGAGCAAAAGAAACCAAAGAGAATACACATTGTATACAAACCAATCTATTGCAACAGAAAGCAGATCAGTGATTGCCCTGGGGGTAGGGTGGAGCAGTGGGGGGGG
>NW_027532747.1:10247468-10275727 GCF_008692635.1 Crocuta crocuta
CGGAGGGGAGGGATATTTTCATTATCTTGATTTCGGTGATGTTTTTTACCAGCATACGCATTTGTCAAAAATTACCACATTATACACTTTGTATTGTGCCTTTTATTATATTCCAATTACTCTCAGTAAAGCTAATAAAAATAAAGAATGGAAATGTGAAAGACAACACAACCATAAATCCTGGCAAGATTAAAAGATGATTAAAAGATGAGACTTCCAAGGGCAACTGGACAGAAAAAGCAAATTTTTTTTTATATTTTTATTTATTTCTAGGAGAGAGAGAGACAGTGTGAGCAGGGGAGGGTCAGAGAGAGAGGGAGATGCAGACTCTGAAATAGGCTCCAGGCTCTGAGCTGGCAGTCAGCACAGAGCCCGACGCGGGGCTCCAACCCACGAACCACGAGCTCATGACCTAAGCGAAAGTCGGACGCTTAACTGACTAAGCCACCCAGGCGCCCCAGAAAAAGCAAATTTAAAAAGCTGGAAGAGGGGCACCTGGGTGGCTTAGTCAGTTAAATGTCTGACTTGGGCTCAGGTCATGATCTCACCCTTCATGGATTCGAGCCCTGTGTCAGGCTCTGTGCTGACAGTTCAGAGCCTGGAGCCTGCTGCGTATTCTGTGTCTCCCTCTCTCTGCCTCTCCCCTGCTCACACTCTGTCTCCCTGCCTCTCTCAAAAAAAATAGGTAAACATTTAAAAAATTGGAAAAAGAAGAAAAAGCTGAAAGAATGCATTCTTCCCTAACAAATTCTAAGTTACCAAAGTGGACCTAAAAAGCGATGGAATCTTTGCATAAACCAATCATCCTAAAAGAGATTGGAAAAGGTATCAAGTAATTGCCACTGAAATAAAACCAGAGTCAGGTAAATAGCTGAGATTTATGTCCCCTATACGGAACAGATCATTCCAATAGTATTTGAATGTTTCCTTCCCATAGAAAAAAAGTGGAAACTCCCCCAATTCTTTTTCTGAAGTGCATGTGCCTTTAATAATAAAAATGATCAACGATTCCAGGTAAAATATTAGTGAATTGAATCCAGCAGTGCAATAAATGCACAATACAGCATGACCAAGTCGTACAGTCCAGGGGTGCAAGGACAGCTTGGGGTCAGGAAGTTAAGCAACATAGTTCATTTCAAGTGCATCAGTAAGTTAAAAGAGAAAAATGAAATAATCGTATCACTGAATCCTTAAAAGGTACTTGGCAGCTCTTCCTTTTAAAACATAGGCACAGTGGGGCGCCTGGGTGGCTCAGTCAGTTAAGCATCTTGACTTCACCTCAGGTCATGATCTCACAGCTCTTGGGTTCAAGCCCTGCATCGGGCTCTGTGCTGACAGTTCAGAGCCTGGAGCCTGCTTCGGATTCTGGGTCTTCCTTTCTCTCTGCCCCTCCCCCACTCATGCTCTGTCTCTGTCTCTGTCTCTCTCTGAGAAATAAACATTAAAATTTTTAAAAAAGAATCAATAAAATCTATGAAGTTTGTAAGGTGCCTTATAAGTTAAATGTACAAAATAACCATTCTCTATTTTAATAATTTCCTGGAAAAAGAAATGGGGGGATGATTTTTTCCATTCATAATAGCAACAAAATCTATTAAATATTTGGAAGTAAATGTAACAAGATTGGAATCTGTATGAGGAATACTATAAAAATCTTTTTGAGAGCCACAAAAAAAGATTTGAGCAAAAGGAAAGACACATCATGTTCTTGACTGGGAAAAATTATAAAAATGCCATCATTAGAATAGATAAGTAGATCAGTAAAATGCATTGTCCCTAATATAAATAGTGTAGGACTCATACTGACAAAGGTATTATTTCAAATAGGTGGAACATAGTGGATTGTTTATTAAATGGTGCTGGCACAACAGGCCAGTCCTCCGGATGAAAATAAAATTGAATGCCTATCTTAGCACCATATATAAATTCTAGAGGCATCTGACTGGGTCAGTCAGTCAGTTAAACGTCTGACTCTTGATTCCAGCTCAGATCGTTATTTACAGTTTGTGAGATTGAGGCCTGCATCAGGCTCTGCAATGACAGCACAGAACCGGCTTGAGATTCTCTCTCCCTCTCTCTGTCCCTCTCTGTCCCTCTCTGTCTACCCCTCTCCTGCTCATGCACTCTCTCTCTCTCCAAATAAACTTAAAAAAATAAGTTCTATATGGATTGAAGCATAAATATCTTTCAAGAAAATATAAAATACCACATGTATAATCTAGGACAGGGAAGACAATGGATAAAACTGGAAATCCCAAAGCTATAAAGGAAAGATGAGCATCTAGATGACTTAGAAATTAAAATCATGTTTTGGAAAAAATATCATAATCAAATTATCATATATTAATAACAAATTTAGAATCATCAGGGAAATACAAATCAAAACTACAATGAGATACCACTTCACACCTGTCAGAATGTAACAGCTAAAATCAATAAAACACAAAAAACAGGTGTTGGCAAGGATGTGGGAAAAGAGGCCCCTCTTGCCCTGTTGGTGGGAATGTGAACTGGTGCAGCCACTCTGGAAAACAGTATGGAAAGGGCGCCGCCTGGGTGGCTCAGTTGGTTAAGCATCTGACTCCGGCTCATGTCATGATTTCACGGTTCATGGGTTCAAGCCTTGCATCCGGCTCTGTGCTGACAGCCAGCTCAGAGCCTGGAGCCTATTTAAGATTCTGTATCTCCCTCTCTCTCTGACCCTCCCCTGCTCATGCTATCTCTCTCTCTCTCTCTCAGAAATAAATAAAACATTAAAAAAAGTATGGAAGCTCCTCATAAAAGCTAAAAATAGAACTACCCTGTGATCCAGCAATTGCACTACTAGATCTTTATACAAAAATACTAATTCAAAGGGATACATGCACCTCGATGTTTGTAGCAGCATTATCTACAACAGCCAAATTATGAAAACAGCCCAAGTATCCATCAACTGATGAATGGATAAAGAAGTGGTATATATATATGTATATATTATGTATTCATATGAATATGAATACATAATGGAATATTACTTGGCTGAAACCTTGTCATTCATTCTTTGGATGGAGCTAGAAAGTATTATGCTAAGTGAAATAAGATAGTCAGAAAGACAAAGACCATATGATTTCACTCATATGTAGAATTTAAGAAACAAAACAAACAAGCAAAGGGGAAGAGAGAGAGAGAGAAACCAAGAAATAGAATCTTAGCCATAGAGAACAAACTCATGGTTCCCAGAGGGGAGGTGGGCAAGGAGATGGGTGAAATAGGAGATGGGGATTAAGGTTGTGATGAGCACTGGGTGATGTATGGAAGTGCTGAATCACTATTTGTACACCTGAAACTAATATTACACTGTATGTTAACTAACTGGAATTTAAATAAAAACTTAAAAAAATAACAAACTTAGAAAATATTTTAAAAACTGAGAACAAATTATTCATGATCTCTAAATATACAAAGAACTCTTACATCTCAACAAAAAGGGATTAGGAAGCCCAAAGAAAAAGTAGATTGTTCACAGACAGGCAAATCCAAATGACAACAATAATGAAAAATTGATCAAATTTGATAATACTCCAGGAAATGCAAATCATGATTACAATGAAATGATCCTTTTACTAGCAGCCTGGCAAAAATCAAAAAGATATATTGCATCTATTCCTTATAGGGATATGTGATTAGAATATTCTCAGATACTGCTGATAGAAATGTTAGCATCAGACTTTCTGGAAAATAATCTGACAGAAACCAGTGGTCCATTTCCTGGGGACCTAGCCCATAGAAATAAAAGAATATATGTTCTGTGAACTTTATTGTAACATTGTTTATACTAGCAAAAATAAAACAAGTACAAAGTGAATGTATTTTTCAATAGGAAAATAGATACATGCCCCAAACCATGGAATATTATACAGCCTTTACAAAGACTGAATTAGAGACATACTAGTTGACTTGGATGAACTTCCATGAGATATTATAAAAAGCAAGATGGAGATAAGGGTGTTTAATTCTACTCGTTTAAAACAATATGTATTCATGGATATGTTTATTTTGCATGTGATTAAACATAAGTAAAAGACAGGATGACATCAATTAAGTCTTTCACATAAATTACCTTAGTGTGTGGTATGAAAGTAGAGAAGGATGTAGTAGAGAAGAAGGAGAATAAGAAGGGAAACAACCAAAAGGCTAAAGAAAAAATGCCGCACTTAAAAAAAGCATATATGTGTTTTCATACAAGTGTAAGTGGGTGTCTTTGCGATTTTACGTACAGTTGATTCTTGCAGATTCTGTATTTTCCAGCTTGCCTACTTACTAAGATTCATTTGTAACTCCAAATCAATCAACAGAAACACCAAACATGTGATGAGCAGAGGCTCACAGGAACTTAAGCCTGTTTCATTAGAAGCAATGATGCACTATTCACTAATTCAGTGTCTGCAGTGACCTTGGAAAATGTAACTACCACATACAAGGAGAACTGACTGTGTTTAGTACCCATTTTTTAAAAGATGAGGTAAGGGAGAAATTATCCTATGTTTTCCATGCTAAAATACTTGAGTGTTCTTAACAGCTATGTTTATCTTAATCACACTAAATCTTATTAACTGATTAGTTCTGGGAGTTTGCTGATTTCTTTGCTAACTTCTGCGTTCATTGATTTCATACAATGATGTCACATTTTAGTTTCATCATTTCCAACAGCTACTTCTTGTATTTTTTAATGCTTTTATATATTGCCAATGCTTTTTGAACAACAGACCAAATGGTGAAAAATGAGGTTCTTTGTGATATTGCTGAGTTTAAAAAGAATGATTTTGGAGCACAGGTCACAAACTCCATGTTTGTGGAGCCCGTCACGTCATTTTGCTCAATCAGGTGTCCCAGAAGCACCCCCTTGTGGAAGCTCCACTACAGGCTTTGCCATTTTCAGTGTTTCCAACTAATTCAGAATTTTTGAATAGCGTGTGAACCAGGTATTGTGGAAAACCTGCCAGTTTATGATCTCCTACTCTTGCCTCATATTGACTTAAAAAAACAACAACTGTTCTTTGTTCCACAGCAGCTGCTGGTATATTGTATTTACCATTTATTCAGGTGTTAGTGGGAAGTCTAAATGTGCTTCAAATAAAAACGACAAATTATCTGGATGATACTGATAAGCCACACAGTAGAAATAAAAGCTTCTAGTAAGCTCCACCATTAGAAGCATGCTGCCTGATTCACAACTCCATAGTAAAAGAAAAAAATATATATTAGTCACTTTAGAAAGGAAAAGAAATAGCTTTGGTAAAGATTTTGGATTACCTTGATTAGATGTTTAGTTTCGGCGAAATTTTCTAATGTTCTTAGCAAAAGAAAAACACATTAGATAGGTAAACGAATGAATTAAGGAATTTCAGAAGGTATATAAAACAACGCTACGTAGAGGAATTTTCATTCTTTTTAATGAAGTCTGCTGAATTTCTGGAACTTCTTTTTCTTTGTTTTTAAACTGCTCTACTGGCTCATCTGCATTTAGTTACGTATTACAGCTACAGAGCAATTATGGATCCTTCTAAGAATGGTCACAAACTCAAGGGCTTACAAGGGGCCAGGCGCTGATAAAAAACCAGGACAAGTGAACCTTTACAGATGTGTGTGCCTTTTCTAGACCTAGTTTCTACTCTGTGTCACCTACCCATTGTTGTCCCGTGGTAATGTGAGCAATGTGGCCAGATTTCCAAATCCCTGGAGAGAAGTCAGAAGTCCAGATGTTTTACGTGACATTTCCCAATTTTTAAACTATGCAGGCAAGCGTAATAGGTCAGTGAACTCGATTTGACCCTCAGATTAGTAGTTTGCAACCCCTAGTCAAAGGGTTGAAAGGTTAAGCAGGCAGAAATCAGAAGCATGCTGGTTTTTAGAATCTTAACTGACATTAGTGGCCTAGTGGTGCATTGGGCCATAATCTCTGTTCTTTATCTCCTTCTCCTCCCTTGGGAGATGTAAAGATATTTTGAATTTCAAATGTCTTTTGAAAATGCAGCTCTTTCCAAGCAGAATCTGACATATAGTTTATCAAAAGAGCCAACACCCTCTTGACGTTTGTTCTATTATTTTATGTTTTAAAAACTCAAGAAGTCGATTCCATTATGAAATATAAAAAGCTGACTCCCAAATTCAAAAAGATCACGTTGAACTTCCGGGTCAAGAGTTGGTGGAGATAATGTTTCTCTAATAAGAAACATCTCCACCTTCTGGCTGATACATGAAGTGCAAAAGAAAACAGCATCGGGAGCCAGTTAGTGCCTACCTGCTTACATAAAAAGTTGTTTATCCATTTTGAATTTATTTTTGTGTATGATGTGAGAAAATGATCTAGTTTTATTCTTCTTCATGCTGCTGTCCAGTTCTCCCAACACCATCTGTTAAAGAGGCTGTCTTTTTTCCATTGGATACTCTTTCCTGTTTTGTCAAAGATTAGTTGCCTGTATACTTTTGGGTCCAATTTTGAGTTCTCAATTCTATTCCATTGTTCTATGTGTCTGTTTTTGTGCCAATACCATACTGATGAGCACTGGGTGTTATATGGAAACCAACTTGACAATAAACTATTAAAAAAGGAAAAAAAATAAATTGATGATTAAACATTAAAAAAAGTTTAAGTTGGGTCACCTGGATGGCTCAATCCGTTGGGTGTCTGACTTTGGCTCAGGTCATAATCTCACGATGGGTGGTTTCGAGCCTAATGTCAGGCTCTGTGCTGACAGCTGGGAACCTGGAGCCTGCTTCAGATTGTGTCTCCCTAGCTCTCTGCCCATCCCACACTTGTTTTCTCTCTCTCTCTCTCAAAAATAAATAAACATTAGAATAAAATTAAATAATCTAGTTCAAGTGAAATTCCAATAGTAAACACCTGGTAGGTAATGAAACTGTCATATTGGGTCCATATTCTGCTTAAAAAGTAAATCTGTTGCTAAACCATATTGGAGGGTGATACAAACTTTTTTTTTAACCTTAATACTAAAGACTTGACATTCCTTCCATACTTCATGTTAACAAGCAATATTAAGCCATGATTTAAAAAAAAAAAAACAGAGAATATACTTAACGCTCCTTGATATATTATCATATGCTCTTAATAAAAGGGCTTCTTTAGAAGTATTGTATTCATTATTGGAAGAGGAAAAACAATACATCTTTTTGATGAGTAGCTTCCTGTGGTAGAAAGAACATTGGATTCAGGGGCCAGAGCCCCACCTTCAAGCTGTAAGCTTCAAACTCCATCTTCTCTCATGCCAGCTATGAGAAGCTTGGGTGAGTTCTAATTCTCTCAACCTTGTTTTCCTCATCACCAAAATGAGAGGCTTGGATTTCATGATTTCTGGGGTTCAAGCCCACTGCAACCACCTTAACTGCATTAATTTTTATTCTGAAGAGTTCTTCCTAGATATCATTAGGCTAATTGATGAAAACTGTAAGATAAGAAAATACCATTTTTTTAGCAGAAGACACATAGGATATGAAATTGTGAAAACCCCTTTAAATACAGAATTATCCTATGAACTTTCACATCCCCAGAAAAGGTAAAGTATGACAATCTTAGGAGGCATCCCATATTTTACATATAATTTAATTCCTTTTCAAAAGCCATAAAATATTCTGAACTTTTTAAAAAGTTTATTTATTTTGTTTGGGGCAGGGAGGCAGAGAGAGAATCCCACTCAGGCTCAGTCGAAGCTGTCCGCCAGGAGTCTAAGGCAGGCCTCAAACTCACCCACTGTGAGATCATGACCTGAGCCAAAAACAAGAGTTGGCCACTTAACTGACTAAGTCACCCAGACACTCCAGAAGTTACAATATTCTCAGATAATCTTTCCATATGCAAAATTTTAAATTAAATATGAGAAAGGCAGGCCTCCAGCTATAGAATAATAAGTCACGGGAATAAAAGTCACATATATGGAATGGAGTCAGTGATACCGTAACAGTGTTGTATAGTGATAGATAACTACACTCGTGATCAGAGCATAACATACAGGCCGGTTGAGTCACTACTTTGTACACGTGAAACTAATATAATATTATGTGTCAACTACAGTTTATTTTTCTCAGGCAAAGGTTTTTTGTTAATATGAGATCTTAGGAAATATACCAACTAAGAAGTAAGAAAATGCAAATCAAGATCAGGATTAGGTGTAGCTGTGAGTAACAGCAACTTAAAGTAACCATGGTTTAAACAACATAGAAGTTTGTCTTTCATATAGGAGGCTATAATTAGCAGTCTAGGGCCAGTAGGGTGGCTTTACTCTCTGACATTCTTAGAGATCTAGGCTTTCTGTCATTTTTTTTTCCTCCCTAGCTTTAATGAGGTATCCTTGACCAACATTATTTTCTATATTTAAAGTATACAACTCGGGACGGCTGAGTGGCTCAGTCCGTTAAGCCTCCGACTTTGGCTCAGGTCATGATCTCATGGCTCGTGGGTTCGAGCACCGCATTGGGCTCTGTGCTGACAGCTCAGAGCCTGGAGCCTGCTTCTGATTCTGTGTCTCCCTCTCTCTCTGACCCTCCCCTGCTCACGCTCTCTCTCAGAAATAAATAAAACATTTTTAAAAATTAAAAAAAATATATACAACTCAATGACTGATACATTGTGAAATGACAGGCACAATCAAGCTAACTAATGCATCCATCATCTTTACAGTTACTTTTTTGTGGACAGGGGTGGGGGCAGTTAAGAACACTTGATATCTACTTTCTTAGAAAATTTCAAGTATATAATACACTATTGTTAACTATACTGACTTTGTTGTACATTAGATCCTCAGAACATACTCATTTTATTTTATTTTAACTTTTTTTTGTTTTTTATTTATTTCTAGGAGAGAGAAACAGCGTGAGCAGGGCAGGGTCCGAGAGAGAGGGAGGCACAGAATCTGAAACAGGCTCCAGGCTCTGAGCTGGCAGTCAGCACAGAGCCCGACGCGGGGCTCGAACCCACGAACCGCGAGATCATGACCTAAGCGAAAGTCGGACGCTTAACCGACTAAGCCACCCAGGCGCCCCTGGAACGTACTCATTTTATAAGCACAAATCTGTACCCTTGGACCAACATCGCCCCATTTACCCCCACCTCCCAGTCTCTGGTAACCACCAGTCTATTCTCTTTCTTCTATGAGTTTGACTTAAAAAAAAAAAAGTGGAATATATTGTATTTGTCTTTGTCTGGCTTTATGTGGTTGTTTGGTTTTGTATTTATTTATTTGTGTGTTTATTTTTCCAAATGTTTAAATTCTAGTTAAACATACAGTACAATATTGGCTTCAGGAGTAGAATTTACATACAGTGCAGTGTTGGTTTCAGGAGTATAATTTAGTGATTTCACACTTCCGTATAACACCCAGTGCTCAATACAAGTGTCCTCGTTAATTTTTTTTTTATAGTTTATTTATTTTTGAGAGAGAGAGAGACAGGGCATGAGCGGGGGAGGGGCAGAGAGAGAGGGAGACACAGAAGCTGAAACAGGCTCCAGGCGCTGAGCTGCCAGCACAGAACCCTATGCGGGGCTCGAACCCATGAACCGTGAGATCATGACCTGAGCCAAAGTCAGACACTTAACCCTCAGGCGCTCCACAAGTGTCCTCTTTATTACCCACCACCCATTTAGCCACCACCCCTGCCTACCTCCCCTTTATCAACCCTCAGTTTGTTAGGAGTCTGTAGTTAAGAGTCTTTTATGGTTTGCTTCCTCTCTTTTCTCCCTTCCCCTATGTTCATCTATTTTATTTCTGAAATTCCATATATGAGTGAAATCATATGGTATCTGTCTTTCTCTGACTTATTTTGCTTAGCATTATAAAGATTATACTCTTTAGTTCCATCTGTGTCCTTGCAAATGGCAAGATTTCATTCTTTTTGAGGACTGAGTAATATTCCATCATATATATACCACATAACTATACTTCAATTTTTTGAAGAATTCAATTTAAAATTTAATATTTAAAATTTTTTATTTTTAATATTTTTATTTATTTCTAGGAGAGAGAGAGAGAGAGAGCGTGAGCAGGNCTGGCAGTCAGCACAGAGCCCGATGCGGTGCTTGAACCCACGAACCGCGAGATCATGACCCAAGTGAAAGTCGGACGCTTAACTGACTAAGCCACCCAGGCGCCCCTAATATTTAAAAAAATTTAAAGTCAAACTAAATAGGAAAATGTTGAAATATGCAAACAGTTGCTGAACATAAATTCCTATCATCCACACACTACTAAAAGGATGACAAGTTCCGAGCACATTTGTTCTCTATATACTGTTAGGTTACTCATTTAGGTTGCTCAGTGAGTTGGTGTTTGCCTAATGTGGCTGTATAATTTGGACTGCTGAATGACATGTCAATATTTTAACAAATTGTATTTATAAAATGGTGTTTATAGAGATAGCAGTTAATGTTAGCATTCAAATTCCAGTTAATCAATATTCTATTTGATCTTACAGCCTGCTCATGTTTAGCACTTAACATACGTTTTCCTAAAAAAGAGAATGACTTCATCTTTTTCATTATAAATAGTTCAAAAGATATCCTTAGAGTAAACATTTTTATATTGAACTTTCTGCTCTTTAGTTGGCATTAAATGTAGTATAAATATGACTTTTTCCCCAGGGTTCAACATCCCTTGCCTTGGTTATGTGATGGGATCACCTGAATGCTTTGTATCAACAATTGTCTGAAACTTGAGAAGAATTTTTAGTTACATTAAAACCTTACATTTCAGGGATGCCCGGGTGGCTCAGTCGGTTGAGCATCCAACTTCAGCTCAGGTTGTGACCTCACGGTTTGTGGGTTTGAGCCCTGCATTGGGCTCTGTGCTGACAGCTCAGAATCTGGAGCCTGTCTTCGAATTCTGTGCCTCCCTCTCTCTCTGACTCTCCCCTGCTCACGCTATCTTTCTCTCTCAAAAATAAATTTAAAAAATTTTAAAAACCTTTACATTTCATTTTCAGATATTCTATTCTTTTAAATGATAGGGAGAGTAGAGCACACGGAGACTCTAATGGTTTCAATATAACAACACTGCTGATAAGAATTTACGTAAATTAGATCCAAGTAAACAATGTGTATTAGTGATATAAGTACCAGGTCATTCTAATCTAACTCCTTTCCTTTGAGATGCTTAAAGCCCTTTATAAATATTTTATATATTATATATAATGTATTATATATTACATATATATTTTCTATATTATATGTTATGTTATGATTAGAGAAAGAGACTGCATATATGTATATTTATAGACAGAGGGAAAGAGAGAGACTTGAAAACAAATTTTTTTAGTGTTTTATTTATTTCTGAGAAAGAGAGAGACAGTGTGAGCAAGGAGGGTCAGAGAGAGAGAGGGAGCACAGAATCTGAAGCAGGCTCCAGGCTCATAGCTAGCTGTCAGCACAGAGCCCGACGCAGGGCTCCAACCCACGAACCGTGAGATCATGACCTGAGCCAAAGTCAGACGCTTAACCAACTGAGCCACCCAGGTGCCACTGAAAGAGAGACTTTTTAAGACTTACAATCTAGCCAGGCAGAAATAATGATAAAACAATATTCAAATGAATTTTCTGACTATTATACATCTTAATGAGATGTTATCGCCCGAATAGTGATACCTAATTTTATGTTGCTTCATATTACCTGTAGTGGGCTCAGTGGTGGTCCTTAAAAAGATATACCTGGGTCCTAATCCCTAGAACCTGTGAATGTTCCTTGGGAAGAAAGCCTTGCAGATGTAACTCAGTTAAGGGTTTTGAGATGGGAAGATTATCCCAGGCTACCTGAGTGAGACTTAAATGCCATCACATTCGTAAGAGGAAGCAGAGGGAGACCTGATACACACAGAAGAGAAGGAGGCAATGTGACCATGGCGGCAGACGCCTGGAGTGATGTGGCCACAAGCCAGGAACAGCTTCAGCCACCAGAAGCTGGAGAAGGCAGGGAACAGAGTCTCCCCCTAGTGCCCTGGAAGGGAGCACCACTCTGCTGATGCCATGATTTTGGACTTCTCGCCTCCAGAACTGTAAGAGATGGATTTCTGTTCTAAGCCAGTTTGTTCTGACAGTTCTGGGAAACTAATACCTACATAAGTTACACTACTTTCAGATGTGTTTCTGGGACATAAACTGCCTTTAAATTTTCTAGTCTTCCATAGTTGCTCATATCTATATGTTTTAATGGTAGAAATTCAAAAGAGCATTCAAGAAAGGATTATTCTATTCTGGATTCGACGATTAGTTAATCCGTGACAACAAATTGTAATATTTCCAGATCTTATGGGGTGCCTGGGTGGCTAGATTAGTTATGCATCCAACTTTGGCTCATGTCATGATCTCATGGTTCGTGGGTTCGAGCCCTGCTTTGGGCTCTGTGCTGACAGCTCAGGGCCTGGAGCCTACTTCAGATTCCATGTCTCCCTCTCTCTCTGTCCCTCCTCTGATTATGCTCTTTCAGAAAATGAATAGACGGTAAAAAAAATTTTTTTTTAATATTTCCAGATCTTATCAAATGAGGTTTCAATTGTGCATTGTTCCTTCAGATCACATTGTTTAACTATGTATTATGTGGTAGCTACTGAGAATTTTGTATCAATAAAAAAAGATACTACATGTCATCCTATCATGGAAAGCTGATTTATTTGGTGAAAATAACTAAAATTGGTGAGTAAACATCTGTAAATATCTTAACACAACCAATGATAGTATAGTAAGCAATTATAAGGCCAAAAGTGAAAAGATACCAATTCCCCAGGAGAGAAGGACAGAATCAAAGCCCAGGACATTAGGAGGAAGTCTTATTGGACAAAATGCACCAGAAGTAGAACAGCCCTCACAGAATAATGGTCAGTGTTCAAGTCACCTGGTTTGGCAAATGTATCTCAGGCCTTAAACTTGCTTTAACATGATTCTTAATTGGTAGTAATCCAGGAACCAGGCAAAGGCAAATGAAACTCTTCTTTGAGGTAAAGTACCTCTATTACATCTACAAATAATTTTCAAATACAATGTCTAAACTGCAGCCAAAGAAAATCAGGAACCCCCCAAACCAGACTCTGAGCAAGAGAAAGCAGACACAGACCTGCAAACCCTTCAGGCTTTGAAGTTATCAGGTACTGGCTATTAAACAGCTGTGCAAGCTAAGTTTCAATAAATAAGAAACAAGTTTGGAAATATTTCTAGGAAAAGAGAGGTTTAGTTAACTGGATCACAGGTTGTTATAAAAAGCAATCCGGATAAAATGTAAAGGATGTCAGGGCACCTGGGGGACTCAGTCGGCTAAATGTCCGACTCCTGGTTTCAGCTCAGGGCATGATCTCATAGTTCATGAGTTTGAGCCCTGTGTCAGGCTCTGCACTGATGGCTCAGAGCCTGCTTGGGATTCTCTCTCTCTCTCCTTCTCTCTCTTCCTCTCCCCACCATTCACTCTGTCTCTTTCTCTCAAAATAAACTTAGAAAAAAAAAAAAAAAAAAAAAAAAAAAAAAAAAAAAAAAAAAAAAAAAAAAAGAATGTCAGACTAGAGAGAAAAAATGATGGAAAATACAGAATATAGGGTAGATTTAGAAGTGACAGCAAGAGACTATCAGATGGAGACCTCTAAGGGAGGATAGGAGGGCAGGGGTAGCTCTTAATTTTGGCTCAGGTCATGATCCCAGGGTCATGGGATGGAATCTTCCATCAGTCTCTGCGTTGAGCATGGAGCCTGCTTGAGATTTTCTCTCTCTCTCTCTCTCTCTCTCTCTCTCTCTCTCTCCCCCCACCACCCCCAGCTCATGCTCTCTCTCACTCTAAAATGAAAAAAAAAAAAGAGGGTAGAAGGCAATACTTGAAGAATGATGGTTGAGAATGTCATACAGGTGATGAAAAACAGCACATTAGCCAACTGTATACAGTGGTTACACTGGTTGTTTGCTTCATACTAATAGTTCTATTTATTAAATTTTTTGAGATAATTAGAGCTTTACATGCAGTTGTAAGAGATAATACAGAGGGATCCAGTATAACTTTGAATCCACTTTCCTCCAAGGAAATAACTTGCCAAATATATGGTACAATATTACAATCAGGATACTGGCATGGATACAGTCAAGATACACAAAGACAATGTTTCCATCACCACAAGGATCCCTGCTGTTGCTTTTTTATAACCACACCCATGGTTAAGCCTTAAGCCTTGGCAACCTCTAATCTCTTCTCCATTTCAATCACTTTATCACTTCAAGAATGGTCTATAAAGGAGACCCTAAAGTATGCAAATTTTTGGGACTGGCTTTTTTTACCCATGATAGTTCCATGGGCTATTCATCCAGGTTGTTGTATTGCTTTTTACTGGTGAATGCCATTCCATGGTATGGATGCCCTGTATCTTGTTTAACCGTTCACCCATAAAAGAACATCAGGGTTGTTTCTAGCTTAGGGCTATTATGAAGAAATTTGCTTTTGTGTGTGTGTGTACAGGTATTTTTGTGAATGTAAGTTTTCAGTTCTCTACAGTAGATGTCCAGGAATGCAATTGCTGGCTCATAATTCATTTTCCTTTAAGAAAATAACAAACTGTTTTCCACCAGTATTATGAGTGATCCAATTTCTCTGCATCCTTACCAGCATTTGGCGTTGTCACTACTTTTTCATTTTAGCCATTAAGTTTCTAGAGACGTCTGACTGTAGATTTAATGTGCATTACCCTAATGGCTAATGATGGTGACCATCTCATGTGTATTTCCCATCTGTACATCCTCTTTGGTAAAATGTCTGCTCATATCTTTGGTCATTTTCTAATTGGATTGTGTGTGTTTGTTTTTTGTTCTTGTTTTTTTACTGTTTTAAGTGTTCTTTAAAGGAAAAAAATATTTTGTTTGATATTATGGTTTGCAAATAAATTCTCCCAGTCCTCATCTGATCTTTTCATCTAGGATCTATCACCAAGGAAGTTTCTATTTTTGATGAAGTCCTTTTTTATCAACTTTTAGACAAAAATTCGAGTTCAAGAATTTTTTTCCTTCTTCTACTTCCCAAAGGAATTTCACATATGTTTGGTTTTTTTGTTTTTTTGTTTTTTCTGGTTAAAAATTTCAGTTTTACATTTTACCTGTAAGGGCAAGATCCACTTTCAGTTAATTTTGTATAAGGTGTAAAAATTANTTTTTTTTGTTTTTTTGTTTTTTCTGGTTAAAAATTTCACAGTTTTACATTTTACCTGTAAGGGCAAGATCCACTTTCAGTTAATTTTGTATAAGGTGTAAAAATTAGATCGAGGTGTGTGTGTGTGTGTGTGTGTGTGTGCGTGCGTGCGCCTATGGATGCCCTTATGCTCAAACACCATTTGTTGAAAAGGCTCTCTTGCCTCCATTGAATTATTTTTGCACNAAAATTAGATGAGTTTTGTGTGTGTGTGTGTGTGTGTGTGTGTGTGTGTGCGTGCATGCGCCTATGGATGCCCTTATGCTCAAACACCATTTGTTGAAAAGGCTCTCTTGCCTCCATTGAATTATTTTTGCACTTTTGTAAAAAAAAAAATTCAGTTGGACATGTTTATGTGGGTCTTTTTTCTGCATCTATATTCTGATTAATCTCTCTGTGTCTCCCTTTCACCAATACCACACAATCTTGATTACTGTGGCTGTATGGAGTAGACTGAATGGTGGCCCCCAAAAAGATATGATCACATCCTAACCCCCAGAACCCACGAATATCCCCTTATATGGCAAAAGAATCACATTGCCTTATATGACAAAAGGGGTGATTAAGTTAAGGGTTTTGACAGGAAGTTTCCAGTGAAACCATCTAGGCCTGAAGATTTCTTTCAGGGGAGGTTTTTAATTACAAATGCATAGGGTTAATAATCCTAGGGCTATTCAAATGATCTATTTTACATTGGGTAAGTTGTGGTGGTTTGTGTTTTTCAAGGAATTTCATCTCAGCTGTCAGATTTATGTGTATAGAGCTGTCCATAGTATTCCCTTCTTACCCTTTTGATGCCTGCACGGTCTGTAATGATATCCCATTTCATTCCTGACAGTGATCATTTGTCTTTTTTTTTTCCTTTGTCAGTCTTTTTAGAGGTTTGTAAACTTGATTGATCTTTTCAAAGAATCCTCTTTTTTAAACTGACTTCCTCTATTGTTTTTGTTTTCAATTTCATTGATTTCTGCTCTAATCTCTGTTCCTTCCTCTTTCCAGTATGCTGTGGATTTATTTTGTTCTTCTTTTACTGGGTCTTGAGGTGAAAGGTTAGGTGATTGATCTGAGAATTTTCCTCTTTTCTAACCAATGCATAACTATAAATTTCCCCTCCACTCTGCCTTAGCTGTGTCCTACATGTTGTAACATGCTATTAAAACTTGTATTTTAATTTTCATTCAGCTCACTTTTATCATTGTTAAAATGATGTATTTTTATTGTTCTTCAGTTCAATTTTTCTTAATTTCCCTTGAGACTTCCTCTTTAATACCTGGGCTGTATAAACATGTGTTGTCTGGTCTCCATTTGCTAGAGACATACCTGTCCTTTTTTGCTGCAGATTTCTAGTTTGAGTCTATTGTGATTGCAGAATACACTGTATGATTTCTATTCTTTTATTTATTTTTAAAAAATGTTTGTATATTTTTGAGAAGAGAGAGAATGCACAAGTGGGAGAGGAGCAGAGAGAGATGGAGGTAGAGCTATCGGGCTGCCAGCACAGAGCCCATTGCGGGCTTGAACCCACAAAATGTGAGATCATGACCTGAGCCAAAGTTGGATCCTTAACCACCTCAGCCACCCAGGTGCCCTGATCTCTATTCTTTTTAATTTATTGAGGTTTGTTTTAGGCCCCAGGATATGATCTACTTAGGTATATTTTGTGGGCACTTGGAAATAAAGTTTATTGCGCTTTGTTGGGTGGAATTCTATGAATGTCGATTGGATCCTGTGGTTAATGGTGTTGTTGAAGTTCTTCGGCAGCCTTGCTGATTTTCTGTACAGTTGCTCTATCAGTTTTGAGAGGGGTGTTGAAGTTTCCAGCTATAGTTGTGGAGCTGTTTGTTTTTCCTTTCAGTTCTACCCATATTTTCTGAGGCTCTGTTGTTTGGATCATATACATTTAGGATTACTATGTTTTCTTGATGGATTGACTCTTTTAATATTAAATCAAGTCCTTCTCTGTGTCTGGAAATTTTCTTTATTCTGAGTCTACTTTTTCTAATCTGTAGCCCTGCAGCTTTCTTGTGATTGTTTACATGATAATTTTTTTTCTATCTTTTTACTCTTCCTACATTGTTATATTTAAATGAAGTGTCTTGTAAATGACATATGCTTGTGCTGTTTTCAACCCACTCTGCCAATCTTTCTCTTTTAATTGGTGTATTTAGACCATTTATATTTTATAATTATTGGTGTGTTGGGTCTTAAGTGGACTATTTCATTTTTTGTGCTTAGTTGTTTTCTTTTTCCCACTATTCTGTGGGATTACTTAAATAGGTTTTAGAATTTCGTTTTGATTTATCTGTAGTGTTTTAAGTGTGTTTCTTTGTATAGCTCTTTTTTTTTTTTTTTTACAAATAGTTTATTGTCAAGTTGGTTTCCATATAATCGTATAGCTCTTTTGTGTCTGCTCTGTGTGTGTTTGTGTCCATGTGTATGTACACATACAAGAATGTGTGTGCATATATATATATATATATATACACACATACACTTTGTGTGTGTGTGTGTGTGTGTGTATACCTAAATATAAATAAATTGTATATGTATGTAGGCTTATCATAGTTAGCCAATGCCATCATTTTACCAGTTCAAGCAAAGTGTAGAAAGTTTACCTACATCTCTTTATCTTGTTGGATATATTTATCTTTGGTATTTCTTCTTTATACATTTAGATACACATCAGACAGTATTATAATCTTTTCTTCAACCACCAAATGTAGTTTAGAAAACTCAATATGAGAACAGAAGCTGCTTGTGTTTATCCATATTTTTGCTTACCCATGTTCTTTTTTTTCTGATGTTCCAAGATTTCTTCTTTTATTGTTTCCTTTCTGCTTAGAGAATTTCATTTAGTTGTTTTCTTAAGGTAATTTTCCACCAACAGATTGCCTCAGTTTTCCTTCATCTGAGAATGCTTTGATTTCCCCTCCATTCATGAGAAATATTTCCCCTGGGTATAGGATTCTGGGTTAACAATTCTTTTAGCGCATGAAAATGTTTTTGCCATTTCCTTCTGGCCTCTTTAGTTTCTGATGAGACATTTGCTATCATTCAAATTGTTTCCCCTAGAGTTTAGGTGTTTCTCCCTGCTTTCAAGACTTTGTCTTTAGTTTTCAGAAGCTTGACTGCAATGTAAATGGTGTTATGTCTCTAGGTTTACCGTGTTTGGAGTAGACTCCGTTTCCTGAATCTGTAGGTTTATGGATTTTGCCATATGGGAGGAGTTTTCAGCCATTATTTCCTTGAGAACTTTTTCAGCCCGGTCATCTTTCTACCTTTCTTTTGAGTCTCCAATAACATGAATGTTAGATCTTCATGATAGACCCACAGGTCTCTGAGGCTCTGCTCATTTTTTTTTCCAGCCTATTTTCCTTGTTGCTCAGGTTGAATAATTTCTTTTCTTTTTAAAAATATGTTTAAATGTTTATTTATTTTTGAGACAGAGAGAGACACACACAGTGTGAGCAAGTGAAGGGTAGAGAGAGAGGCAGACACAGAATCTGAAAGAGGCTCCAGGCTCTGAACTGTCAGCACAGAACCCGAAGCAGGTCTCTAACTCACAAACCGTGAGATCATGACCTGAGCTGAAGTCAGCCGCCCAACCGACTGAACTACCCAGGAGCCCCAGACTGAATAATTTCTATTGTTCTGTCTGCAAGGTCACTAATTCTTTCCTCTGTCTCCTAGATGCTGCTACTGGGCTCATTCATTGAGTATTTTATTTTAGTTTTTCACTTTATTTTTTACTTCTAAAGATTTCTAATTGGTTCTTCTTCTGTTTCTTTGCTGAGACTTTCTATTTTTTAAAAAAAAATTTTTAATGTTTTATTTATTTCTAGGAGAGAGGGAGAGAGACAGCATGAGCAGGGGAGGGGCAGAGAGAGAGGGAGTCACAGACTCGAAACAGGCTCCAGGCTCTGGGCTGGCAGTCAGCACAGAGCCCAACGCGGGGCTCGAACCCGCGAACCGAGAGATCATGACCTAAGCGAAAGTCAGATGCTTAACCGACTAAGCCACCCAGGCGCCCCTGAGACTTTCTATTTTTTCACTTGTTTCAAGTATATTCCTAATTGCTAGTTGAAACATATTTATGATGATTGCTTCATAATCTCTGTCAGGTAATTCTAACATCTCTGCCATCTCAGTGTTGGCATCTATTGAATGTATTTTTTCATTCAATTTGGGTTCTGCCTGGTTCTTGAGGGGACAATGATTTTTTTAATGGAATCAGGATGTTTTATTTTATTTTTTTAAAATGTTTTATTTTTTTCTGAGAGAGAGAGAGAGAGACACCATGAGCAGGGGAGGGTCAGAGAGAGAGGGAGACACAGAATCTGAAACAGGCTCCAGGCTCTGAGCTGGCTGTCAGCACTGAGCCTGACGTGGGGCTTAACCCATGAACCATGAGATCATGACCTAAGCCAAAGTCAGATGCTCAACCGACTGAGTCACCCAGGCGCCCCAAGAATCAGGATGTTTTAGATAATATGTCATGAGACTCTGGATCTTACTTAAACCCTGTCTTGCTTGTTCTGACCTCACTCCAGCCAGGGAAGGGAGTGCTGCCTCATTACTGCCAGGTGAGGGTGAAAGTGCAGGTTCCTACTTGGACTTCTCTGACCTCCAAGTTGGGATGCTCCTCATGACTACTGGGAGAGAATGGGAGCTCCAGCACCCCACTGATACTTTCCTGTTTGGGAAAGAGAAAAGTACTTGAAATCTACCCCTTCCACTCTCTCCTCATGGGAACTGCTTTAATTCAAGAATCTGTCGTTTCTTGCCTAACTTGGGACAGCTAATTTATAAATGAGCCCTCTGCTCTGATGTCATTTCTCTTCAATCCTTGCTCCACAATGCTTCCAGAGTGATCTTGAAAAAGCATAACTCCAGTTATCACATTCCCCTACTTAAAACCCTTTCATGGGGTGCCTGGGTGGCTCAGGTGGTTAAGTGCCTGACCCTTGATCTCGGCCCAGGTCATAATCTCATGGTTCATGAGTTCAAGCCTCATGTCAGGCTCCTCCTGACGGCTGGAGACTGCTTGGAATTCTGTCTCTCCCTCTCTCTGCCCCTCACCTTCTCTGTCTCTGTCTCTCTCTGTCTCAAAATAAATAAATAAACTTAAAAAATAGTTTCTTTCATGGGTGAAACCCTCCATGGGAATCAGTACTCAAGCCACAGGCCTGGGGAAGGCAGTCAGGTGAAGAATAACTAGCACATTTGACTTCAAGCCAAGGTAAGGCCTAGAGTGGCTCTAAACCAAAGATCTTATCTTGCCAAATGCCATTCTTATCCCCTAAGATCATGACATTTTCTGACAAAGTTCACCAGTGTGTGAATACCAGCAGCCCAGATCTCAATTCAAATAATATTAAATGTGTTCTATAAAATTCCATTTTTATTTTATGGTTAGAGCCATGGATAGAGAGCTTTGCTCTCTATGATTTCAAAATTCTTCATAGCTCAAAAAGGAATTAGCTAATTATACCCAAGATCAGACTCTGGTTGGCGGTATAGTACAGATGGTTAAATATATGCCCAACTATTCTCCCTGACCAAAACATCTTCTCATCCCATTTACAACAGCCATTTCTTAGGATGTGAAATGTTTTTATGATTTCCAGGGGGGAGAAAAAGTTCTTTTTCAGCAGAATGGTTTAGATCTACCCAGTGGGTTTTAAACAAATTGATATCCTTGCCATTCTGTGTAATTATATGCTTCACAATAGCTGCTAGAATCTATAAGTAGAGGAACTTGTTCTATATGCTTTGGATACCATTAAGTAAATATAAATTTTAAAAATAACTTTTAATATTTAGAAAGAGAATATAAAGTATTTACATTCTCAATAAATTTGAAAGCCAGAATTTAGACCGGATTCACACAGATGTGACCAAATAGCCGTCACAGTCATTTGTCACATGCTTCTCCCTTCCCTCCTCAGGCCCTCTCCAGTGCCGGAGCGTGGGGAGCCATGAGAAACTGCTCTATGTCTGACCGTGCATACCCCAAAAGTGCAGGGGAAGTAACCCTCCATGGGGCAAACTTTTGACTAGGGACATGGGAGCTGTGGATAAATGGTGCCCATGTCATCCCCAAATGAACGGTTATGTGGAACCAAAGAATCTTCATCCGTGGCAGTGGCGATGTTTGGGGAACACCTCCCTGTATGGGTGCTGTCTCCTCCTCTGCCTTGTACCCCCTCTTCCTTGCTTTTCTTCATGGTCCCCAGCAAAATACTGATTTTCAAGTCTTTGTCTCAGGCTCTGCTTTCTGAGGTACCTTAGCTAGGACACCTTAGCATCAACTATGCTTCGGTTCTCTCCTTTCAAACCACACTAATCTGGCAAGACTGTGTTCTTTGTCTCAGTCAGTCCTGCGCAGAGCCTGAGAAAGGAAGACTGACCTTTAACTGTCTTGCGAAGAAAACACAGTGTTCCCATAGTCACTGATACAAAGAAGGTTCTGCCCTCATTTTTTATCGTCATCTCTCCCTCCTTCCCCCCCGCCTTTGATCCAACTTCAGATAGAAAGAAGAAGTAAAAGTTAAGTTTAACGAAACAAAAATTTTCAAGGCCATTTTTGTAAAATAAAATTTTTTTAAAAACCCAAAACACAGAACTTTAGTATTATAATATATCCATACAGTTCCTGTAAAGTTGATTTAATAAGACCTGATCTGTATTTCCCAAATCAAATTTTGGAACCAGAGTCAGATACTTGAATCTAGACTGTGCTCAAAAATCCACTTCATCCAGGCCTTGTATCTACTTAAGAGTTCCAAATAAGGAATGAATTGGAAGAAAGTTTTTTAAAAATGTAAAATGATTTAAATTCTGTCTATTCCACCAGGGGAAAGTATGCTGCTACATCTCTTTGCAATTAGAATAAATTACCCAAGCAAAACTATGCTCTAGTAACTATTGCTATATAGCAAAATGACCTCAAAACTCAGTGCTTAAAGCGGACATTTTATTTTGCTTTCGATGTTATCCGTCGGGAACCGGGGAAGGGTTTGGGTGGGTAGTTCTTATGTGAAGGGTGTCATGCAGTCGCTGTCATATGGTTGTGCTGCTGTCATCCGCGAGCTCAAGGGGGCCATGGTTGTCTAAGATGAAGCATTCGCACGGCTAGCAGCAGTTGACACTGCCGGTCAGCTGGGAGCTCAGCCAAGACTGCCTAGCCGAGTAGCGACATACAGCCTAGTAGGAGAGGGGAGCTCCTCACCTGATGGCTCAGAAAGCATTCTGAGAAAACCAGGCAGAAGGCACTCCAGAAAACCATCGCTTAGCCTCCAATGTCACACAGCGTCACTTCTGCTTCATTTTACTGATTACACACGTCACCGAGGTCAGCCCAGATTTTAAAAAAGGAGACAGAGACTCCATTTCTAGTGGGGAAAAATGTCAAAGAACTTGAGGGCAAGTTTTTAAACGATGTTAGATGAGGTTTACTCATGGAGTTCTAAGGAAGGAGATTGCTTTTATGACCACACAAGGTAAGTTTCAAGGCCAAGGTAGGGTATAGATGACTGGTTTATCTCTCTTCTTAATAGACCTCAGAACCTCAAAAGACCTGGGCTGGTTTGGGAGCTAAGTGGACTCCCAACAGAATGTTCTTCTTTACTCTCTCCGATGCAGACCTATTTGTCCACACTGGGGGTGGGGTAGGGAGGCAGGGAACACTCAAGTATAGGCAGCCCTATACCACACTCTTCTAGCTGTGATGTTCAGGAGGGAAGAACATTTCTCACCCAGTGATAGTCTGAAAAATCCAGGCAACATTTTGATTGCCCTGGCTTTTCTCAAGTACTAACCTAACCACTGTAGCCAAGGGGTAATGTACAGAATTTTTGCATCACTTAAGTATAACCATGTAACTCTCAAACACAAGGTTAGAAAGAATATTAGGAATGACAAAAACTAAGTCAGAAACGTTTGATTTCTGATTTAAATATAGTTAAATAAATAAATGTCATGCTTTCACATTGATACCATTGTCCTTGGCCAGCGATACTACCTTCTGGTTATCAAAAGATGAAAACACAAATTGGAAATAGTGAAATGCGTGGATGCATGTTTACATTCAGAATGTACTTAATATTATTTCTTCTGTGCCCAATAATCTGAAAAAATGATCTATCACAAAGCACTTCCTAAAAATAACTAGCCCTTGTGATCTGGTCACCAATGATATTAACATGACTCAGTCCCTTTGGGGATGAATAAAGTGCCAGACATTTTAAAAAAAGAAAAAAAGGGGGGAAAATCCAGATCTGATATGATCTAAAAGGGATATAGTCTACTCAGATGAGAGCAGGGAGAATGCACACGAGGATTTTATTCTGAAATCCTTCTCAAAACTCAAGCAGATATAAATTTGAAAAAATAGAATCTCTTTTTGTACGGCAAACCTTTTGTATTAGATAGAAATCAGAATTCTTAAGAAAGATCTTAGAAAGAACAAAGTGAACCTTATATTCAAAACCTTCTCATTCTGAGGAGTGCCTGGTGACTCAGTAGCTTAAGCATCCAATTTCAACTCAGGTCATGATCTTGCATTTTGTGGGTTCAAGACCCACATTGGGCTCTCTGCTGTCAGCACAAAGTCTACTTCAGATCCTCTGTCCTCCTCTCTCTCTGCCCTTCCTGTGTTCAAGTGCGTGCTTTTTCTCTCTCGCAAAAATAAGTAAACATTAAAAAAAAAAAACCCTTCTCATTCTGTAGAAAGGCTTTAGCAAAGATTATAAAAGTCAGATACATTAAGTACATATCAACTTTCAATATATAATTCAGAGGCCTCAACATAAGCGTAACTATAAAGTTTTGTTTTCTCATTTCTAGTTAAAATCTTGTGTAACGGATAAATAAAGATTTGTCTCTTTTTACATTTAAAGACCTAGTGCATATAAGAGCTGACTTTAGCACTAGTCTGAGTCCTCCAAAAAGCACACACCAAGAGCAGATTAACATGTAAGGATTTTATTAGAGGAAGCACCTGTTTAGAAGGAACTAGAGAGCCCAAATGGCTGGGAGAGGCACACGTCTAATCCTGAGTAAGTAAGAGGGGGAGAAGGTTGGGTGAAAGCATCCTGGAATGTAGTGAGCTCTAAGGAAGGTTTGGCAAAGCTGGTAAGGGAGTCCTTGAGCCAAAGTCAGCCTATAGAAGAGATGTCCCCCAGGAAGAAATGCCTTCGTATCCTGCTGCATCTGGTCACTGGTGTGGGAGGTATGCTGTACAGAAGCAGTGATAAATTTCACACTACAGCAGGCTGGGGTCTCGGGTGAATTCTGTTCCTTGTAAAAATCGGTCTGCAAGGCATGTTCTCATGACTGCCACATTTGCCATTGCCGGAATAATGTACAGCACTAGAACTATTGGAACACATAGCAAGCATCAGAAAGGCGCTGTCCATTTGTAAGCCCACAGCCCTGTGGGAAATGTACAAAACTAAGAAAGCATGTGTACACTGAAACCCCTCATGGTTAATTCCAATTCCCATCTCCTCTTTCTCTTTATTGCTGTAAGTACTTCCTTTGGCCATTCCTCAGGAATTCTTGCTTTTACTCCTGGGTGCATGAGCTGTCATGCATGAGGGCTTGGGAGACACGTGGGAGCCTTTGCAGCATACAGACTGCAAGAAGTCTCTGGGCTCTCCCCTGCCCTGCAAACGAATATAAATGCTGATGTTAACACTGCTACTTTCTGCTAGTGCCTGGGAGTGGTTTTCACAGGACTCTGAGCAATTGAGTATCAACAGTTTCTGGAGTCGCCTTTCATAATTTAGTTGGAGAATTTCAGGTACAACAAATCCCATGGTGATGACCAAGGAAATAAAAGAGTGGAATCAAATCCAGGGGATATGAAAGAGAAGTAAGATAGCAGGCCCTGGTGACAGACTGGGTACAAAGGTGAAAAAAAACCCTGAAGACTCAAATTTTTTTTAAAGCCTTTTTTTTTAAATGTTTATTTCTAGGAGAGAGAGAGAGGCAGCATGAGCAGGGGAGGGTCAGAGAGAGAGGGAGTGACAGACTCTGAAACAGGCTCCAGGCTCTGGGCTGGCAGTCAGCACAGAGCCCGACGCGGGGCTCGAACCCACGAACCGTGAGATCATGACCTAAGCGAAAGTTGGACGCTTAACCGACTAAGCCACCCAGGCACCCCGAAGACTCAAATTTTGATGTGAACTATTGGGAAATAGCTCTGGACTAACTTGTTGCAGACAGCTCATTTCAAATCTTCATTACCTACCTGTGCATCTCAACCAAATAAAGCACTCTTACACCAGTCTCGAAAAAGGGTGAGAGAGGAGACTTATCTGTCAAATGTGGTAGAGAAAAAGAGGACACATGGGCATTTGTCCTACCCTCCCCCCACACCTGATTTCCTTCCCCCCAGATCTAAAGCAATCTTAGGAACTGGGTCTTCTCTTTACAGACAGATGTGCGGGCTGAGAGACAGGATGTTAATGGCTGTCCATTTCAGACTATGATTTAGTTCTAGACCTTTATTTTCAGGTGCCTGGCTTGCTCTTAGCTGGGAAGTTGGCTTGACTACAAAAGAGTCCACTCAAGGAACACGCTGTTCACCGCAGCACCCACCACCTGAGTAGACATCAGCTTTATAGTGTTCCATTCCACAAGTCCCCTCCCACTAACACCTGCCATCATGGCAAGATCTGATTTTCACTGCTGCCCTCAGAAGGCAGAGGAGCTTTCTTTCAATAGCTCAAGTTCTTTCTCTTGACCTAGAGTGGGAAAATACAAATAGTAGAAATAAAAACATATTGGCTGGCTAGATCGTACTCCATTTGGACAAAAGCACCGCCAGTTATAATACAGAGCATGTTTTAGGAGGGAGGTGAGAGTGAAGGCAGGGACCAGCTGATTTTTCCACAAAGTATTTCATGTTTGGTTTGAGGATCAAGGAAGTAGTAACAAATGAATATAGTGGTATCTTACTGCATCTAAAGTGGACAAAATCGCTGTCATGCCCTCATGCTTGAAAGTATTGCATTTTAGTTTTTAGAGAAAACTGCCTTGTTTTTATTATTTTTCACTTTTGTTTGCAAATCAAAGTTGGCAGCTGTTCTTTTTTTTTTTTTAATAGTTTATTGTCAAATTAGTTTCCACATAACACTCAGTGCTCATCCCCAAAGTGTCCTCCTCCATGCCNCTGAACCCACAAACCGCGAGATCATGATCTGAACCAAAGTCGGAAGCCCAACCCACTGAGCCACCCAGGCGCCCCCCAACTTCTGATTTTAAAACAGAAAATCCCACATCCTGGTAAAACCCTCAGCACTGGTCATGCTGTCAGGGCCTCTTTCTGAGTATAGATGGGTGGTACCCGAACCGCATTGCAGCCTAGAGATGAGATTCTTGGTGATGTTAAGCATCCGAACCTGCCTACTGAGCACTTGAAATGTGGCTTGCGAGGGGACGAGGAACTGAAACTTAAACTTTACTTAATTTTAATTAAATTTTGCATTCAGAAATCGATGCTTCTTTTTGGAAAATCTTTTTTCAAATTACTGCATAGTGTGAATCTTTTTCAGTTGTAAATTTAATAAACTCTACAGATTATTTGCAATGAAAACTTAGCTTCCAAGTAGAAATTTACACCACGAGTAAAACACACCTTACGTCTTGAACTTCGTTCGAAAAACCGGTAAAATGTCATTAATTTTATAGGAATATTTTGAAGCTACTGGATTCAATAAAACACATTAAAGCAAATTGCAGTAGTTTCTTTGTCCTTTTTCAAAAAGTGGCTGCTGTAAATCTTTAATTACACGTGGCTCATTTTATTTCTAGGGGACAGCGATGACCTAGACGTCCTGGCAAGTGGGAAAAGCCCCCCAAACGGTGGCTCTCACTTGCATGAGCATGAGCATTTGGAATGAGAATCTGATTCCTTTGTGAAGTTTAGCAGTGCTTAATATCTAACGTTGAGAATTAGTCATCCCGATCACACAGTATCGGATCCGTATCTGGTTTCGTAAGCCTTTCAAGATCTTTTTTTTTTTTTTTTGTGCTGCAATATGGAGGACTAGAAAAGAACAGTTCTGATGAAGAATAAAGGAATGGCAGGAGCAGCCAGAATGTAAGGGGAGNTCTGGCGCCAGCCGTCCCGTTTCTGGACTCGCCACACCAGTGCGTGCCCCACGGCGGCTCCCAAGACCCGCCCTGCAAACCCGCGGCCTTTCCCGGAAGCTTTTCAATGTCTCCCCGAAGGAGAAACGCCTGAACCCCGCGAGGCTCCGGCGCCTCCCGGCCCCTGCGCTCGGGGAGCCCAGTCCAGCCCCAGGGAGGCCGGGAGAGGACATTCGCGGAGGCGGACGCGCCGCGACGGAGCCCCAGGGCGACGCGGCCCAGCCCCTGCCTGCAGGCCAGGGAGGGACAGCAGCTGCCGGACGCTGAGCCACCGCGAAGGGAGTCGCGCCGGGAGCCGGAGACGCCAGGCGGGCGGCGGGCGCACAGCGGGCAGGCGCGCCAAGGCCGAAGGCGAGTTCCACGCCCCTTTCGAATCCCCGAGCGGGGCTGATGACGAACACAGGGCGCGACGGCGCACACACCGCCCCGCGCTCGCACGACGGTGCGTGCAGGGAGCGCGAGGGAGCCCCGGGCCGTCACCGGCGCGACCAGCGTTCCGCCTCCTCCGCTCCCCGCGCTCCCGCCCCCCCCCCCGCCCGAGGCCGCCGCCGCAGCGAGGCTGCCGGCCTCGCTCCTGTCTCTTTAAATGGTGGGGCCAACGGGCCGCCCCTGCAGCTGCTGCCTGGGTGGCCCCGCGCGCCGCTATTGAGGGGCGAACCAAGATGGCGGCGGCTTTGGCTCTGTGAGGAAGACGGAAGAGGCGGTGGCAGCGGCAGAGGGAAAGGGACTTCCAGGAGCCAGGAGGGCTCGTGCGCCCGGGGGCTCCCGAAGTCTCCCGCGCAGTGGTAGCAGTCGCAGCGGCAGCAGGCGCCCCTCGGCTGGGGACATTTGAAGCGGGAGAGCGGAGCGGAGCCGCTGGCCGCGGTGGCAGGGCCAGGTATAAGGAAGGAAAACATGGCGGCGGGGGCC
>NW_027532747.1:10275878-10276113 GCF_008692635.1 Crocuta crocuta
TCCCGCCTGTCCCGGCCCCCCTTCCTGGGCGACTCCGGCGGGGCCTCTGCCCCGGCCCCCGGGCGGCACGATGACCGACACCCGGCGGCGGGTGAAGGTTTACACGCTCAACGAGGACCGGCAGTGGGACGACCGGGGCACCGGGCATGTGTCGTCGGGCTACGTGGAACGGCTGAAGGGCATGTCCCTGCTTGTCAGGGCCGAGAGCGATGGTGAGTGAAGCCCTTGCGGCGGG
>NW_027532747.1:10276135-10276772 GCF_008692635.1 Crocuta crocuta
CCAGGCGCCCAGCGAGAAGGGAGGGGGCGCCTGGGGCTGGGGGCGGCCGTCGCCCTCGGGGAGGACGGGCCGCCGGCACCCCGGGCCCTCCCGGAGCGTAGCCGCACGGAGAGCGCTCGAAATGTCCCCTCCTTCCAGCGCTTGGTGGCACTTGCGGGGACGAGGGGAGCCCAGCCCGTGTGAAGTGTGCCGCCTGGGCGTGTGGAGAGGTCGGGGGCCGAAGATCCGGAGCCCCGACTGTTCTTTTGCACTAGAGTGACCTTGAGAAAGGCACTGATTAATCCGATCTCCTGCCTTTGGTTCACTCATCTGTAAAGCAGACGTGAAACTTTCCCTCGGAGCGAAGAAAGTTCTTAGGTGTTTCTCTCTTTGGAGAACGTTTTGCTCTGCCCCCCTCCCCCCCCTCTTTTTTTATAAAATGTTTTTCTTCTACTTTTTTTTTTCTTTTTTTTTTGATCGTGTTGCAGGTTGGCAACACTGGTTCCTGAATCTGGCGACTCTGCTTTCTGCAGAGAAAATGCTGCTTTGCCGTGAGAAGGTCGATTTGTGTTCCCCAGTGTTGTCGTTTCCACTAGTAATACCGATTTTTGTGTATAGTTTGTGTAAACTTCTTGCAAGCGTGGAATAATTTCATACG
>NW_027532747.1:10276833-10300729 GCF_008692635.1 Crocuta crocuta
AATTTTATACGAGGTTTTTTTTTTTTTTTTTTTGATTGCTTTCATGATTTGGTTGGTTCAGTTAACAGGTGGGGAGAAATTGGCCGATAACTTTAAAACCTTTTAAATCTGCCTTAGTGCCTGTGCTTCACATATTGAAATAGCTCTCACGGTTCAAAGACCAAGTGTTTCGCATTTTTCAAGACTTCTTTTCTTTAGGGATTGCCACTTCCCTCTGTGGGATACCTTGAGTTTCACTTAAAATGTTCACATCAGGTGGAAAGTATTTTCAGGTTGTTTCTTCTGAATTTGAAAACTGGTCCTGTTACATTAGTATATAATTTCATTCCAGCTATTTCAGTTTATTAGGATTGTAGTTGTTTTGTATCAGAATTATTACAAACTCGTTTCAAGGAATTTTACTTGGACTTTCAACCCAGAACTCCCAATTCCATGAAAAACAAACAAGACTCCCCCTTCTGTGATTGAACACTCGAGGGACATCGATTTTCAATTTGATTTGAAAAATTGTAATTTGGAGTAATATTGTCCACAGGTTATCTTTGTAAGGCTGCCCAAAATAATTTAATTGGGGAGATTATTTCCTGTGGGAGCCATTTAAAGGATTTTGAACATGTTGGATATATTTTTCTGAGGTCTGTTGTTTGCCTCTTAAAAATACAAGTTTGAATGCATTAGTATGCTTTTGTATGTGACTGTCACATAGTCACCACCACTCTAACATCTCCTTTGGATGTTTGGAAAACTTTTTACATAAGGAGTTGAAATTATCGGCTTTGTAGGTTAACTTCCAAATGAAAGTGTGGGTAGATTTGAAGTCAATTTTTTGAAATCTCCTAACTTAAAATAACATGGATAATCTTCACATCATGTATTTAATTGGACTCATTATACAGAGTTTTCTGTTTAAAGTATTAAGTGTTGTGTTTTAATGTCCTACTATCCTAGGGAATCCTACTGTTCTAACGTTCTAATGTAGGGATCTGGCTGTTTTACGTTTTAGTTTTTACCTCTTTGGAAATAGCCCTTAAATGCCCTTCCTCTTTTTGGAAAGTTTGGAACTCTGCGATAAAACAGGTTGAATGGCAAAAACAAAATGGTTTTAATTTTTTATCTTTTAATTTTATTTTTATTTATTGATAGAGAAAGAGAGCTGAAATAAATATAACTGATGTGCCCTTGTTAAGTTTAAATGTAAGGAAAACTAAATCCAAAGAGTGGGCTTAGAAAATTCCAGCACACTTATGAAACAATGTCATAAATAATCCCTAGTTTGGGGGTGCCTGGGTGGCTCAGTCATTTAAGCGTCCCACTCTTGATATCGGCTCAGGCCACAATGTCACAGCTAGTGGGATCCTGTGACATCGAGCCCGGCACCAGGCTTTGCACCCACAGTGCTGAGCCTGTTTGGGATTCTCTCTCTCCGTCTCTGCCTCTCCCCACCTTGTGCATGCTACCTCTCAAAAATAAATAAATACTAAAAAAAATTTTTAAATCTCTAGTTTGATGGTTAATGTTTTTTCTAATAGGAAATCTCCAAATAGGATCAAAAGTAAAAAAAATATTGAGTACCTACTATGTGCCAGAGACTGTTTACTTGTATCATCTGGTATAGGTACTATTAGTAGTAGTATTTTGCAGATGGGGAAACTTAAGGCTCAGACAGCTAGCCTCCGGCTTGAGATTGTTACTATTTGTCATTAACTGTTTCTAGCCTGTTAAACTCTCATTATTGCTATTTACTTGCATTTGCTGCTTTATACTTAACAAACTCAAAAGTTTATTTCAAAGAACATAAAAATAATTTTTAGCCTAAAGATATTTAAAATTATAGTGTATCTCCAAGCCACATGAAAGTTTTTATTTATATGGAGCGCTGATTTGGGTCATCCATTACTGCGGGCTTCTCCCCTTCTCCAGTATAGGATAATTGAGAATTTCTGTATTTATTGTGGTGAACAAAATGAAGAGTATTTCTGATTTTCCATAAAATGACCCCTTTATCTTGTTAGAGGCCTTTATATACAACACTGAAAATTAGGAAGGCCATTTCTGAATGGAAGTACTTGTCGCCTCCCTGTTGACCTGGCACATCTTTCTGAGTCAGTGTGCCTTTCCCCTCTGAACTGAGTGGCTTGGCAAATCTGCAGCCCACCTTGCCTTGGAGGAGAGGGATGTCCTGCAAGCTTTGAGCCCATTTTTTAGGTTGCATCCTTAGTAGGTTCCTACTGGTAAAATATATTGTATGGACATAACCTTTTCTTTAATGAAGACATTACCTCATTTCTCTGTAAGAAGCAGGTACCTTTACAGGTACCTGCAGAATTCCATCTAACAATAAAAATTACTTAGTATTGTTTTTTTTTTTTTAAATCTTCTTTCAGCTTAAGCTATACCTGTTAAGTTGCTTGAAGTGAAGGATAATAATGTCGTCCCTTACCTTGCCCTCTCAGTTTATTATTTCACATCATTCTAATGTCTTCATTATGGCTTTTACCACTTCCATCTTCCAATTTTAGAATTGATAAAAGAATTTGCAATTTCTCCACGTGGTGAAGGATAGGTTTTCTTTTCTTTTTTTTTTTTTACACATAAGATCATAGCCATGCTCTTTATTCTGGATTACTTGCCAAAATCAAGAATAGTGTTCTTATATTTGGTTTTAAGTAATTTTTACATTTCAAAATAGTTTCATCTGTTGTCTGACTTGTTTCAGAGTCTAAAAGGTTAAATTTTCAGTATTATTTGAGACATGAAGAAAATGAAACATGGGGAAGTGTTTTTGTTTAAGGTAGCACTGCTAGCTGATGGTACAAACTAGAATCCTGTGCTTCTGCTTCTTACAGAACTTAGTTGTAGGTAGTGCCTCACCCCCACTATAATTAGAAAAGGAGGTCAGAACATTTGAGGTGGAAAGCCTGTTTTGTTTTGTTTGGGTTGTGATTTGAACAGAGATAGTATCAGCATTTTTTTTCCCTCATAAATTATTAAGCAGTATAGAATCTTGTGTACAGTAAGCATTCTAGCTTTAGCTGCTAAGAAGAGCTCAGTATCAGTAGTGGGAGAAATATTTCACTTTGAAAAGTTCACTTAAAGACCCCTCTTTTTTCTTTCTTATGTAAACCTACTTTTGTAGAAAAATAGTAGGTGTAGGGTAAGCAGCCCTTATTTATCATCTGTTGCTGGTAGTAACTTCTGACAGTTTGAAGTCCACCAGCGAGGTAGGGTGTAGGTGATCGGGTGGGACTCTAGTGAAGGCTTGCACAGGTGTGGAACTTTGTAATGTAATGCTATCATCATTTTTCCCCCCTGAAGCTTCATTTCAGTTTTTATTTTTATTTTTTTAATTTTTTTAAATGTTTTATTTATTTCTAGGAGAGAGAGAGAAAGACAGCGTGAGCAGGGGAGGGTCAGAGAGAGAGGGAGTCACAGACTGAAACAGGCTCCAGGCTCTGAGCTGGCAGTCAGCACAGAGCCCGACACGGGGCCCGAACCCACGAACCGCGAGATCATGACCTAAGCGAAAGTCGGACGCTTAACCGACTAAGCCACCCAGGCGCCCCAACATTTCAGTTTTTAAATGCTGTGTGTAACCTGAGCCATAAAATCAGGACAGAGGAACTTGGAACACAGAATTGCTATAGGTTTAAAGGGTACACTGGTGTCCTATCCACATGATATCTTGGACTTGCCATAACTCATTTTTGTTGGTGTTTTCTTCTAATGAAGCACAGTACTTAAGCTCCTGCCCTTAGTTTTGAGCATTGATTGAGGATAGTATATCAGAGATGAGTAGATATTAATTGCTTACTGTGGAGTGACAGAGCTGGACCTGTTCATTCTGAAATCCTTAAGTTAATTTATACAAATCTAAACCGTTTCTTTAACAACCTGTACTTGATTGGTTGGCTGAAAATAGAACCGTAAAAGTTATAGAAACTATAATATCTCATTTCCCCAGTGAAGGGAAATGCTACCTTCTAATCAAGTAGGCTTTATAGCTAAATAACACTGTATCAGAAGATGAAAAATCTTAACAGTTTTCTTGGAATGTTTCCTAAGTATTATTTACTACAATGTTTTTCTTAAGCAATATAATAAACCTGTTGATTAACCTCTCATTGTAATGTGTTTCTGTATCGTTAGCATTAACTAATTTTTCTACTCTTCAACAGCACAGTGATGCCAGTGAAATGATATTTTGACCATGGTCTAAAAAAAACCCAAATACCTGTGCTGGTAATGTAGTAGATGCTGGGGTCGGCACTTTAATTTTTTGGCTAATATAGCAACTCTATGAGGTATTGTATTTTCTAACCCTAAGTCTTACTCTGTTGACTCTTTGATTATATAGTTTAGTTCTGTGGTCTTTTTTTCTTGCGCTCAGCCAGACATCTAGATATTTTTAAATGTACAATCTTTGAATTTTAAAGCATTTGCGTGAATTCAGTGTATGGATGTGTGTTAGACTATAACCCAAACAGGCTGTCTGCTGGCTGGATCTAGGCGGCTGGCACTAGTAGTAGGTTCTCTGATTGAAACACTTTTGGAATCATACTTCATTAGTGCACTACCAACTACTTCTCACCCAACTCCCCGGAGCTATTTGTTTTGATAGAGGTGTGTTGGGAATTGGCAGCAGGATACAAGAATATAGAGTCAAGGATACATTTCATTTTGTAGGAAGAACAAAGGTGTCGTGAAGCAGGGGGGTAACCTTTTTAATGACCTCAAATCATCTATACTCATAGTTGTACTAAATGTTTTATTGTTTATCTTTCTTGCTTATCTGTCTTTGACAGCTTTTACGGTTGTCTTGGTAACGTTCTAAGTGGTATTTTCCCTCCTATACCATTGTTCCCCCATTTCCTGAATGTACAGACCTCCTTCTTGTCTATATATTTAGGGCATCTATTTATGTTAAGATGCACAGATCTGTCATCTAAAAGCATAGTAGTTCACTATATATATTTAATTCATACAAGTATACTGTTGGTGGCATAGAGGAGCATTTCTGTAACTTTCTTCCCCAAGATATCTTTATACTCCTAAAGCTTGGCATCCCCAAAAAGCTTTGTTTTATGTGGGTTTTATCTACTGATATTTGCCATAGTAGAATTTAAAACTAAGACTTTAAAAAGCTTTTCTTAAGTCAGAATTTAGTGAGAAGAGTGTCTCTTGTTTTGCAGTTTTACAAATCTCTTTGGTTTAATTAAAACAATTTTTTAAAATGTTTTATTTATTTTTGAGACAGAGAGAGACAGAGCATGAGTGGGGGAGGGGCAGAGAGAGGGGGAGACACAGAATCTGAAACAGGCTCCAGGCTCTGAGCTGTCAGCACAGAGCCTGTCGCGGGGCTCGAACCCACGAACCGGGAGATCTGACCTGAAGTCAGATGCTTAACCGACTGAGCCACCCAGGTGCCCATCTTTGGTTTAATTTCTTAACCTGCTTCTGCATTCAATCTTTTGTAGTATCTGTGTAGACACTGAGAAAAATAAGGGCAAAAAAGGTAAATAATCTTTTAATGATATTATGAAAATAGTTTGATTTTCTAGATTCCCTCAAAGAGGTCTCCCACTTTGAGAACAGTTGGAATAGAGATTGTTTCTGGGTTTTTACCATTATGAACACCACTAGCGACCCATTTATTCATATACTTGGCACTGTGTGAAGATGTAGGCTGAATTTTTTAGAACTTTTTTTAATGTTTGATTTTGAGAGAGCGAGCGAGTGTGCAATAGTCAGTCGGGGAGGGGTAGAGAGAGAGAGAGGTACAGAATCTGAAGCAGGCTTCAGCTTCTGAGCTGTGAGCACAGAGTCTGATGTAGAGCTCAGACCCACAAACTGAGGTCATGACCTAAGCTGAGGTCGCTGCTTAACCAACTGAGCCACCCAGGCGCCCCAAGGCTAATTTCCTAGAACTGTTAGACCAAAGAGTAATATGTGTTTAAAAGCCTGATAGATAATAGATAAAATGACCCTCCCAAAAAGTTGTGCTGATTGTCAGTCTTGGTAATAGTAAGAGAAGAATTAAGGACCCTCTTGATTTTTTTGAGGAAGTCTTTGTGCAAAAATGGCCTATTAGAGCTTCTTTGGAATAGACTCTGACAGGCCTTTGTTGTGTAGGAATACACTTTAGTTCATCAGAGGGTGGTTAATTTTGCTAGTGGTTTGAATGATAGATTCTGTAGTGACAAATTGAATTCCATGTATTGATGCAGTCCCCTTAGTTTGATCATGGTCCTGATTTTTCTTTGTGTCCCATATAGCCTTTCCAACTATTTAGATTGAAAGTGGGAAAGCTTTTCTCAAGACTTTGATATTGGGGTTTGCTGTGTAGGCTTGTCTTTCTCTAGTCTCTGTGACAGTGTCTTTGTCAGATGATGAGGAGGTGTCATGGAGAGGGTGAGAGTGAATTCTTGGGGGATAAGGCATCCTTCATTGGAGAGGATGGGTATGTTTCTCAAATTAAGTTTGGGTGGGGACTGTTGTGCGTATGTGCTTTAGTTATTAAGATAACATTGGACCTACCCGGTATCAAAAGCATGTGTTCTTAAATTTTTTAAATGTTTTTTTATTTATTTCTGAGAGAGAGAGACAGCATGAGCAGGGGAGGGTCAGAGAGAGAGGGAGATACAGAATCTGAAACAGGCTCCAGGCTCTGAGCTAGCTGTCAGCACAGAGCCTGACGTGGGGCTCGAGCCCATGAACCATGAGATCATGACCTGAGCCGAAGTCCAGTGCTTAAGTGACTGAGCCACCCAGGCGCCCCAAAAGCATATGTTCTCTTTGATGAGAACCATCTCTATCTCCTGTGATGTTGCTTTAGGCACTTTAGGTCTGCCACTAAGGACCATCTTCCTCATTTCTCTCCTGTTGTCTCTGTTACCATGATGAATGCCTCTCACCTACAGTTGAACTCTATATCCCCAGCCATACCATATATTACTAGGATGAAATCGCTATTCTGGGTACTGTAGCTATAGCAACCGATACAAGTAAACGTGGGAGAAAGGATTGTGTTAATACATGTTAACACTCAACTGGATCTTTTTCAGTTAATTGGAGAAGTGCTCATAACTTGATCCAGTAAAAACTAAGAGATGGGAAAGGGAACCTACCTAATAGATGGCCTAAATATAGAACTAGAAATATGTCTTTGTTATTATCTTAGCCCCCAAACTAAAAGGCAGTTTCCCATGCTCCACCCCTCTATAGCCTGCTGATTTCTTAGGGAGCATGGTATTTGGGGACCAGAGCTGGACCTCCTAAGGTGGTATCTTAGACCAAAGTCATGGGATATGACTGAAAGTGTGTTTCAGAAGAGATACTTCCCTTTAACATCTTGAGTGGCCTGGAAAAAAAGAAAAACTTGCCAACATCAGAAGCTTCTAGTTATGTGCTTATTTTTGCTTTAGCTAGGGCTTTTGGAAGGAACACTTCAAACTTTCAATTTGCAGTTTTTCCTTTCTAATTATCCTTAACCCTGTAACTTTATGGAGAGAGAGTTTTGAATCAAATGCAAAAGGGATTGGTACCTGAAAAATAATAGTTAAACCACTACCACTTTTTAGTTTTAGAGCTGCCAGGTCAGATCTGTGTTTTTCTTTACTTTTTTTTAATTTTATTTAATTTTATTTATTTATTTAATTGAAGTATAGTTGACACAATGTTACAGGTGTGTTTTTTGAAAGCACAGTTTGAAGTGATAATCCACCCCTCTGTACCACCTTGTTTACTCCTACTCTTAAACTTAAAATAAACTTTTCAAGTATAATACATCACAAAGGTGCACAGATCATGAGTATTCTGCTTGATGAATTTTTGCAAAATAACCAGCACTCTGGAAGCCTGTTTCATGTCCCTTCTCAGTCACTATCTCCACCTGTGTACTAACACCACAGATTGATTTTTGCTACTCTTTAAATTTTATGTAAATAGAATTATATGGTAAATATTTGTAAGATTCACATATTTGGTTCATTAACACTACTATGTGGTATTCTACTGAATATTTACACTTTTTAAAAATCATCATTCACATGCCATATAATTCACCCATTCAGAGTGTATAATTCAGTGTTCAGTATATTCATAGAGTTATGCAACCATCACACAATCTAATTTTAGAATATTTTGTCCTCTCTGAAAGAAATCATGTACCCATTAGCAGTTACTACCCATTCACTCTCCCTTCCTCCCAGCCCTACACAGTCCCTGATCTACACCTCTTTGATTTGCACACTCTGTACATTTCATATAAATATGGTCATACAGCATGTAGTCTTTTATGATTGGCTTCTTTCACTTGTAATGTTCTCAGGTTTTATCCATGTTATGAGATATATTTTTTGTGTGTAGCTGAATAGTATTTATTCAGTGGTTTTTGGACATATGGATTGTTTTCCACTTTTTTGCTGTTACAAGAAAAATGCTGCTAAGAAAATACATGTACATATATTTGTGTGAACATATGTTTTCATTTCTCTTGGGTATATACCTAAGCTGGAATTGCTGGTAACTCTAGCAGTTGAGGAACTGCCAAACTGTTTTACAAAGCGGATGCCTTTTTACATACCTCAAGCAAAATATATGAGGGATCCAATTTCTCCACATGGTTGGCAACACTGTCTTTGATTATAGGCATCCTAGCAGGTGTTAAATGGTCTTATTTGTGGTTTTGATTTGCATTTCTTTAATGACTAATGATGTTGAGCATCTTGTATGTTCAAGGTCCATTTGTATTATGTTCTTTGGAGAAATGTCTATTCAAATCTATTGACCATTTTAAAAATTGGGTTGTCTTTTTATTAAGTTGTCAGAGTTCTGTATAAAAATCTCTTAATCAGATATATAATTTACAGATATTTTCCTATTCTGTGGGTTGTCTTTTCACATTCTTGATGGTATTATTTGTAGCACAGATTTTGATTTTGATCATATCTAATTATCACTTATCCAATGATGTCCAATTTTTTGGGGGTAGATTGTGCTTTTGTGCAGTTTAATTTTTTTTTATTTTGAGAGAGAGCACACATGAAAGTAGGGGAAAGGCAGAGAGAGGGATAGAGAATCCTAAGCAGTTCCTATACTTTTAGCAGAGCTTGATGCAGGGCTCAAGCCCACAAACCTTGAAATCATGACCTGAGCCAAAGTCGGACATTTAATTGACTAAGCCTCTGGTGCCCCTGTGCAGCTTAACTTTTATTCATTCAGTCATTCAGTCAGTCAAATGTTTGTTTATTTTGAGAAAGAGGGAGACAACAGAATCTAAAGTAGTCTCTGAGTCGGCATAGAGCCCGATGTAGGACTTGAACTCATGGACCATGAGATCATACTTGAGCCAAAGTCAGACGCTTAACCAACAGAACCACCCAAGCACCCCTGATTTGATTTGGTTTGATTTGATTTGATTTTACTTTACTTTTATTTTATTTTACTATTTTTTAATAGTTTATTGTCAAGTTGGTTTCCATGTAACACCCAGTGCTCATCCCCACAAGTGCCCTCCTCCATGCCCATCACCTCCCTTCCCCTCTCCCCTACCCCCATCAGCCCTCAGTTTGTTCTCAGCATTCAAGAGTCTCTCATGGTTTGCCTCCCTCCCTCTCCCCAACTATTTTTCCCCTTCTTCTCCCCCATGGTCCTCCTAATCCTCCTATACGTGCAAATATATGGTATCTGTCCTTCTCTGCCTGACTTACTTCGCTCAGCATAACACCCTCAAGGTCCATCCATGTTGCTACACATGGCCAGATTTCATTCTTTCTCATTGCCATGTAGTGTTCCATTGTATAGATAAACTACATTTTCTTGATCCATTCGTCCGTTGATGGACACTTAGGCTCTTTCCTTGTTTTGGCTATTGTTGAGAGTGCTGCTATGAACATTGGGGTCCATGTGCCCCTATGCATCAGCACTCCTGTATCCCTTGGGTAAATTCCTAGCAGCAAGCACCCCTGATTTTAAAGAGTCATTACTTAGTCTGGTTCTAGGACATAAGACCTCTTGGATCTTTAATCCAGTTTCATTGTGTTAATTTATGTAGTTTTCTGATGATGGATTGTTTTTGAGGACATAATATGTATTTCAAAGCAAGTTTTTGGGAATGTATTTTCTGCTAGAAACCACGTTTTGAGTATAATTATATGCCACAATATCTTTAAAAAGAAGTTAAGTTTGATCCATAATGTACCTGAATAGTCTGATTTCACTGGGAAATGATAGATTGCAATTTCTGTTCTAGTATTTACAGAAAACAGTGGAAGAATTGTACAAAGATAGCTGAAGACTTTTAATAATGTTGACTCTAGATATTCATTTGCTTGCTGCTTTTTTGTTATGAATGCAACACTAGACAACTTTTTTTTACCTATTTAAAAAATTTTTTAATGTTTATTTTTTGAGAGTGAGACACAGAGTGTGAGTGGGGGAGGGGCAGAGNAAGTCGGACGCTTAACCGACTAAGCCACCCAGGCGCCCCGGAAGTTTATTTTTTAAGGGGCACCTGGGTGGCTCAGTCAGTTAAGCATTTGGAGCCTCCTTCAGATTCAGTGTGTCCCTCTTTGCCCCTCCCCTACTCATTCTCTCTCACTCTCAAAAATAAACAAACATTAAAAAAAATTTTATTTCTGAGAGAGAGTGAGTGTGCATGTGCAAGCAGGGGAGGAGCAGGGAAAGAATCCCCAGCAGGCTCTGAGATGTCAGCGCAGAGCGTGACACGGGGGTTGAACCCACAAACCATGAGATCATTACCTGAGCTGAAGTCAGACTCATCTGACTGAGAGCCACCCAGGCGCCCCAACAAAGCAGAGGTTATTTTCTAAATATCACAAGTTTTATNATAAGAAAACAACTGATTATGTGAAGATGGAGCAGTGTGGTAATTCTGAAACAGAAGTAATAGACTTTCTGAAGGTGAAGTGTAATGTGGGGATGTACTGGGGAGATGGATTGTATCCAAGTCCTGATGTATTTCAGAGATTGAAACCCAGGTTATCCTGCTTCATGCTGCACCATTTCACTACCCTGGGCTGCCTGTAAGTTCTTAGATTTCTTTTACCATCCATTCCTCACTCTTCAGATAATTGTGTCCTTCTTGTTAAAAGTAAACATAGTATGTCAAGTATTTCTTGGGTTACAAGTTCTACTATATTTAAAATTGTTTTTAAAATACTATTTCCTTAACTGAAGTTACATTTGTATCAAGTGTTCAGGAAAGGAAATGTGTGTGTATGTAATGGAATGTAATTGTGCTGCTTTGCAGTCACATAATGGAATATTTTGTTTTTGTTTCCTAGGTTCTCTGCTTTTAGAGTCCAAAATAAATCCTAACACTGCATATCAGAAACAACAGGTAAAATTTTGAAGATGTTATGTTTACCTTGTATATTATCCTCTCAGTTTGGTGATTAAATGAAAATTTGCCATTGACGCCTTGCAATGAGAAATTCAACATACTTTCCTAGTCTTTCTAAAATGTGATTTCAACCAATTTGTATATAAAGCAACCATTTTATTTTAAATTAAAAAAATACTTCAAGTTAAACTTATACTCCAGATATCCTAGCAACTAAGATTTAATTCTTAAAAGTTAAAACTATACAGTTTTCTGGTTTCTCCCTAAAGAAAAATGTGGCTGCTGATGTAATCAGCTGTTGACACAGCGAAATGGTAGAAACTATTTTCTTTGCTGTTGTAGATGCTAGTGCAGAAAGGACATTTCTGTCCCTATACAGCAACATAGTGTAGGCAAGAATCTGATTTCTTACATAGCCAGAATAAGACCTTATAATAATATAATAACGATGCATTCAGTACACTCTTATAGCATTCAAAGAGTGATACCTGAAAGTAAATCTTTCTCTACTTAATACCTACTAGAACTGTCTTCAGAGGGTATTTATTCAGAACACACACACACACATCCACTGAGTGCTGTACAAAGCCAGTGAAAGCAGTTATCAGTCCCCTCATGGCCCCGAAGGTACAGATATAAAATAATTTAGAATAAAGAATATTACCAATGCAGTCATATGTATATATTACTTTGTAAATATATTACTCTATAAATAAATTGTAAAATGCTTTGCTTCATCACTGACCATTAAAATAGTACTAGAAGGAAGTTAGTGTTTGCTTTATTTTGCACATTAGGCGATCCCTAAAGACTGTTACTTGCTTGAAGTCACACAGGTAGTATATAGGACAGCTGATATTAACTCCTAAATCTATTTAATGGTGATGTATTTGTCCAACAAACATTTGGTACAATTTGAAATATTTTCTTAATAGTTTAATGTTCTGCTAACACTGTTGCATTTAATGATCTTAAGAAAACCGTAAGGTTTGATTGGAGTGACTGGAGACTAGGTATTTGCCTTTGATGTTCTATACTACAAATATTAGTGTTTTGAGGTTTTAGTTGAAGAGCTTTTAGTTGAGTAAAAAGCCCATCCAAAGAAAAAAGAAAGATCAAGTCTGTTTTGAGGATGAACGAAGAACTCATGTCTTAACCTATACGTTGTTGGATAAGATGATTTTGGTGAAAATTAGGCTCTTTAAGGAAAACTGAAGAGCAATTCCTAAAAATTTTCAAACTTGTGAACTTGCCAAATGGGCAGTTAGGAGCATATGTCTAGCTGTGCATTTATTTAAGCCCGCAGATGAATCTGAGTTTACATTGTATCAGAGTATTTGCTTATGGCTGTATTAAATCTTATTACTAACGTGATAGTTGGTTTGAGGTTTGTTCCAGTGGGTCTTATATCATCAGCAATTTTCATAACAGTATGTATTCTACCTGTTTTAAAGATGAAGCAGACTCAAGGGAGTTTCCCAACTGACTAATTTCTGGTGTGTTGACCTTACAGTATTAATATAAATAAAAGTTTGAACTGCTACTCAGTCACTGTGGAACAGATGCCTGCCTGGTATCTGTGATCTCTAGGAGTTCTTGAAGATAGTAAAAAGGAGTCTTTGAGCTCTTTTTTAAAAAAATTCTGAATAAAAATTGTCAGTAAAAATTCTGAATAAAAATACAGCATGGCCTATTCAAATGATCATTTATTTAATTCTGGTTGGCATCACTGTAGTTTGGTGAGAGACTACTGGTCCTCATGATTGACAGTTACATAATTGACTGAAAGGAATTAATATGCAGTTTAGGAGACAAGTTTTTAATCAAGGGATCCATCTGTGTACAGGAAAGGGCATCTTCGAGAAAAGTATTAGAAGCTGCCTCCATGTAGACATATCTTTTAAGTTACCTTAAAGATGGTCTAGTCATCTTTTCTTCTTTTTTTTTTTTTTTTTTTTAATTTTTTTTTTTTTTTCTAGGAGGGANTTTTTTTTAATATTTTTATTTATTTCTAGGAGAGAGAGAGAGAGAGAGACAGGGTGAGGGGAGGGTGAGAGGGAGATACAGACTCTGAAATAGGCTCCAGGCTCTGAGCTGGCAGTCAGCACAGAGCCCGATGCGGGGCTCGAACCCACAAACCGCGAGATCATGACCTAAGTGAAAGTTGGACGCTTAACCGACTAAGCCACCCAGGCGCCCCTCATGTTTCCTTCTTAATAGAGGAACCTTTTATCATCCTGGTAGATGCTCGCCTAGCCTTTGCTTGGCAGTTACTTCTTAGATTGATTTTTTTTTCCTTTATGTTATACTCACATCCTCCTCTTAATTTCTAATCCTTTTCTTTGGACCAGCCTGAAAACATGCTACATGATAGCTGTTCTATGAGGCTTCTTTTTAAATATAATCCTCCCTGGTACCATTTAAAATTTCATATATGAGTCATACACATCTCCCACTTGGGGGGCTCTTTTTTGAAATAGTTGATGGCTCCATAACAGTGTATATGCTTCTTACTCTCAGTAAGTTTGAAACAATATCTTATACCCTATAAATATTTTTGATCTTACCATGCACCTTGTAGAATACTGTACTATAGAGAATATAAAATGGTCTCCGTATTGTAAGTGTAGTATCTTGCAGAAATTATATCTTAATAAAAACTGTTGAATTATTCATTAAACTTACTACCATTAAATAAAAGCCTTTTTGTTTAGGAGGAGCAAAGGGGTTGTGACTGGTAGGAGCATCTTACTTCTTGAACCACAGCACTTTGATGAAGGTTGAAAAACTTGTGTCCAGATAAATGTTCACATATTACAGATTTAGCCAGTAATTTCATGGGCTTCAGGTGCCCCAGGTAAAGAACATTCAGTTTTGACAATAGAGAGATGAGAGAAGGAATTTTCTTTATTAATCCCATTCTCCTAACATGCCCTAGTTAATGAATGCTCAGGCTTCCTTGCTGGGCATTTTGACTACAGCATAAAATGTATTTAGTGTGCAGGCAAAAAATTAATATAATGTTTAGGTTTGTATCTTCTAGTACATTTAGAGTGGTCACTTTATAGTGTTTTCATATATTTGTTAACTTCTCCTGAAGGAAAACATTGTTTTTGTTTTACAGCCAGATATAAACAGGCATTTGGCAATTACCAGTATCAATGTTGCTGACTATTGTTTGCAATTCCTTGTTGCTCTGTTTATTTAAACCTTATACTTTGAAGTAGTTTGTGGTAACTGATATTGATCAGACTTTTTTTCTCTCAAGGACACTTTGATTGTGTGGTCTGAAGCAGAAAATTATGACTTGGCCCTTAGCTTTCAAGAAAAAGCTGGATGTGATGAAATTTGGGAGAAAATATGTCAGGTAATTTTAGTAAACTAGAAAATTAACATGTTCTCTGAGTAATTTTTTGTTGTGCTTTTAGCTAATGCCCAAGATTTTAAATAGACAGCATTTCATATTTCTTAAATTCACTGTTGTCTGTGAAAACCTTGAGTTATAGGCACGTGTAATTTATTGACCCCAATCTGTCCAGCCAAGACCTTTGCTGAACTCCACACTTTTATATCCAGCTGCCTTTGAGAGCTCTGCCGTGAGTGTTCACTAGTGTCTCAAATTTAATAGTTCAGAACCGAACTCACTCTCCCCGTCTGAATCTGTTCATTCTCCCATCTCCCTCATCTCAGTAAATGCCATCCAGTTGCTGAAACCAGAAACTTGTGGGTCATATTATCCTTTCTTCATCACTTAACATCCGTTTAGTCCTTCAATTAGAATTCATTCTCTTACCTTTATTTTTACTGCTCTATCACAGTTTACTAAGCCACTGTCATTTCTTGCCTTGTTTATTCCTTTCATCTTGACTGGTCTTTGCAAATCTCCCACAGCTAGAATGATCTTTTTAAAAATGCCAATCTGATCATCTCACGTTGTTCAGTAACTTCTAGTAGTTCTTGACTATCTCTTCCACTTCATCTTGCATGTTCTCAGTTGATTCTGGAATTTCCTAGTGACTCTAGTACCTCCGCAGAGTCACATGGTCTCCACAGTCTTGTTGGGTATGCATTTATTATGCACTCTGTTTTGCATTCATTATATGCTAAAGCCACTGGCTCTTGTTACAGACTCATTTAAACCATTGCATCCGAAGGACAGTTTCTCAGTCTCCAATGTATTTTAATTGGAGAATCATCTTCAGCAGGTTCTTTAATTTATTGGTTCTCAAAGTGTGGTTGTCAGACCAGCAGCATGACCTGGGAACTGATAGAAATGGAAATTCTGAGAGCCCCATCTCAGACCTACTGAATCAGAAGTTCTGTTGAGTAGGTCCTAGTAATTGTATTTGAATTACATTTGAACAAGCCTTCCAGGTCAGGTTTTCTTTGTAAAGGAAGAGATAGTAAATATTTTAGGCCTTGTTGGCTATACAGTTTCAGTCATTCAACTCTCATGTTGTAATACGAAAGTAGCCACACGTGGCACATAACTAAAAATCGTGGTTCTCTGCTAATAAAAACTTATTTACAAAAATTGGTGGTGGGCCACATTTGGCTATCTTTTGTCAATTCTTACTTTAGGTGATTCTCAATGCACCCTGAAGTTTGAGAGCCACTGCTTTAATAAAGCTACAGTGTTTCCTTATAAATATATATAATTTATTTTTGCTTGATCGCCTACTCAGCTGTGTTCTTCATATATTAACCTGACCAAAAAACTGTCCCTTTCCTTTTGCTAATGTGTGAAAGACTAACATTTATATTTGAATGTCTGTCTTCAAACTTGTTCTTTGCTTTCTTTCCCATATGCTGTTTTCATAGCACATGCCTCTAGATTTTGTCCTGTGTAGTTCTCCCATAGAAGGAGAGGGGGAGATTAAAGAGCTTGGGTATGCTAAAGGCATTCATTGCTCAGACAGATCTTGTTCTTCTTTTTTCTGAGTTGAACAGTCTCACCCTTGACACAGTCTATTTATTATGGCCAGTTCTTAACTCAGACCTGGACTCCATGTGTTGCTGTCATGCCTGGCTTTAATAAATTTAATAAATTGCCTTTAATAAATTGACAGATCTTCACTACACTTAGCTTGTAATTCTTCATTTACACGTGGGGCATAGGTAGTAGTACTTGTGTATTTTGTCTCTAGTAACTTTCCTAGGACTCACTGGCTATTCTTTTCTGATCTTCCTCTTCAACTTGTACATACTTTAGATTCAAGATGTTTCTCAATCAGTCTTTTATGATCCTGTCTGTACTTACTAATTTCTAGATCCTAGTTGGTTCTAGGGAATGCATTACCTTTTACTCTTTTGAGATCTTACATGTTTTTCTTATTCTTGAACTCTGCTCATTTCTTGATCGAGAAACAGCAAAAAGTCTCCCCCATTTTCTAGTATCCTCCTTGATAGTAGATATTAGGTTTGTGTATATCTCTTCTTCCTTATATTTTTCATGGCCTCCACCTTCTCATTTTCTTCATTTCTGTCTGACTGACTGCTAAGACTTATTCTTTAAGGAAGACTCTTGTAACTTATTCTACCTTCCTTTTGTTTTCATTCTTCATTACTTCTTTTCTGAAAGTAAGACTGAAATATGTTTGTCAAATCATTATAATGCCACCTGGATTCCCTGAGCAGATCAAATTCCAAGAATATCCTAACCATGGGCCTTTTTGATTACCTTCATATTTGCAGATAAACTCAAGATAGCGTTGTCATTACAATAAGGGTTCTTGTCTCTTTACGTTTGGTTTTTTTAACCAAATGCTACTGTATTTATGTAAAGTCATAGCCTGAGTGTCAGGAATCTAAAGCTGTATTGAGGGTTTATGTAGTTAACAAATCCAAAGCCACATTGAGACCATGTTTGGTACAATCTGTGAATGTGCCTAGCTGCCTTTCAGTGGTATTGCCCACTGGGTTAAGGTCAAGATGATATCAACTTACAGCATAATTTCAAGACCTATTCCAGGCCTTCTCCTCTTCCAATATCCATTAACAGTCTCTCTTAAACATGCTAAGCAATTTCAGTTTCTTGGCCATTTCATATAAGGTCTAAGTTTTCCATGCCTTTATCATTCAGTGTGGCCTGTTGGGCTGCTAAATTTAGTGACAGTGTCTCAAATTGTAGGGCTAAGATAGCAAAACTCACTTTATTTCAAAATAAGTTCTTGCCCTTTGGTAAAAATACCCTTTTACCTTAAAATGTATTGTGAACACTGAGAGCCCATATATTGACATAAAGTTGGGGCTTACAACAAACCTTCCGGCTTCTCCAGGGGATCATGAAACTTATAGATTTGGGTAAATAGACAGGAAAACTTCCATGGTTTGGTTACTTTTAGTAAATAATCTTGGGGAGTGTACTCTATTATGTTGTACTACATGTATGTTACAGTTGCTTTTTATAAATAGTTTCATTTTTGTGTAACTATGCTTGTTTCCCATAGTTTTTCTTAACTTACATTTTTGGGCCACCAGCCAGCGTTCATAGCATATCATTGACCCATTTTGGTCCAAAGCCAGTTTGTGCACGTTTGTTGGCCCTTGCTTTCAGGAGTTGATGTCAAAATTTTCCTTGTTGCATACAATTACATGTATTTTCTGTGATCACAACATTATGATGTTTGATATTTATTTGAATTTTGCTTAAACTTTGGTGGCTCTCCTGGCATACAGTGCTAGGATTCTTAAAACATCTCTTGTATTCATCTAAGAATGTCATTTAGATTTGCTTGATGATATTCTGTGACAACTATTGTAAATCTTATTCAATAGGTTCAAGGAAAGGACCCTTCAGTGGATATCACTCAGGATCTCGTAGATGAATCTGAAGAGGAGCGTTTTGATGATATGTCATCCCCAGGTTTAGAATTGCCATCTTGTGAATTAAGTCGCCTTGAGGAAATTGCAGAACTTGTGGCGTCATCTTTACCTTCCCCCCTGCGTCGTGAAAAACTTGCACTAGCACTGGAAAATGAGGGTTATATTAAAAAGCTCTTAGAGCTTTTTCATGTGTGTGAGGATTTGGAAAATATTGAAGGACTGCACCACTTGTATGAAATTATCAAAGGCATCTTCCTCTTGAATCGAACTGCTCTTTTTGAAGTTATGTTTTCTGAGGAATGTATAATGGACGTCATTGGATGCTTAGAATATGATCCTGCTTTATCACAACCACGAAAACATAGGGAATTTCTAACAAAAACAGCCAAGTTTAAAGAAGTGATTCCCATATCTGATCCTGAGCTGAAACAAAAAATTCATCAGACATACAGAGTTCAGTACATCCAAGATATGGTTCTACCTACCCCTTCAGTCTTTGAAGAAAATATGTTATCAACACTTCACTCCTTTATCTTTTTCAATAAGGTAGAAATTGTTGGTATGTTACAGGTGAGTTAGATCATTTTATTTCCCTACTTACGAAGATACCTCCTTGATTGATACCATTTAAATTGTTAATTGATTTAGCAGAAGTAATTTGTTGTTCCTTTTAAATACCTAAATTGAGTTTTGACTTTTGTCTGAAGGAATGTATGTTGGTGATATTAGAAGAGACCATAATATATAACGCTGTAGGACAAGAAGGGTGTTATGTTTGTCTCAGGGAAAGTCAATGTGATAAAGAAATACAGCTTGAAGACAGTAGGGGAATGGTCTTAATGAAATGGTTGAATGTAGAATTTTAGGTATATTAATCTGTCAGTTCTGCATAGCATAGATACAAAGAGAAAAGAAAGATAAGATGAGGAACCCAAGAAGTCATTAACTGTAGAATATAAATTCTGTAGAATTGGTAACACTGCCAGGTAATTATATATAAAGGAACCCAGTTTTAGGGTCAAGGGAATACAGCAGATGTTGGCAAATTACAGCTGCAGGTCTCCTTAACCAAAGGGTATGCTTTTGTCTTAGATGGGAGTATGGGGAAGTTGGATGTGAATATGAGTTAACAGCTCCACCTGTCACTTATTAGCTATGTGACTTGGGCAACTTTCTTAACCTCCTAAAGCTTCAATTTCCTGAAGGATGGTGACACTAGTATCTACCCTGTAAAGTCATGTGAAGATAAAAGATCATGCGTGAATATGATGTAAGCCTCATGAGCATTATTTTAAAGTATCTATTAATATTTGCCATATTAAACCCCAAATTTTCTTTTTTACAGTATCCCCAGTCTCTCAGGTCTGTGTTTTAGGGAGTTTGCATCAGAATTGCCTAGGGTGTAATGTTTCCTGGATTCTGTACAAAGCATGGAAATCAAAATCTATGAGAGCTAGCCAGTAATCTACATTGGTAACACATTCAAAGTCCAAGAACCTCTCAGTATGTTATCCTCTAGTGTAGGAATTAGTCTAGTCTAACCGAAATAGATCTTTGCACTATGCTCAAAGTTCTGTGATTTGTGTACCTGGCATATTTTTTGTATTTTTGATGCCCATGATATTGTAAGAATAACAGCTGATATGACTTGAAAGATATAAAACTACCTCAGATCTACAAATAATTGAAACCTGGTTTTGTTAAAGGAGGCAAATGTTGGTAAGAACTGCTTGATAGCACGTTATGAATAAAGCAGTAAGTTTAATTTTTCTGGTGGTTCCTTTTCAGAATATTGTTGTATTTTCAGGGTCCTTGCCTTTGTCACCTTAAAAAAACAAAACTATCAATTCAAATAGAAAAGTCATTTACTAACACGGCTGTCCTGGAGCTAGGAATAATTCTAGTTCATGTTGACTTGATTTGACTTGTTCTCCATTCTTTTTAAGACAGACATTTAAACAAATAATATAGTCAGTACAGTTAAGGACAATACTAATCTCTGTACAATGTATTGTGATTGATATAGAACAGGGAGAAGGTTCCAGTACCAATTTCTATTTGTTCTTTGATAAGGATCTAGTTTTTACTGGAGCCTCTGTTCTGGTTTCCTTGATAGTCCTGAATGCTTCTGGTCCTTTCCTTTAGCTCTACATGATTCTCATTTTGTTATGCAGGGATTTGTCACTTCTGTGTTTTCTTGGTCTTCATACCTGTGAAATGCCAGTTTTACTAATTAAGTATGAATTATTTCAAGTTATTGAGTCTTTGTTTCCCTACAATATGCTTTGTAAAATCCTGGCTGCCAGTGCTATAATTCTGTTTCTCTTGATGCAGGACACTTAGATCCTAAGTGCCGCTATGAAGGAAATAATTTTATAAATTTTCGAAAAAGGATGATTGAGACATAATTTAAAGCAGGTTCTATGCACCTTATGTACACAATTATACTCTCTCTCTCTACTATTAACTGCTCTGTGTGTAATATTGTTGAACATTTTTTTAAAAACATTCTTATTCTCTCAACTTCTGTATTCCCAAATAGGGCAATTCAGGGAATCTTTTTCAATCATTTAATTTCCAGTTGGTGGGATAGAGTATATCTGGGATACGTCTTGAAATTGGGTGCCACTTGAGGTATGGTTGTTCGTACATTTTAGAAAAAGTAAAGGTAGGAATAACAAATTTAATATCACAGAAAATGTTTCCTGAGCACATACAACAGTGACTATGAAGTTTATAACCTAGTGGGAGATTACATACACCACATATACATACCTATATACATGCATACTATGTATATATATATTTAGACTTGGGCATGTCTGTAGGGCTGAAGTAGTAGTTGAATCTAATAGTAGTGTAGAGTTAAAGTAAAACAAATATTTTAAAATATATGTATATATATAATATACATATGTTTTAAGTGTATGTATTTATTTTGAGAGAGATAGAGACAGCGTCAGCAGGGGAGGGGCAGAGATAGGAAAAAAGAATCCCGAGCAGAGAGGAAAAGAGAATCCCGAGCAGGCTCTGCGCTGCCAGCTGTGGAGCCCAGTGCGGGCTCAAACCCACAAACTGTGAGATCATGACCTGAACTGAAATCAAGAGTCAGGCACTTAACCGACTGAGCCACCTAGTTGCCCCAAAGTATAACAAAATCTTAGTTAAAAATAATGATGGAAAAAGTTAAACAGATAATCAGGAAGGTCTCTATCACCTCCTGTGCTTAGTCTTTGGGTAAATTTCTTAATCTGCCTCGATTATAAAACAAGGAGGTAAGATTATATCTGAGGTTCCTTCCAAGTTCTGTATGGACTTACCCAGATTAATATCCTATGAGAGTACCTCTTTAATCTTTTTCAAAATAATGCATATTAAATTTTATGTATATGGGATAACTTTAGGTAATAGGTATTTTTTTAAAAGCTCTGCATTTAGCTTTTTAAATAATTGAATCATTTTGTGTCTTTAAAATGTGAAGGAAGCTTTATCTTTTTAAAATATATTTTTTAAATATTTATTTTTGAGAGAGAGCACATGAGTGAGCAGTGGAGGGGCAGAGGGGAAGGACAGGATCTGAAGCGGGCTCTATGCTGACAGCAGAGAGCCTGATGTGGGGCTCCAACCCATGAGCTGAAGATGGATGCTCAACCAACTGAGCCACCCAGGCGCCCTGAAGGAAGCTGTAATCTTAATTTTTACCCTCATTTGAGAGATTGTAGAACCTTATCCTCTAAAGATAAGGTTTTAAAACCCTATGTAAATGAAGGGATTACAAACTATTGCCCATATCCGATTTTATAAGTAAAGTGCTATTTGAACACAGCCACACTCATTTACATGTTTTTTATGGCTGTTTCTTACTATAACAACAGAGTTGAATAGAATAGTTGTGGCAGAGACCATATGGTCCACAAAGCCTAAAATATTCACACGGTGGCCCTTAAATAGGCTTAGGAGATTAAGCCTTGCCAAAATATAAAGAATAATTTTCCTGCATAAACCCCCAGTTTCTCCTTAATAGTTTGGTTTTTTCCTTCTCTCTTAAAAAAATTTTAAAAAATACTGTCAATGCTGTCTTTCCTTTTTCTAGTTATTGCAACTTATATCTTCTATAGTATCTGAAAACTATGTTTTAATATACTCTTACCATTAGCATAAATTTATCCTTTAATTTAACAGGAAGATGAAAAGTTTCTGACAGATTTGTTTGCACAACTAACAGATGAAGCAACAGATGAGGAAAAAAGACAGGAATTGGTAAGAAATTTGATACTTATGAAAGGCACAAAGCTAAAACAACAGATTTTATATTCACTTGTCCTTTTTCTTCTTTTAGGTTAACTTTCTAAAAGAATTTTGTGCATTTTCCCAAACGCTTCAACCTCAAAACAGAGATGCTTTTTTCAAGACTTTGTCAAACATGGGCATATTACCAGCTTTAGAAGTCATCCTTGTAAGTTTGTTTCTCTTTATATTTAATTTGCATTATGTTTTTAATCCACAAAAATTAATATATTTTTATGGAATTGTTTGATTATAGCCAATATTTAATATTAGCTGTATATTACTACATAAAGTAAAAACTATAAAATTCTATTATTAGATAAGGGTCCTTAAACCTATTGAAAGGATACTCAGGAATTTTCCATGTTTTTAATAATAAATTGTTAAATTTGCAGCCTTTTGAAATGTTTAGAAAAGTAAACAGGAATAAAAGAAAGTATAACTTTATCCTCAGAACAGGTTTTACATGCCACATTACCTTGACCTCTCTTTCTACTGCATTGTTTTCTTGTAATTTGTTAGGTTTTAGATTTACATAGCTGTAAGTTCCATACTGTTATAATTCTAGGAGAAATAAGTGCTTTTTATCCACAGGGCATGGATGATACACAGGTGCGAAGTGCTGCTACTGATATATTCTCATACTTGGTTGAATATAATCCATCCATGGTACGAGAGTTTGTCATGCAGGAGGCACAACAGAATGATGATGTAAGTAAGAAGTTAACAGAGCAAAAAATAACCAACAAGGTAAATATTATTTGCGCTAACAGTAAGTATTTATACCTGGGGAGCTGTAACTGTATACATTATTCATTTTTAAAGATTTAAATAGCTGATATTTGGGAAAAGTGTAGCCATAATATACATGGCTTTTTCTTCTCCTAAATTGGCTCCTGTCTCAGTTTAGAAATTGTGTCTTGCAGCAGTTATTTGTTAATGCTCACCTTAAATTTCTTTTTAAATTTTGGAGATCACATTTCTTAATTCTGTCATTAGCTTGATATGCTCTCTTGTTTTAATCATTTAATCAATAAGTTATTCTCTGTATGTGGAATTATAAGTAACTTCCCTAGGAAAACATTGGCTTTGCTAGGGGTAGATTCTCAAAATCACCAAGAATGAAGAAAGGAAGCACAGTCCCTTGGAAAAGTATTTAGGGTACTTACTTTACTGCCTAACCATTAAGGAACAGGCTGTGGTCTTATTCACACACACACACACACCCCACCTCAATTTTAAAGTCAGTGAGAGAATTTGTAGTGTGAGGGGTGCTCCTGGAGGGACGGTCCATGGCATATGCAGTGGCCCCAAATGTGCTCTTCTCTTTTTAGATAATTGATCCAGTGATCCTGAATTTTTTTTCCTCCTGCTTCCATAAAATTTTAGAAGTAACTTTAAAAAATAAAGGCATATGTTTTG
>NW_027532747.1:10300777-10313812 GCF_008692635.1 Crocuta crocuta
GGTGGGGGGGGAGGGAGGTTTCCTTTTAGGGGAAAAAAAATACGCAGAATTCTTGTTGCATTTTTAAAATTGAGAAAATAAGACTTTTACTTTTTTAAAAAAGATCTTAAATAATATGTCAAAATGAAGTGGAGTGGCTGGTAATTTTCTGTATTTAAGGGTTGGGTTTTTTTGGTTTACTTTTTAATTGTAGTATGAGGCTAAGTGTAGAAAAGTACCAGTTTGGACGTTAAATATTATGTCACGTTTTTCTTTTATAAAGTAGTCCTATCTAGAAGACCAAAATACATGTATTATTAAAAATAAAGGCTATTCTTGTTGGCCCTGAAACTTATACTGGTTGCACATATATTAATGTATGTCACTTTCATGCAGTAGGCCTCTTCATTCCCAATTTCAATCTTTATGTCCATCCTGCCACTGAATATGCAGGCAAGAGCAGAGATTTCCTCACTGAATCCCTCTCTGTTTTTGTTTACTCCTTGGGCCAGGAACTATAGTCATAGAACCTCAGGAAAGCTAGCAGTCAGTTTTCATTGACATTTGGAATCATTGTAATACATTTGTTCTCTGTGCTATCTAACTAGCATACTCTTGTTTCTTCTAATTTCACACATTTGGGTACCAACTAAATTTATTTTAAATGGAAACTTTGTATCATTTCCATAAGTGGAGAACACATACAGATCTCCTTTGCCTTAAGTAGAAAGAATCTGTAGAAATGCAGTGAAAGTAGAATAATCCTGTAAATTCTAGTTAAATATTCTTACTGTTAAACCAAAAGCCCTACTAGCTTTCTTCACAAGGGAAATTTTGTTATCAAGAAGTACAGAGCTCTGTTGGCACCAAATGAACTATGTGTTTGCTTTAATCAAAGGGATTGAAAGATCAGAGAGAAAAAAAAGAGACTTTCTTTTCTGTACTACTTAGTGTAAATGTGCCTGTAGGATGCTTGAGGGAAACACTGCCATATATCCTATTAAAGAAGTCAGTCATTTCTTTTGTTTGCAGTTAACAAGACAGCTAGTATAATGCTATATACCATGTCACAGTGTGTGCTTTTCCATTGTCACTCATAATAAGTGATCCTTTTTGTATGTACTTTTCTCACCAGGATATTTTGCTCATCAACCTCATTATAGAACATATGATTTGTGATACAGACCCTGAACTTGGAGGAGCAGTCCAACTTATGGGCCTGCTTCGAACTTTAGTTGACCCAGAGAACATGTTAGCTACTGCCAATGTAAGCCAAAGGCATTTTTCTCATTTTCATACTAGTATATTGTTTATTGCTGGTAGGACCCAATGCCGTTAAAGTTCATGGAAGTGTTTTCCATTCCTTAGAAAACAGAGAAGACTGAGTTTCTGGGTTTCTTTTACAAGCACTGTATGCATGTCCTCACTGCTCCCTTACTGGCAAATACAACAGAAGATAAACCCAGCAAAGGTAAGATAATGCAGGTTGGTAGTTAAGTTCTTTGTTCTTGAATTCTGAAATTCAAAATTGACGTAGATCATAGTCTTTAAAATTTCAAGCCATTTGGTTAACACAAGGGGTAATAATATGTTTTCAAAAAAGTGCCCTAATTGGGACAATAAAATGTAATAGGAGATAATTGCTGTTTTCAGAATTTTAAAACAATTTTTAAGGCAATATTCGTGTTTTTTATTTACATAGGTTAAAGAAATAGAAGGAAGTAATTACGAAAAAATCACTGTTATTTGCGCTCCAAATGTGCAGAGCAAAGCTGTGCTCACTATTAAACTCTTTCTTTGCATTGAAGATTACTTACAGGCTGATTACTCGTTATTTCTGCATTTTATTCCTTCTTTAGCTTGTGTGTGTGTGTAATTCAGAAAGTAGTTTTAGGGTCTTCAAGGGAAATCCCTTATTGATAGTTTTAAGAAGATGATTTTGTCCTTTATGCATTATCAGTACAATATAACTTATACCACTTAGAAAATAAATGTTAAATTTATTGTTTGTGACTCTAGAATGAAGTCTGGGAAACATAATTCATTTTTCAATCTATTTTATTTGTAGTAGGTAAAGTTTGAGGCTTCTTTCCAAACATCTATTTAGTTCTTCAAACATTTATTAAAAACCTGTTGTGTGGAAGGCACTGTGCTATAATCTTTAGGGGCTAAATGGGGGAATGAAAAGTAGTGAGTAAAACACTTCCAGAAGCTTGCCGCCTCGTAAGGAAGAAAGTTAAGCCAATGATTATAATTCAGTGTGGGTTCATCCTTTGTAATAAAGGAACCACAAAACACATTGGAATCATAGCAGAGAGAATAATTCCACCAAAGACCAGATGGTATCTTTCAAGACCTCCTGGGCTCTGTGCACTGTATGTCTTGTGAGGAATATGTTAAGACGTGGAAGAGCATTCTTGCACTTTGGAATAAAGCAGATATAATAGATTTATGTCTCCTCTCAGCCTTGCTGTTCATACTTGGGTTTTGTGAAACTAATTCCTCTAGAGTTGTTGAAGAAAATGTAAAGCACAGTTCTTGGCACATGGTAGGAATACATTGTTCCCTTTTCCTTAACTTGAAAATTTTGGGTTGGGGCACCTGGGTGGCTCAGTCTGTTAAACATCTGACTTGATTTCAGCTCAGGTCCCTATGTCAACGGTTTATGAGATCAGGCCCCATGTTGAGCTCTGCGCTGACAGCTGGAACCTGCTTGGGATTCTCTCTCTTTACGCGTGCCCCGCCATCCAAATACATTAACATACAAAAAATAAAATGTGGGGTAGATAGGATTTTACTTGGTTGAAATTTGGAATAGGAAAAGAATATAGTCATTAAATATAATTGTGTTTTGTTTTTAGATGATTTTCAGACTGCCCAGTTGTTGGCTCTTGTACTGGAGTTGTTAACATTTTGTGTGGAGCACCATACCTACCACATAAAGAACTACATTATTAATAAGGACATCCTCCGGAGAGTGCTAGTTCTTATGGCCTCAAAGCATGCTTTCTTGGCATTATGTAAGTGTTGCTTCTGGTAGAATTATCTGTTCTCTATATATTATGTTGTTGGTATCTTTGGGCCTTAACTTCCTGAGAAGAAAAGATCACGGATTTCAGTTCAGGAGACCGAGATACTAACAGGAAACTACACTGATTATGTGTTTTGCCACATTTTGAGATGATTTTCCTCATTTGCATATCTCTCAGTTATATAAGGGAAGGGATTAGTGTGTATCTACAAACTTAACATTGAAGCGTTCCATTATTAAAATGGCACCTTAGCTCGTTTAACCTCAGTAACTTTTTGAGTACTGCATTACTAATTATAAATTAGGCATTCTTGGGTCTCACACTAAATCATGAAGAATGTTTTTGTAATTTGGAAATTTATAGCGAATAGCATTGACTTCCTAAAACACATTCCAGGTTACAAAATGCCCCAGCACAAATGTCTGTAGATGGTCCATTCATTGACTGCACAAATATTTTTTTCTCTGGTGTATTTTTATTTGATAATATAACATGTTTTTAACATATATAATTTATTGTCAAGTTAGCTAACATACAGTATATATGGTGATTCATCACTTACATACAACACCCGGTGCTGAACGGTGTAACATTGTTATCTCAGATAATTCAGAGCCAGAGGGGCAGACTTCAGATGTGACCAGATATAGCCTGTGGTCTAGTTTTGTACAACTTACAAGCTGAAAAGTGGTTTTTATGTTTTTTAAAGGGTTGTTAAAAAAAAAAAAAAAGCTACAGAAGCCATACTAAATAAAGCCTAAACTGTGTACTTGTAAAGTGAACCTTTATGGGAAGTTTGTCAGCTCTTTCAGCAACACGTGAATTGTTCTTAGTTGTACATGTTCTTCAAAAAGTAACTGTGTTAAGGCTCTAGTTTGTTGAAGTAAAAACATGTTTCAGAATTGGAAATAGGTTATTTGAGAATGTTCTTGATCATGTAGCAGCCAGCCTTCTTTGGTAAGTTGACAGACCAAGGTGGGGGTTACCTTAGAGGCTCAATAAAATGTCTGCTGTCAACTTGTTTTTTGGTTTTTATAGGTAAGTTTGGTTGCTTTGTTGTTGTTTAAAGGCATCACAATCATTCACTAGAGGCCTGAAAATATATGTATGTATGTATGTATGTTTGTATGTATATACATGTACATATATATACATGTATATATATATACAGTTTTGCTGTTTTTTTTAAGCTTCTTTTACAACTTTTTACTTAATGGATTTTTTTAAAATATCCTTAAAATTATCAGAACATTTTTATAAGAATGTGTCTGATGTTGATTTGCCTACAATATTTTGTCTTTAAAGTAGTAGTAGAAATCAATTTCCTTCTAAAAACATTAAACTCTTTATCAGGGTAACCATTATAGTTGACTTCATTTTTCAGGCCAATGTACACACAACAGTATGGACTGAGACTACATGTAGCCCTAGTACATTTTCATTTTCCAACTTTCAGATACTTAGTAAAGTTAGTTTCTGTTGATTGTCCAGGAACTTTGATGTTACCTTAGTAAACTTTTTCAGCCAAAAGTCACACAGAACATTTGTGGCATTAATCTAATTGCTATGGACAACAGCAACAAAAATAAATGGATTATTTTGCTCTACCTTACTAATGTACTCTCCGTGAGCTCAACATTTGTAAAAGAAGGGCATTTAAACTCATTCACTTTCCTTCTATGCCAACCACAGCAAAAGTGAGAGCCCCATGACTAAGTTGAGAGTGAATTCATAATGAACACTTCATTCATGTCAGAATAGAAGGTTTTGTTTAAGTTCGGGGAAAGGGAGTTTAGGAAAGAATGGAAAAATAAATGAATATGTTAATCATTTATTTTAATAAATGTACCGAGCATCTACTATCCTATTTTATCAGTTCTAAGCTCTGCATTTTAGACATTTGTCATCTCTGAAATCAAGGTGAGTCTTAAAATTAATGACATGTTGTGATTGATAGTCTGTTTATTTTGGTTTTGTTAGTAGTAGAGGTTTCTTATAATCAGTGGCATCTTACCTAGACTTGAAGTATGCTAGATAACTGGTACAAAGAAAACGAAGATGATTAAGACCTGGACTCAGCTGTCAAAGGGATCAGAGTTCATGAGGAGGAGATAGTCCTGTCAATATCAAAATAAAATGTTCTAAGAACTATATTGAGGTATGTTTGGAAGCATAGTGAAAATAATTTATTCTCCATGAAGGAGTCAGATCAGGAAAATTTTGCAGAAGAGGTGAATTGGGTTGTGTTGGTCATGGGAGAATGTGACGTGCTTGGTTGAACACACAGCTGATGTACACATGTGAGAAAAGTGTGGCATGTTCATGGTTTGGTGTAGGCAGAACACACGAGTCCAATGGGCGAGTGGCAGGAAAGCAGGGGGAAAGGCTTCTGGTACACAGTTCTTGATCTCATTATTTTGCTTGCAGTATCAAAAAAAATGTCTAACAATTTAATGAGAACTATGAAGAGACGGATGACAAGGAGGGTTTATACTGTAGGAAAATCTTAGTTGTGCTTTATTCTTAGCATTTTCCAGATGGAGTTAGCATTAAACCTAACTCACTCTCAAATTATTCTCCGTGTGGCTGCCTTCCCAGATTGAGAACGTGCGTAGTTTTTGGAAGAGAATGCCAGTCATAAAGGAATAAGCCGTCTAGGACTGGCTGTAGAGTATTCCTTAGGAGTCTTGATCGAGGATTTCTAAAAGAACAAAGTATACCTTTGAGGAGATTTAGAAGATTTTGCCTTCTTACATTACGCTGAAATAAAACGTTAGGTATAGTCTTCACTGTAAGTGAATTTAGAGACCCAGTTAGAAGGACGACAGGTGTTGAGTGGTTAAATATAAACAAATTGGGAACTCAGTAGAACGTACCATTTTTTAAAAACCTGCTGCTTACTAGAATGCTTTTATCCTGAAGACAACGCGTTGGGTCTGTAAGGGAGACCAGCAGTCCTTTCACAACTCAGGCCTTGATAGGCGGGATCTATACATACGGCAGTTTTATCAGCCGTACTGGTCTTTCAGGGTTCGTGTCTAGTTTTTTGTCAAAAATACGGGCATCTATAAAAAGGATGAAATAAAAATGTTATTGTAGATGCTTTATTTATTTAGCCATCATTAATTACATATGAGGCAAGAAGTCTCAACTTGTGACATGAAATCTCCTGTTGTGGGAGGTAAAGAGGAATGACTGTAGAGAGGATCGAAACGAAGCACCAGAGATTCCTGGAATGTTGATAAAGTTTGGAGGGAAGGACTGAAGCAGAGTCCTTTACATGGAAAGTCCTACAGTTATGCCAGTGTGATCTCTCCCTAAAGCTCTCTTAGCACCTTGACTGCAGAGAACTCACTGGTAAATTTTTGAAAGCAGCTTTTACTCAATAGCAAGTAGTAGTTGGATATTCTTGATGCAGGTTTGCTTTTGGGGAGGACTTTGGACCTAACCCGGTTCTGGATGTAAATAAATGAGGGCAAATGGAAAGGAGGAACAAAACAGACCAGTAGAACCGTCTTCTGTCTACACCAGCAGGTTTTGGACAGAACTGCTCTTGAGGAAATAGTGGCCCCACTGCACACCTCGGTCTCCGTGAATTCTAGGAAGGGAGTTTCTTTTCAATTCCCTAAGAACCCTGCGCACGCCACAGGCTGCAGCTGGTGTGTGTCATGGTAGGACACAAGTCTCCACAGCATTCAGAGCACCAATTCTTAAAAACAGTAGCTCGTGCCTTAATTACTAAAAACTGAAAATTTGGCCCGAGCTCCAGTGTATTTTTATTCTAACAAATGGAACCGCCTCACTAAGTTCTTTGTCAAGTGCCATTACCGAAAAACCAAACTCTGAAATCCTTGTTTTGGGAAAATAAACCCTTGTTAGGCTTGACTTAACACACAGGTGCCTCTTACTGTTTAAAATGTCTTAATTTCACCATGCTTTTTGTATTTGAAAATAATTCAGTAGTTGAAAAAAATGCAGTTACTATTCTATAAATTATTTTGAAATTCCCTGCCCAGAGTGTCACTTTAGAAAGAGACACTCTTAAATAATTTGCATTGTTAAGGCAGTTTATAACCAGCTTGTACCTAAATGGGCATTCACTGTGGACCTCTTTTCTGCCAACTGAAGAGACATTGAGCTGCTTTACTCCTCTGCCTTCCCACCCAGAAACCGTGTCAGCATGGTTGCCTGGCTACCTGCTCATGAAGGACTTGATTAATAACCAATTGGCAATTTAACGAGCCACTTCCATGATCTCCAAAGAAACCAAAATACAAACACAATAATTAATCTTGCCAACCGAAGACGATGTGACTGCATGAAGTGAGTATGCTTTTTTGAACTGTTTACAATAACTGGGGCATTAACTTACTGATAAACTCCATTTAGGTAAAGAGGGCTTTGTCTAGCTGAGTATATTTGGATCTTGACGAATGGTGACTTAAGTAACTCCCCATACCTCAAGATGTAAATATACCTTTTCATCTGTAAGTTAAAGCCTAACTGAAAAAAGGAAAAATTAGGAAAAAAAGTTAAAAAGCATACTCGCTGCAATAAGCCTAGAGGACCATGTTTTAAAAGCAACATTCTCTAAATTTATTTCAAAGTATTGGAAGGCAAGTTCTGGGCCATGCAGATTTATAGTAGTTTTCCCGACACATCCACAAATCAACCGTTGTAAGCCCAGAACTCTGATGCAGAATAGTAAGAGTGTCCTAAAATAATGATGATCAAATTATACGTGGATTGCCCTAATAAAACAATGGTTTTCCTCGTTTTTAAGGTGACTATAGAAGGTCATATTTAGAGTTTTCTCATCTTTATACTATTAAAGTTTACTTCATTTGTTAGCCCTATTTCAGCTCGTTTAGTAGGTTCCAGAATTTTTCTGCTCTCCGAGACTTGTGTTCTATAATGACATACGCTATTTCCAGAATACATTTTTTGGTAACCCTTTTGTGATCCCTATTCTTTAGGTACATACTTCTGGAAGCGACAGCGTATCACTGCACAAAGATTTATTTATTACACAGGTTTTTTTTTTTAATAAGTCTAAAATATGGAAGTGGGATATATAATTTGAACAACAATGCCTCTGTGTTTCAGGTGCTCTTCGTTTTAAGAGAAAGATTATTGGCTTGAAAGATGAATTTTACAACCGCTACATAATGAAAAGTTTTTTGTTTGAACCAGTTGTCAAAGCATTTCTCAACAATGGATCCCGCTACAATCTGATGAACTCTGCCATTATAGAGATGTTTGAATTTATTAGAGTGGTAGGTTTTGTCTTTTTTAGGTAGAATTTTGGTTTTATTTTGAGAATATTGAATATGCATTATTGGTATTTTGACTTATTATATTTGGAGAAAGTTTTAAAAAGAAAACCCACGTTACCAGAAGCTTGTGAGAGATTCAGTTCAAAGTAACACAGTCTCTCAGCAGCTGTGAATCCTTTGTAGGATGCTTTGAAGACTGATTTAACACGGACACGGTGATCGTTTTAAGAAGGTAGAATTAACAAAACCCACATCCAAACTTGGAGGATTTCTGAATTTTGACTTTTCCCTTTATTCTTTCAAAGAACGATTTCATTACAAACGCTTGATTCTTTAGTAATATAGTAATAAGCTAGTGGATCTCAGTGTGTGTCAGAATTATCTGTGACATGCTTAACATTATGGTAAAATGTACATAATGTAAAATCTGCCTTTTTAAAAAAAATGTTTACTTAGCACAGCGGGGCACAGAGGGAGGGGAGAATTCCAAGGAGGCTCTGTGCTGCTGGATTGCATGAACTACCAGATCATGATCTGAGTTGAAATCGAGAGTCAGACACTTAACCAGCTGAGCCACCCAGAAGCCCCTAAAAATGGCCTTTTAAAAAAGTGTACGATTCAGTGGCATTAGGTGTGCTCACACTGTTGTGCAGCCCTCCCCACCATCGGTCTCTGGTACTTTTCTGTTACGTGCTGCTCCCACCCCACACTTAACTTGCATAAAAATCATCTGGGGTGGGACCTGGGCATTTACTTTGGGAAGACCCATTAATCTTCTGAGATGTGCCAAAAGAGACGCTTTGGCTATGTAGCATAGCCAGTTATGCCCATTTTCATTATTTGATTATCTCGAAGACTGGCTTATAATTTTACGAAGTTCTATTTGGGGCAGGTTAATGAATTCTCTATAATTAAGCCTCTTCTCTTGGCTAAAGTAACATTTTTCCTATTGTATTTTTTCCTCCTTTTCTGTAGGAAGACATAAAATCATTAACTGCTCATGTAATTGAAAATTACTGGAAAGCACTGGAAGATGTAGATTATGTACAGACATTTAAAGGATTAAAACTGAGATTTGAACAACAAAGAGAAAGGCAAGATAATCCCAAACTTGACAGGTAAATTACCACATGTTTTAATCCATTCGTTCAAGTTGGACAGAGGGTGGTGCCTCTTTTTGGCTTGTCTGGGGGAGGGAAGTGGGGGGGATAAACAGGAGTTGTAGATTTCTGTAATGGCCAACATGAATGCTTTCCTGCAGGGCTAGGTGGATATTAGCATCATCTGTGGATTCCTCCTCAGGCATTTATCAGACAAGATAGTGAAAAGAAAACCCAACACTTACGTGGCAGTGGGGCTTCCCTTATTTGCTTTGAATTACTTTGTTACCAGTTACTTAAGAAATCTTGTATATTTTTCTAAGTATCTGAATTCACATACTTCTGGCATATTTTAAAAGTCTACGAATTACAATTTGTTAATTCCTTAGGTTAACAAGCTTAATAACTGATCCATAATGCTAGATACAGTGGAATGTTTAATTTTATATGGAGAGTCTGGTTGGGTAAAGTCTGGTTCTTCATTAGCCTCTGTGTGTGTAAATCTGTTCTCCTTGATCTGTTAAGACGGTCTAATTTGGAGCACCACTTCGGAGGAGTTCGTTTACTTTCTTCTCTTCACTCCTAGCATGCGGTCCATTTTGAGGAATCATCGGTATCGCCGAGATGCCAGAACACTAGAAGACGAGGAGGAGATGTGGTTTAACACTGACGAAGATGACATGGAAGATGGCGAAACTGTTGTGTCTCCATCCGACAAAACTAAAAATGATGATGATATTATGGATCCAATAAGTAAATTCATGGAAAGGAAGAAACGTATGTTGAAAAGCTGGGCAAAAATGACGGCCTTCCCACCCTGGGTTTCTCTCTTTCTTTCTTGACAAAATGAGTACCTACTTTGTTTTATGTCATGACATAGATTTCAAAGACTTTGTTGCTTTAAAGAACGTGACTTTAATGGCTGTGGGTGAAAGTATGGACCAAATTTTCTTAATCTGACTTGACTAAGGAGAACTAGATTATTTCGGGAAGGGTAGAAACACTGGCTACAGAAGGTTACCTCCCTTCTCAGTCGTGTGTGGAACGTGTGTTCTCCCCAGCAGAGGAGGAAGCTAGGAAATTGTGATTTAGTGCCACCTCATTTGGGGGGATTAAAAAAGGACAAGTACGGGTGACAACTATTGACAATATTCTTATTTTTAGTAAAAGAAAGTGAGGAAAAAGAGGTGCTTCTGAAAACGAATCTTTCTGGTCGGCAGAGCCCAAGTTTCAAGCTTTCCCTCTCTAGCGGAACCAAGACTAATCTCACCAGCCAGTCACCTGCAGCAACTCTGCCTGGTTCGCCGGGGTCCCCGGGGTCGCCAGGATCTCCAGGCTCTCCTGGGTCTGTCCCTAAAAGTACATCTCAGACGGCAGCTATTACGACCAAGGTACATTTTGACTTCCAGGCCTTTCTCATTTAATCTGGCTCAACAGTAACCGTGACTGAGATTTCCTTTGGGTCTGCTCTTTTGGAACTGATGGCACCTTTCTGAACTAGAGGGAATGACTTTCCCACCACTACCTGAATGTATGTAGAACTTGAGCAATTTCTGAAAGTTTTTGATGACCATAGTGTGAATAAATTATTTTGGTTGTTTGCATTTCAGAACTCCGGTTCAGATTTGTGTCAAAACATATACAAAATTTTAAAGTTATTCTTTATCTGGGTAGTAATTGGGAAAGTTGACAAAGACTTGTGTGGAGGGGAGAGAATTAAATATCTGGACACTCCTAACACCATTTTGCCAAGCAAGGATCAAAATTTTTAACACCAGAAACGTGGACAGGACATAATCTCAGAATAAAACCGTATTCTTTGGGCCACCTTAATGCTGCCCAGGACCAGCAGTTAACAGACTGGCAGCTTTGGGATCCCTTGATCTAAAGCAGGAATACAGTGCCCCCCACACAGCTGTGTTCTCTGACAAGGGCTAAGACGCGAGTCTGGGAACTGCTGAAGTGACAGGGGCCAGCTGACCGCACAGCAGTGGGACCGCTTGGCGGCCGCCTCTGTGGAGCTGCGGGGGTTTCGGGTGAAGGCCCGGGTCTAGAAGGAAGCGGGAGCGGAGGCAGAATCACTTTGATACTATTTAAGACTTTGTCAAGGCACTGTTACGTTTTAAAACATTTTTTTCCAATCCAGTAATTACTGTTTCTCCTGGATGATCTGCTAGCATTATAGACTAAAAATATTACGGAAAATTTAGGAAAAATACGATGAACTTCAGTTGCATATCATCTCACATCACCACACTTAGTGTATTGGGAGGGGGGAATCTGTATCCTTTATCTAGACTTTAAATATGTGCTAAAAATGTAGATTTAAAAAAAAAAATAAACCTTATTTCTGAACAGGGAGGCCTCGTGGGTCTGGTAGATTATCCTGATGATGATGAAGATGACGATGAGGACGAAGACAAGGAAGACACGCTACCGTTGTCAAAGAAAGCAAAGTTTGAGTCCTAATAACGGCAACTGCCTATGATCAGTACCTGTTGAGAAAACTGGTTCTCTACCCCTCCCCCCTACAAAGTCCACAACAAAGCAGTGGTCTCTTGTGAATGACTGATACAGATCAGCCTCGCACACTTGACTTCTGTTCATCAAGTGCCAATTCAATGGAGCAGGAGGAGGGGGTGTGAGACACTTAGGGGGAAGACTTAAGCCTTTGAGCTCTCCAGCTTGGACCACACATTGCCCTTTTCTCAGGGAAGGAAATGGAAACAAAAAGCCAACAGGGCAGGGGTTTTGTAAGTGGAACTCTGGATTGACTGGTCAGTTGCTACAATCAGAATATGCTCTCTCGGACCATGTTTGAGACTCAGAAGAATAGGCTCTTGTGCCGTAATTCTTCACTAGTTAAGAATGCCAGCAGTTTCTTTGTATAAAGAGACCTGCCTTTAAAATCATACATTCTGAACATTTTAGTCAAGCTACAACAGGTTTGGAAAACCTCTTTGGGGGAGGGGCGAATATAAAGTTTCCTCTTTTTTATCTGTTCCCTTTGCCCTTCAAACTGCAGATTTTTTTTTTTTTTTTTTTTAAGGGGGGTTTTTTCCCNATTCTAGATGTGGTCATTTGTGTCATAATTTTTTTGTTTCATTTTTTTGATTTTTTTTTCTCCACTGAGTGTATGCTTAGTTGTTGAGTATATATATTTGGGACCATTAAAACTTTTTTGATGTAATATAACCTAACGTTGTGCTGGTACCTGTTTTACCATGTGTAATTTTTGTTCTACATCACAGTTCTTAATTTGTTTAGAGTTTTATGAAAGATGGTATAGTTTTTATTGACAAAAACAAAGTAATCTTACAACTATGTGCATACAAAAGCAATACTATTTTGTGACTAAATATTTTATATTAAAATTTACATCAGCAACTGTCTTGAGAATTCAGGGAAATAAGAGTGGAATTTAAAATTTCAACCATTTTGTTAAACCTAGAAACGTGAAATTAGTATTCCAAAGAGATTCTGAAATTTCATATCTTGGGGAAATGACGGTACATTAAATCAAAATTGAGGCTGGATGATTTAAAAATAACATATTTGACTTTTGAATAATAAAAAGAAAAGTGAAGAGTAAGAGAAATTGTATTAGTTGTATGTTTCTTTTTTCTTTTTCTTTTTTTTTTTTTTTTT
>NW_027532747.1:10313944-10401660 GCF_008692635.1 Crocuta crocuta
TTTTTTTTTTTTTTTTAACTACTTCCTTTGGAATACCAGCTGGAGTTGGAAGTGGTGGTCCCTAAATAAATGTGGCCAAAGGACCATCAGCTGTCACCTTAGTAAAACAGTATTTTAAAATAGGTCCTTTTTATTGTCGTAGGTGTTCAAATTATTCTAAGGAAATCAAAACATACCTTGACGTCACATACCCTCACTTTTTTTTTTCCTATATAAGCTTTTGGAACTTAAGAATGTTTACAAATGTGAATAAAAATCCATATCCAGGAAAGGATAATATTTGAAGTATCATATACTTTTAATGGAGTTAATCTAACAAGCACTGTGTGCTGCTCCTTTTTTGCTTAGTCCTCAGTCAGTTCTAACGTGGTGCCAAAAATAAGGCTGTATTTAATAGTTGGTTAGAAACCCAGAAAATGATAACTTGTTAGTCACGAAACACGTTTTATTGTTGGCTTTTTTTTNCCTCACTTTTTTTTTTTCCTATATAAGCTTTTGGAACTTAAGAATGTTTACAAATGTGAATAAAAATCCATATCCAGGAAAGGATAATATTTGAAGTATCATCATATACTTTTAATGGAGTTAATCTAACAAGCACTGTGTGCTTCTCGTTTTTTGCTTAGTCCTCAGTCAGTTCTAACGTGGTGCCAAAAATAAGGCTGTATTTAATAGTTGGTTAGAAACCCAGAAAATGATAACTTGTTAGTCACGAAACACGTTTTATTGTTGGCTTTTTTTTTTTTTTAAACAAATTTTGGGTGCATAATTAACTGTAAGAGTTTAAGTGTATTTCACTACAGTATAGAGATACTTCTAAGACCCAAGTTCTGGCTATTAATAATAGAAATTAATCAAGTTATCTTGCCAATAAAGAGAAGAAAGATCTTAAGTTTAATTATATTACGTCTTCCTTTGTTACCTATTAAGTCCCATGTCTGTGCCCGAATCATACAGTTTAAATGGACTTTTCTGGCTGGGCTCCCGGAAGACTTCCTTGTCTCGGGTGTTCTCACAGCTCCTGAGGAGAGGGGAGGAGCGCCCCATGCTTTCATAAGGCATTCTGGGCCAGCAGTTTAAAAGAAAAAAAAAAAAAATTAGTGCTCCTTAGCAGATAAGAGATACCCCTTCACTGATGGACAGTTGCGTTTTCTTAGTTATTTAGCAACTCCAAGCAGAAAACTGACAACCAACTGCTATCATGGAAATAAGGCTTAAAACAGCTGTCACTTCACAGAGGGAAACTTAGCAAGAAATTGCTGGAAGGACAACCCGTGAATGGACAGGTCCACCTGACTCCAAAGCCTGCGCTGCTGAACAGATACGGTCTTGATAACAGATGTAAATACGGCGGTGTGAAATTACAAATTCTTATTTTGTTTTAATAATACCTACTGGTTCTTTTACTTAGTTTGCAGTGTTTAAAATGAAAAAGCATGCCCTTCCATGGTGTGATTTCCCAACAACTTCTGAAGAAGACTTCTAATTGACTGCCGGAAACACCTTGATACCCTGTCTGATCAGAAATGCTAGCCTGGCATTTTGTTTTGTTTTTAAGAACTGAAGCGTTGACCGTTTTTTCCCTGACTATACTCAAATCCTATAATCCCTAATTTTCTCCGGAAGTCCATTTTTGTGTATCTGGAAATGAAGGAGAGTGGCATGGAAGGGGGGGCACATTCCTCCTGCCTTTGTTCTTAATCTAAGCAGCAGTCTTTGTACAAAGTTAGCAGGATTAGAACAGCAGTTTGAATTAGAGATCTTTGCGTGGAAAACTTCAGTTTCTCAACAGTGTTGTAGTATTTATCATCATAAATAACTTTCTTTAAACTGTCAAAATCGCTTTTGGAGGAAAATTTAGGACCTTCAAAATTCTTATAGACAAGGTTATATTAAACTATTTCTGCCATTACACCTATTTTGAGCAAGAGGATTATAAAGTTGTATGGGCTGGATTACTGTCTGTCATTATACTGGGACATGCAGAGAACGTGGGGAAATGGGGAGCAGTATGTTGTGATCCCCAGTGGTAAGCCAGTTTGATTCCTTCCTCTGTGGCCTTAATACTTCGTCTTGGCTCCTGAGAATAATTCTGAAAGGAAACTGTGGAGCGCCTCTCTTCAGATAAATGTTTAGTGGAGTCAGATGTCCTGGTCCTTAAAATAGCTCTGGTTGGAGACAGAAGTTTCCTTGACCTTTCTGCGGTCCTAGGAAGTTCCTCCACGGACTCCTAGGGAATATGGTTTTCTCCAACATGATGCTGGGTGGGTTCTGGTTTAACTTCTTTCTGTTCCTACTATTCCAAAGACACTGCTGTAGAGAAGGTCACATCCTACCTACAAATTTGGAGTGGACCCTTTAACCTCCTTAGGTATATTTTAAAGTTTGTTTATTTTGAGAGAGAGCAAGGGAGGAGCAGGGAGAGAACCCCAAGCACTGACAGTGCAGAGCCCCACGCAGGGCTCGATCTCCCGAACAACGAGATCATGACCTTAGTTGAAATCCAGAGCCAGACACTTAACTGACGGAGCCACCCAAGCACCACTCCATCCTTACATTTCTTGACACTTAAGTCAGAAATTTTTAAAGCACGTGGTGTTAATAGAGGCCAAGGTATGGAGAAGACCATGGTTAGTAGCAGATGCTATCTTTCTACCCTTTGATAGCTCCCTTGTTCACGACTCCCCCATCTTGGGTGCTCATCTTCCCAGGCTCCCGCCAGGGCACGTTAATGTCCCTGACCCAGTCGTGCTGTGCCCTGCAAGACTGCCTTAATCTGTCATGTGCCCCTTTGAATGCTCTTCTTGCCTTGCCTGCTGGGGTAAACTTATGTTCATCTTTCAACCTTGCGAAGTGCGCCCCTGACACTACTACTTCCTTGAGGAAAGTGGCTGTATCCTTTTCAACTTAGTATCTGGCAAGATGCCCTAGCCCACAGAAGGCTCTCCAAAATGCTGGTGCACACAGAATATACACACTGGAAAGTCTCTTGGCTAATGCCCTCATCTAGTTAAGAGTTTGACTCCTTGACCAGAAGATTCCCACTTTGGGGATATAAAGGTGGACTCAAGACCTCTGTCCGTCCTGTCCCCTGTCCTGCTTCCGGTTAATAATACCAACACAGGGCTACCTCAAGTTCACAGAATTACCCTATATGGAGTTGTTTCAGCAACTCCTAAAATTCTGTTTAGGCTTTTTCCTGGTCTATTCCTCCCTGGCGCCAGCAACTTTAGCTCATTCATTAGCGCTCTACTAAGCTTTTGATCTGGATCTTTGCCTGTAAATACAGACCCCTACCTTTTATCACTGGACCTACCCATGAGCTACCAATTCCAAACAACACCTGCCTGTTGGGATGGAGGATTTATTAAACCTCATTCTCTTATTACACGTTTACCTCTTGGTATATTTGCCGGAACGGGAGATCCCAGAACGTGAAATCCCTAGATTTATGTGATTCTCTCTCTGCAGCTATTAGAACACAGATGGTAGGTAGACAGTACATAGGTCGGGCAGATAGATTTCCTATGTAGGATCAACTGATACTTCTCACAGTAACTTGATAAAAGGAATTTCTTTTCTTCATTTCTGAAAGAAGAATTCATTTTAGATAAAGAGTCTGAAAAACGTGACCGCTCAAAAATTACAGCACTTAATTTTATCACTAAATATCTTTCTACAGGAATGTGTTTCTGTTGCCTTACACAAAAAAAGCAGATTTTGTTACCGTAATTCATGAGTTGCTATTTCAGGTTTTCTCATCCTAACTTGTAAGGCACTTTGCTAGAGGAACATAAGGAAATCATGAAACAGTTATTAACCAGCCTCCAAGACGGTTCTGTTGGGTTCGCACTGTGAGGCAGGCGTTCCATCAAAACTAAGTCCAGACAAATTAGGCCTTTAGAATTCCAAGGTGGCTCTCAAAAAGTTTAGGTACAGAAAGTGAGGAATTGCTGTTAGTGAAAACCTTTCACCGAAGTCCATCCCACCCCCAACCCCCTGAAGCCTTTTGAAAACCTATTCTGGAAGACTGTGAGGGGGTAGAGTGAGGAGTGGATAAAATAAGAGGCTGAAGGAGCACTCAGGAGACCTCACAATGCGTGCTCCACGCAGGCGTACTGAGAGGTCATTGGATTCTAAGCAGGTTTCCTGGTAGGAAGTGGTGAAAAGTTGATAGAGCAACAGTATAGTCAGAAAGCTTTGGGTGTGAACAATCACTGTTACTCAGGCAAGTTTCTTGAGCCTTGGTTTCCCCCTCTGTAATGGAAGTAACATTACGAGTGTGAGGAGCGCAGAGCGGATGCGTACATGTACACAGCAACCCTCCCAATGGCAGCTTCTCCATGGACAGTAGCCATTTAATGTTACCTTAATACAGTCCCCACCTGGAGGGAGATGGCTACGGGGCGGACCTTTTAAAACCTGAAACTGCCTGCTCTTAGAAGTCGCTCATAGTCTCTGCAGTGTAGGGACCACTATACAATATAACAGGATTATACACCCAGGGATGGCATGCAGTAAGGAGCCTGGCCAATCCTCCCTCAAAAAGCAATTTAAAAACGACAAAATTGTCAGCATCGACCATTTCAGGGCTTTCTAAATTAGCCCAAGACCTGTAACAAGCTGAAAAAAAGTTCACTCAAGAGTCTCAAGACCAGTGACGAGTGTGGCATTTGGATCTGTGGTTACTCTCCTCCCCACCCCCCACCCCTCCCTCAGCTCTATCTGCCAGAAGCTCTACCAGTGCAGGGCANCGCAGTAAGGAGCCTGGCCAATCCTCCCTCAAAAAGCAATTTAAATATATATTTTTTTTAATTTCTAGGCGAGAGAGAGAGACAGCGTGAGCAGGGGAGGGTCAGAGAGAGAGGGAGTCACAGACTGAAACAGGCTCCAGGCTCTGAGCTGGCAGTCAGCACAGAGCCCGACGCGGGGCTCGAACCCACGAACCGCGAGATCATGACCTAAGCGAAAGTCGGACGCTTAACCGACTAAGCCACCCAGGCGCCCCCAAAAAGCAATTTAAAAACGACAAAATTGTCAGCATCGACCATTTCAGGGCTTTCTAAATTAGCCCAAGACCTGTAACAAGCTGAAAAAAAGTTCACTCAAGAGTCTCAAGACCAGTGACGAGTGTGGCATTTGGATCTGTGGTTACTCTCCTCCCCACCCCCCACCCCTCCCTCAGCTCTATCTGCCAGAAGCTCTACCAGTGCAGGGCAGCTGTGAACACTGTAGTTCCCTAACCGGAAGCGGCTCACTTGGAGTACAGAAAACACACGTGGTTGTCACAGAAATAGGAGCTTGACCAAGGAAGAAAAGATGATTCAAATTATTCAACTCAGGAATGAGAGACATTTGGTTGGGGCAATCGTTATCAACCTTACAGAAATAAAAAGAATTATAAAGGAATATTATGATTAGCTGTATGCCAATAGACAGGTGGCTTAGAGAAGAATGGACTGAGTCCTAAAAGTCCCAAAACTACGGAAATTAAGAAGAAACTGACAAAAATCTGAACAGACCAGTAATCAAAATCTTTCAACAGAAGTCTAGGACCAGATGGCCTCACTGGTGAATTCTTCCAAACATTTAAAGACTAATACCAATCCTCAAATTCGTCCACAAATTAGAAAAGAAGGGAACAACTTCCAAATTCGTTTTTTTAAGGCCAGCATTGCCCCAATAGCAAAATCAGACAAGGGCACCACAAGAAAAAGAAAATGACAAGCTAACATCCTTCATGAACACGGATGCAAAAACTGCCAAAATATTATCAAGCCAAATTCAATATGTTAAAAGAATCATACACCATGACGAACCTGGATTTATTCCAGGCGTGTTAAGGGTTCAATATCTGCAAATTCGATCACTGTTGATACATCAATAAAATGAAGGATAAAAATCATAGGATCAGCTCCGTGGGTGCAGATAAAGCATTTGACATAATTCGTCTAATTATAAAAACTCAGAAAAAAATCCGATATATATATATATACATATAAAGATACCTCCACATAACAAAGGCCATAGATACAGGCCCACAGCGAACATCTTGGTCAATGGTGAAAAACTAAAAGCTTCTCTAAAATCAGTAACAAGACAAGGATGCCCACTCCTGCCACTATTGTTCAATACAGTATTGGATGTCCTAGCTGAATTATTAAGCAAAAAGAAAGAGAAAAGACATCCGATTGGAAAGGAAGTAAAACCATCACTATCTGCAGATGACATGATACTACATAGAAAAAACTAAAGGCTCCACCAAAAAGCTGTTAGAAGTAAACAATGTCAGTAAGGATGCAGCTCACAAAACCAATATGTAAAGCTCTGTGACATTTCCACACACTAATGACAAACTAGGAGAAACAGAAATCAGGCTCAGGATCAAGGCAGAGCAGGTGGATCCTGAGCTCACCTCCTCCCGCAGACGCCAAATTCCACAGCTACACACGGAACCACCAGCTCTCGGGAGGGGCTCCACCAGCAGAACAGATCACACCCGACTAAGGAGAGAAGAAAAAGCCACATGATGNGGTTTGGTCAGGACCCGCACACAGGAACGCAGGGGCCCTCCCTAAGGAGCAAGGGGTCTGGGCTCCACACTGGGCTCCGCAACCCGGGGCCCTGCACTGAAGATGAGCCCCCAGAGTGCCTGGCCGTGAAAATGGAGGGGCCTTGCCGCCTGGGAGGGGACGGGCAGTGGGAAACCGAGGCTGTGCTCTCAAAGGGCGCACCCGCAGTCTCCTCGCTGAGTCCCAGCAGAGGCAGCAGTCAGACCTGTGCACTAAGTGAGGGCATCGCCAGAGGGGCAGGGACCCGCAGGAATGCTCCCCGGTGATGTAAGAACAGCGCTGGGCACCACTGTGGTTGTGTCGTTCTGGCACTTACCGCCCACGCGGACGCCCGGTGCCGGCACGCGCCAGCTGTGAATGTTCCATCTACTGCGCTACCTCTGCCGGCCCCTCCCTGGTGTTCCCCTGAGGACGTGCTCTGTCCCCACCTGACAGGCCGGAGGCCCTCCCCGCCCCCCGGGGCTCCCCACCCCAACTCCCGTGGAGGGCAGGCCCAGCCAGCACTAGGGCCCTTGGAAGCGCCCTTACCGCACACAGCAACGTGCCTGCAGCAGTGGTGGTCGGGCCTCCGAGCCTGGAAGGCCAAGGCCACGCTCGCGTGCTCGCACGTCCATACCAGGTGGAGCCGAGTCTCACAGGCAGTCACTCTGGCGACAGCACCCCCACAGTGCACCAAACCGCGACCCAGCCACGACAGGAGGGAGCTCGCAGCCCACACAGTGGACGCTTCTGCGGTGTCTGGCTCGGGTGACCAGTGGTGTTTGTGTTACTGCGCCCCCAGAGGCACCTTCTGCATAAAAGCCACTCCTTCAAAACTGGGGGAAGTAACTGATCTGATCGGATACATAATAACATAAGAAGAGAACTGGGGAAAGTGAAGAGATGGAGAAAGAGGTTCAAAATGAACAAACAAGGGGCGCCTGGGTGGCTCAGTCTGTTAAGCCTCCGACTTCGGCTCAGGTCTGATCTCGCGGTTCATGGGTTCCCAGCCTCGCGTCAGGCTCTGTGCTGACAGCTCAGAGCCTGGAGCCTGTTTCAGATTCTGTGTCTCCCTCCCTCTCTCTGCCCCACCCCTGCTTGTACTCTGTCTCTGTCTCAAAAATAAACATTAAAAAAAAATAAACAAACAAGACAAAACCTCACCAAAAATGTAAAGGAAACAGATAAGCAATCTACATCATAAAGAGTTAACAGTAATAGTCATCTGGATGCTCAATGGACTTGAGACAAGAACAGATGAACACAGTGAGGATCTCAAAACAGAGCCAACCAGAGCTGAAGAATAACACGTAAGAAAAGATACACTAGAGAGGCTCAACAGCAGAGGAGAGGATACAGAAGAAGAGATCAGTGATCTGGAAGGCAGGCTGTGAAAATCATCCAGGCTAAACAGCAAAAAGCAAAGGGAATCTTAAAAACTGAGGATACGTTAAGGAACCTCTCAGACAGCATCGAGCAGAGTTAACATTCATGTTACAGGGGCCCAGAAAAAGAAGAGAGAAATGGGCAGAAAACTTACTTGGAGAAATAATAGCTGGACATTTTCCCCAAACTGGGGAAGAGAAAACATCCAGGTCCAGGAAACACAGCCCCGAACAAGACGAGCCCAAGCAGGTCCACATCAAAGCAAACGCAAAAACGGGACCCATATGAAGACTGCCTGGAAGAGACACTTCAGATATAAAGTCAAACACAGACTGAAAGTGAAGGAGGGGAAAAGACAGAACATGCAAATGCTAAAGGCAGGTTAGCAATACTGACGTCAGAAAAAAAAAAAAAAAGATTTAAAATAAAGATAATACCAAGGGACAATAAGGTCACACTGTAATGATAAAGGGATCCATCCAAACATAATATAGAAATGCAAGGTTTATGAACCCGATGTAGGAACATCTAAATGTACAAAGCAAGTATTAACAGACATAATAAGGGGAGCTGACTGTCATGCACTGACAGTAGGGGACTTTAACTCCCCACTTACATCAATGGATAGAACATCTGACAAAAAAGTCAGTAAGTAAACGGCGGTTCTGAGCGACACATCAGACCAAATAGACTTAACAGATAGTTACAGAACATCCCATCCAAAAAACCAGCAGGATACATACTTTTTCAAGTGCACTTGGAACATTCTCCAGGACAGATCACACGGCACGCCGCAAAACAGGGCTCAATAAATGTAAGGTGACTGAAATCATGCCAAGCATCATTTCTGACAACAATGGGATGAAACTAGAAACCAATTACAAGGACCAACTGGGAAAACACAAACATGTGAGGCTAAAGAACAGGCTATTAAACAACCATGCAACACATTAGCAAAAAGATAAAAGTCATATATATGATCAGCTCAATAGAGAAGGCATTTGATAATAGTCAATATCCACTCATGATAAAAAACTCTCAGAAAAGGGAATACAGAGGGAACACATCCCAACATAATAAAGGACATATAAAATAAATCATACTCAACAGTAACATCATACTCAATGGCTAAAAACTGAAAGCTTTTCCTCCAAGAGCAGAAATAAGACAAGCATGTCTACTCTTGCTACTTTTATCCAACAAAGTATTCAAAGTCTGAGTCACTGCAGTCGGACAAGAAATAAAAGGCATCCAAATTGGAAAAGAAGTAAAATGGTCATTAATTGCAGATGACATGATCCTAAAGACTCCATTAAAAAGTACCAGAATAAATGAATTCAGTGAAGTTGAAGGATACAAAATCATATATGAAAATCTGTTCATTTCTATACACTAAACTACCAGAGAAAGAAATTAGAAAACAATAACATTCACAACTGCATCAGAAAAACCCCACAAAACAATATAGGAATAAATTTAACCAAGGTGAAAGACTTGTAGTCTGAAAATTATAAGACAATAATGAAAGAAACTGAGGAAGACACAAATAGATATACCATGCTCATGGATTGGAAGAATACTGTTAAAATGTCCACACTACTCAAGCAATGTACAGATTCAATGCAGTCTCCATCAAAATCAGAGAAATGCAAATCAAAACCCCTTTGGGTTATCAACTCACACTTGTCAGAAAATGGCTAGTATCAAAATGACCAGAAATAGTAAGTGTTGGTAAGGATGTAGAGAAAAGGGAACCCTTAGATACTATTGGTGGGGATACAAAATGGTATATTCACAATGAAAAACAGTCTGGAGTTTCCTCAGAAAATTAAAGAGAACTAGCACATGAAGTGGGTATTATCCAAAGAAAACAAAAACACTAACTCAGGAAGATACACACACTCTATGTTCATTGCAGCATTATTTACAAAGCCAAAATACGGAAGCAACTTAAAGGGTCCTTCCATCAATACATGAATGAAAAAGATATGGTATATGTATACACACACACACATATACACACATACACACACTGGAATATTACTCAGTCATAGGAAGAAGAAATCTTGCCATTTGCAATAACAAGGGTTGACTTAGAGGGTATTATGCTAAGTGAAGTCAGATACAGAAAGACAAATCACACACACACACACACACACACACACACACACGAGAAAGGTATGATTTTACTTCTATGTGGAACCAAAAAAGTAAAACAAACGAACAAAAAAAAACAACAAAAAAAACAAAACAAAAAAAAAACCCAAACAAAACAGATCGACTAACTGATCCAGAGAACAACCTGGTGGTTTCCAGACAGGAATAGGGTGGATGATGGGCAAAATGAAAAACGTATTAAAAGGTACAAAACTCCAGTTATAAAATAGCTAAGACATAGAGCTACCATGGACAGCCTAGGAAACAGTTAACAATACGTATCGACTTTGCATGGTGACAGATGACAGCAAGGTTTATCATGGGGATCACCTTTAATATACGTAAACGTTGTACACATACAGCCGATACTCTGTCAACCAAAATGAAAAAAAAAAAAAAGAAATTAAGAAAACCATCGCACTCAGGACTGCATCAAAAAGAAAATACGAAAATACCTAGAAATAAATTTAACCAAGAAGGTGAACAACCTGTATGCTGAAAACTATTAAGACACTGATGAAAGTAATTAAAGGCACAGAGAAAAAGAAAGTATTCTGTCCTCATAAACTGAAAGAAATATTGTTGAAATGCCCACACTACACAATACAATCCACAGATTGACTGCAATCCCTATCAAAAGTCCAGTGGCACTTTTCACAGAAATAGAAAAATCACTCCTAAAATTTGTATGGAACCACAAAAGACCTCGAAACTCCGAAGCAATCCTGAGAAAGAAGAACAAAGTGGAAGGCCTCACACTTCCTGTTTCACACTGTATCACAAAGCTACAGTAATCAAAACAGTATGATGTTATTAGCATCACAACAGAAACACAGATACCGGGAACAGAAGAGAGAGCCCGTGTATAAAGCTGTACATACCTGCTCATTCATTTACAACAGAGCCCAGGAACACATAATGGGAAAAGGATAGTCTGTTTGATAAATGAGGCTGGGAAAACTGGACAGGCACAAGGGAAAGAATAAAATGGGGCCGCTAACTTCCACCAACACGCAAAAATTAACTCAAAATGCATTACAGACTGGAACATAATACCTGAAGTCATAAAACTCCTAGAAGAAAACAGGCAGTAAGCTCCTTGAGGAGTTTTGGTGCTTTCTGGGGTCTGACAGCAAAAGGAAAGGCAACGAAAGCAAAAATGAACAAGTGTGACTACAGCACACGAAAATGCTTCTGCACAGCAAGGGAAACCGTCAACAAAATGAAAGGGCAGTCTACACCAAATGGGAGATAATATTTGCAAATAACATCTGATTAAAGGATTAATATGCAAAATATACAAAGAATTCTACAACTCAACACCAAACCCTCATACAATCTAACTAAAAGAGTGGGCAGAGTTTCTGAATAGACAGTTTTCCAAAAAAGACATACAGGCTGCCCCAGGCACTTGAAAAAGCGCTCAACATCACTAATCACCAGGAAATGCAAATCAAAAACCAAAACGAGATCTTACCACACGCCTGTTAGAATCGCTATTATCAAAAAGAGATAACTAGCGTTGGTGAGGATGTGGAGAAAAGGGAACCCTTGCACACTGATGATGTGAATATAAAACTATGTCACTGCCAAAAAAAGTATGGAGTTTCCCCCCCAAAACGGCAAGTAGAACTATCATATGATTTAATAATTCTGCTTCTGAGAATTTATCCAAAGGAAATGAAAACACTAATTTAAAGATACATGCACCCCCGCCCCCAATATCAGTGCCGCCTTACTTACGAAAGCCAAGACACTGAAGCAGCCTAAGTGTCCCTCGATGGATGAATAAACAAAGAAAATGTGGTACCTGTATACAATGGAGATTCAGCCAATAAAAAGGAAATCTTGCCATTTGCAACACCAGAGATGGATCCTGAGGGCATTTCATAAGTGAAATAAGTCAGAAAAAGACAAACACCATATGAGCTCATGTATATGCAGAACCTTCAAACAAACTCAACTCACTGATACAGAGAACAGATTGGTGGCTGCCAGAGGTGAAGGGTGCAGGGTGATGAAATGGGTAAAGGAGTCAAAAGGTACAAACTTCTAGCTAGAAAGTAAGTTACGGGGATGTAATGCATGCACGGTGACTACAGTTAGGAATATTGTTGCATATATGAAAGCTGCCAAGAAAGTAGCTCCTGAAAGTTCTCGTCACAAGATAATAAATTGGGAACTGCGTGGTGATAGATGCTAAGACTCACTGACTGTAGTGATCATTTTGCAATATATACAAATATATCATTATGTTGTACACCTGAAACTAATGTAATGCTATATGTCAATTGTATCTCAATAAAAAAAAAGAATAGAGCATTTGAACAGATCCACTTAATTAGTGTAGAGATTGAATTCATGATTTAAAAAAAACAAAACTACCCACCAAGAAAAGCCCAGGTAAGATGGTTTCAGCACTGAATTCTCTATTTTTCAAAAACTCTTCCAAAGAATAGAAGAGGGATCATTTCCCAACTCATTCTGTGAGGTTAGTATTCCTTGATACCAATTCCAGACAAAGTCATCACAAGAAAACTGCAAAACACGATCTTCTATATATGGTCAAAACCTTCTCAACAAAATACTAAGAAATGAACCCAGCAATAAATAAAAAGGATTATACACGATGCCCAAGTGGGATTTATCCCACTAGGAAAGCATGGTTGGTTTAGTATCTGAAAATCAATCAGTGTAACAATGTAATACACCATGTCAAAACCTAAAAATACAAAACTACATGATCCTCCTAATACGTGCAGAAAAAGCATTTGACAAAATTCAACTTTCTCTTGTTAAAACACTCAACGAACTGTGGAGAGGGGAAACCTCCTTGACCTGATAAAGGGCATCTACGAAAAACCTACAGCTAACATCACACTTCGTGATGAAAAAGAATGCACACTCTCACCTCAGAGCAGAAATAAAGACAAGGACATCTGTGGGGCGCCTGGGTGGCTTAGTCGGTTGGGTGTCCGACTTTCGCTTGGGTCATGATCTCGCGGTTCGTGGGTTCGAGCCCCGCGTCGGGCTCTGTGCTGACAGCTCAGAGCCTGGAGCCTGCTTCAGATTCTGTGTCTCCCTCTCTTTCTGACCCTCCCCTGCTCGTGCTGTCTCTCTGTCTCTCTCTCCTAGAAATAAATAAAAATATTAAAAAAAAAAAAAGACAAGGACATCTGCTTTTGTTACCTCTATTCAACACTGTAGTGGAGGTGCTAGCCAGGGAAATTAGGCAAGAAAATAAAATAAAGGCAAAGGAAAAGAGAAAAGGAAAAGAGAAAAGGAAAGAAAGGCAAGCAGAATGGAAAGAAAGAAGTACAACTATCTTGTAGAGGACAGGATCTTGTAAAGAAAATACTAAGGCACCTACTACAAAACTATCGGAATAAATGGGTGCAGCAAAGTTTCAGGATGCACAATCAATATACAAAAATTCCTTGAATCTGTACACATTTGCAGTGAATGATCCAAAAATGAAATAGAGAAAATGATTTATAATAATATGTAAAATTGGAAAGAAATTTAGCAGAAGACTTTGGCTCAGGTCTTGATCTCACAGTTCATGAGTTCGAGCCCAGTGTCGGGCTCTGTGCAGACAGCTGAGAGCCTGGAGCCTGCTTCGGACTCTGTGTGTCCCTCTCTCTCTCTGCTCTTCCCTGCTCACACTCTGTCTCCCTCTCCCAAAAATAAACATTAAACTTTTTTTTTTAACTTAACAGAAGAAATGCAAAGCTTATACCCTGAAAACCGTAACACACTGTTCAAGGAAAGAACATCTAAATACAGGGAGAAACAGGTCACGATCTATGGATCGGAAGAGAGTATTAAGACGCCAATACTCTTCGAACTGACTCACAGAGTTAATGCAATCCCGGGCACAATCCCCACCTGACTTCCTTGTTGAAACTGAAAAGCTGCTTCTAAGATTTACATGGAATTTCAAGGCATCCAAAACATCTACAACAACTTTCAAAACAAAACAAAAAACTAAAGGATGATGACACACATTTCCAACACTTCCAAATTGCAAAACTTACTAGAAAGCAACAGTAATCAAGACAGTGTGGCACTGGCAGTACAGAAACGTAGACCACGGAATTCAGAAGTAAAACCACTGATCTGTGGCCAGCTGATTTTCAGTAGGTAAGCTGTGACTGCCTGAACTGTGTCCCTCCCGAATTCCTGTGGAAATCCTAACCCCCAGCATCTCAGATTGTGGCTGCATTTGCAGACGGGGTCTTTCGAAAGGGAACTCCATAAAGTGAGATCCTTAGGGTGAGCCCTGCTCTAACAGGACTGGTGTTCTTGTAAGAAGAGGAAATTAGGACACAGAAACACACAGAGGAAAGAACGGAGGAGGGGACCATCCAGGAGTCAAAGAGAGAGGCCTCAGAAGAAATCAACCCTGCTGACGTCTTGATCTTAGACTTCTGGCCTCCAGACCGGGGAGAAAACAGATTTCTGATGACTAAGCCACGCAGCCCGTGGTATCCGGGTACAGCAGCCGAGGCAGGCGAATACAACTGGAAAGTAAGCTGGAGGGGGGACATCTGAGAAGATCCTGATGAAGCTGCAGGCATCGGGCCCTTGAATTCTGAGGAGTCTCTTTGGCCCATGGAAGCAGCTGTTCGCGTCCATCCGAGGAGATTACTCCCTGCTTTGCCTGAGGAAACGGTAATGGTCTCCCTCGAGGGAGTGGTCTTGCAAGACATTGCTGACTCACCCCAGATCTCCTCCCCACCCACCCCCTTTGCTTCTGGATCCTTATAACCAGACTCGAGTCCCTGTGGGCTCTTAAAGGTGAGGTGCCAAGTGTGACCCGGGAGGAGGTAAGCTGCGCTCCAGAACTGGACGATTTTTGCAGTGAGTACAGTCAGAAGTCTGGGGCGTGTATGTCGGAATGGATATTATGGGATGCAATCATGGTGGAAGGAACTCAAAGCCGGATGGAGCTCAAGTTATTTCCAGAGCTCCCCTACGCATCCTGCATTTAATGTTGTACCTTAGGGGGTTAAAAAGGGTTCCAACAGTCTGACCGGTTGGCCGAAACACAGACCAAAAGCTGGGTACCGTAAATGAAGCTGACGTGCCAGACCTGCCTCGGTAGACTATAGAGGAAAGGACTCAAGGCTTAGGGATACTGGAACATTAGAGACGAGTGTCATTTAAGATCTGCTCACCCAGCCTGGGTGGACACATCTGTGAGCAAGACTGTTAGGAGCCTGTGAGCGGAGCCCACGCAGTGAAGTGCCGTGTGACCACTCTTTTCCGCAGGTGACCCGTTCCAGGGGGATCTGCTGCTACCGCCCCGGGAGACCCGTCTGCAGGGGGAGTAACTGGACCCTGGGGTGGTGGGGGCCCAAGTGACAGCACATGAAGGGAAATCCTGACAGCCGCCAGGGCTTGGAGCAGTGAACCTAGGTGCTCATTTTGTGTGAAAGGAGAAATGGCCGGGGCGCAGTTACACCAGTTCACAGCTGGAACCAGTGAGCTGGCTGGCTGGTCAGAAACTTGGAGGGAACAGCACTGGAGAAGCGGCCACGACGAAGTCTGGGGAAGAGGTATGTGGGCCGACACCACAAAGATATTGGTTTCCTGTGTAAATGCTCGCCAAAGGGTGACCTCAGCGGAGGAAGATTTTAATCAAGTGGACATAATGGCCCTCTCTGTGCATATTAGTCTCTTTCCCCAGTCACCCCGTCATCACTCCGTGGGCTCTTGAACAACGTAGGCAGGGTGGAAAAGACGGGGGTTAGGCGTGGGCTCCAGCAACATGGACTTCCACTCACCAAGACCAACCCGGCTACAGCCACTGTTGAGACCAACATCGCCAGCATCGGAGACCAACACGGAGTCCCGCACGCGGGACCACTCCCCAGGGGGGAGCAGCCAGCTACCTGCTAGGAGGGTAACTGCACTGGGCTGCTTCCGTCATGGAAAAGCAGGATCCTCTTTCCTTGCTGGAATACACACTTACTCTGGATACAGATTTGCCTCCCCTGCACACACTGCTTCTCCCCACATCATCTGTGGACTTCCAGGAAGCCTTATACACCATCACGGCGCTTCTGCTGTGCGCATCACTGCGCATCACTGCTTCTCATCAAGGAACTCCCTTCACAGCCAATGAAATGCACTAATGGGCTCATGCTTGTGGAATGCAGTGGTCTTCCCACATTGTTCACCACCCTGACGCAGCTGGCTTCACAGAAGATGCTGGACTGGACTTTTGAAGACCCAGATACAGCATCAGCTAGGTGGCAATACCTTGCAGGGTTGGGGCACGTTTTATTAGAAAGGTATATATGCTCTGAATCAGCATCCAGTATATGGTACTGTTTCTCCAACTGCCAGGACTCACACACCCAGTAATCGAGGCTGAAAATGGGGGTGGCACCACTCACTATGACCCTTTGCAATCCACGAGCAAAATCTCCACTTCCTGTCCCTACAACTTGATGCTCTGGTGGCTTAGAGGTCTTAAGTTCCAAAGGGAGAAATGCTTTTACCAAGACGATTTCATTAAACTGGAAGTGAAGACTGCCACCCAGCCGCTTTGGACTCTTCGTACCCCTGAATCAACAGACAAAAACGGAGTTCTGTGCTGGCTGGAGCGACTGAGCAGTTACCAAGGGGAAATGGGGCTCCTCCTCCACAATGGACATAAGGAAGAGTATAGATCTGGAATATGAGATCTCTTCCATGTCCTGTGATTAAAGTCAACGGAAAATGACCACAATTCAACCTATACAGGACTTCCAATGGCCTAGACCCTTCAGGAATAAAGGTATGAGTCATGCCACCCAACTAATGAAGGCAAAGAGCCAGGACCACCTCAGGTGCTTACGGAGAGCAAAGAATGGCTAGTGGAAGAATAACAGCTATGACCCAGGGGATCAGTTACAAGAGTGAGGACAGTAACTGTCATGAGTATATATTCTTTATTTTGTTATGAATGTGTGTATCTCAAATATCTTTTTTTCTCTCTTACCCCCTTATCACATAAGGTAAGATGTCCTGACTTCATATACTTAAGTGCTGTTAAGTCAGAGTATTTCAGTTATAGGACTTCAAGTAGAACAGGTCATCTCACACAAGGACTTTGGATTCTCTTCTGGGGAAATGTTCAACCCAGTTTTAGTTGTGCACAGGATGAATCTTACTATATTAGGTGGAAACATGACCTATGTTGTTATGGCCTTTTTCAGAGATTAAATGTGGTTTAGAAGATGTGTTTGGGTACCAAGCTGATATGTGGTAGACTCGATAATTAGTTTCATGTGTTTACTTAGCTAGGCTGCAGTACCCAGAGACTTCACAAATCATCTGAACATTGCTATGAAAGCATTTCTTAGATGGGATTAACATTTAAAATGGGTGGACTGTGAGTAAAGCAGATCTCCCTCCAGAGTGTAGGTGGGCCTCATCCAATCAGTTGAAGACACAGAAAAAATGACTGGGGTCCCTGAAGGAAAAGGCAACTCTGCCTCTGGACCTTCTTCAGACAAGAGCTCCGACATCATCTCATCCCTGGGTCTCTCGCCTGCTGGCCCAACCCTGCAGATCTGAACCTGTCAGCCCCCACAACTGCATGAGCCAATTGCTTAAAATAAATCTCCCCACATCCTCTCCCTCTCTCGATATACTGACATATACATATACAAACACATGTATATGTATGTGTGTATATACATATATGTGCTGCATATAAAATATAAATACACAGGTAAGGGCAAGGAGGGGCCAACGTGGTGGAGAAGTAGGGGGATGCACAGTTCCCTGGTTTCTCAAACAAAGCAGTGTTGAGGCCAAAGAACTTTGAACTCCAAGTCCTGGCGGGAAAGCAGCAGAGACGTTTCCAGACACCCACCCGGACAACCTGACGGTCCATAGGTGCATGACTGCAAACTGGGAGAGACAAAACAAACATGGGAGAAGGATCCACTTCAGTGGAAGGACACAGGGAAGAGAAAGAGAGGCTGGGGAAGCACAGGACTGGACCTGGACCAGAGAGAAACCACGGACTGGGACGGAGAAAGACCCAATCTCTAACTGCGGGTCTTTCTCCGGACTGGGGCCAGCTGCCCAGTTCGCGCACCGGCGGAGGAGGGGAGCCAGTCCCAGGCTCGGTAACTAGTTCAGAGGTGCAGTTCACAGCGGGAGAAAGCAACCCCCTCCCTGGAGTGCTGTGGGAAGAAGGTATATACCAGCTGAAAGGAGCAGCACTTCCCTGAAACGAAGGCAAACGGAGTGGGAACCTTAAAGACATCGGGGTTGAAGTCCCAGCCCAGTGCCAGGAAAGCATGCGAGTCAGCCGCACAGGGCAAACCACCTCGTTTGCTCCTTTGGCACCGTGAGGACGGCTTGAAAGAGTGGTTTGGGACACCAGGTCCATGGAGGAGAGACTGGGCTGCCGCCCTTTTTCTACCCTCCACCACCACCAAGGTGAGGCTTCAAGGAACTGACAGCAGGGCCCACAGTGGAGGCGGGACCACCCGCACCAAACCACGCCCCTCGGCGCCAGTAGCTGAGTATCTACTGGAGAGGCATTGACACTGACCACTGACGGACCAGACGGCCTTCCACCGGACCAGCGCTGTTGCATTGCCTGTTTAATTCTCAGACAATTCTTACTGTATACTCTTCCTTCCTTTTCTCCTTATCTCTTCTCTCCTCTAGTCTAGTCTAGTCACTCTGGTTGTTGGTTTGTTTAAGCAGACGTGTTTAATCTATTCTCTTGATACATGTTCTACACCTCCTTTATTTTCCTTTCTCTCTCTCTCTCTCTGGATTAAGCTGTATAGTTTCTCTGGTCAATTTTCTTTTCTTATCCCCCACTTCCTTCTTTATTTCTCTCTCTCTGTCTCTCCCCCCCCCCCCCCCCCCCCCTGGATTAAGCCATATAGTTTCTCTGTCGGGTCAATTCAATTTTTCCTTTTCTTTTTCCCCACCTCTGTCACTTTTCTCTTTGTATGGGTTAAGTAAGGCCTCTTCCATCAGCATAGCCTCCACTCTGTTGTTAACCTGTAGCTGGTGTTTGTTTTTTTGTTTTTGTTTGTGTGTTTGCTTGTTTTTGTTTTCTGTTGGTTTTCCTTTCCGGAGCTACTTCCATGAGCACATCAAAGCACACCTGGTGAAGGAGGGTTTGAAACATCACTATGAGTAGGGAGATTAAGTAACCAAAGTCACAACAACAGAGAGCCAAGTAACATTCTCCAAAAAACACCTGCCAAAGGGCCAGGCCAAGGACAGTGTATGACCTGTCTTTAATATAGTAGTGCTCACAGGTGCAGGACACATAAAGCTTTTAAAATAGATAAGGGACAGAAAACTAGCCAAAATGACAAAATGGAAGAATTCTCCTCAAAAGAAATTCCAGGAAGAAATGACAACTAAAAGAATTGATCAAAACATATATAAACAATATAAGAGAACAAGACTTTAGAAGAATAGTCATAAGATTAATCGCTGGGCTTGAAAAAAGTATAGAAGACAACAGAGAATCTACTGCTGCAGAGATTAAGGAACTAAAAAACAGTCATGATGAATTAAAACAATGCTGTAAATGACATGCAAAATAGACTAGAGGCGGTGACAGCAAGGACTGAAGAGGGAGACGGGAGAGTAAGTGAAATAGAAGGTAAAGTTATGGGAAAAGATGAAGCTGAGAAAAAGATAAATTCTAGACCATGAGGGGAGAATTAGAGAACTAAGTGATTCAATGAAAAGGAACAATATCTGTATCACAGGAGTTCCAGAGAAGAAGAAGAGAGACAGGAAGAGGCCAAAGTTGGACTTGAACAAATCAGAGCTAAATATCCCCTAATTTGGGGAAGGAAACAGACATTGCAATCCAGGAGGCACACAGAACTCCCTTTAGATGTAACTTGAATCGATCTTATTTATGTACGACAGATCATAGTGAAACTGCCAAAAGACAAAGATAAAGAGAGAATTCTGAAAGCAGCTAGAGACAAATGGGGCTTAATCTACAAGGGCAGACACATAAAGGTAGTAGCAGACCTATCTACTAAAACTTGGCAGGCCAGAAAGGACTGGCAGGAAATTTTCAACGTGCTGAATAGGAAAAATATGCAGCCAAGGATCCTTATATCCAGCAAGCCTGTCATTCAGAATAGAAGGAGAGAGAAAGATTTTCCCAAACAAAAACTGAAGGAGTTCATCACTAGTAAACCAGCCCTACAAGAGATCTTAAGGGCAACTCCGAGTGGAATGTTTCAAAGAACTCAAAGGACCAGAGACATCACTACAAGCATGAAACCTACAGATAACACAGTAACTCTAAACCTGTATCTTTCAATAACAACACTGAATGTAAATAAACTAAATGCTTCAATCAAAAGACACAGCTTATTTAAAACAAAACAAAACATCTTATTTGCTGTCTATAAGAGACCCATTTTAGACCTAAGGACACCTTCAGATTGAAAATGAAGGGATCCAGAACCATCTATCACGCTACTGGAAGTCAAAAGAAAGCTGGGGTAGTCATACTTATATAAGATAAATTAGATTTTAAACTAAAAACTGTTAACAAGAGATGAAGAAGGGCATTATATCATAATTATGGAGTCATCCATCAGTAAGAGCTAACAATTACAAATGTTTATGCACTGAATTCAGAAGCACCCAAAAAAGAAAAACAATCACAAACATAAGCAATCTTATTATTAAGAATGTGGTAATTGCAGGGGACTTTAATAGTCCACTTACAGCAATGAAAGGAGCATCTAAACANNCCGACACAAAAAAAAAAAAAAACAAACTAAAAAAAAAAAAAAAAAAAAAATACAAAATCGATAAAGAAACAATGGCCCTGAATAATACACTGGACCATGTGGACTTGACAGATATATTTACAACTTTTCATCCTGAAGCAACAGAGTATACATTCTTCTCGAGTGCACATGGTACATTCTCTAAGACAGATCACATACTGGGTCACAAAACAGCTCTCAATAAATATAAAAGAATTGAGATCATACCATGTACACTTTCAGATCACAATGCTATAAATCTTGAAATCAACCACAGGAAAAAGTTTGGAAAATCTCCAAACACATGGAGGTCAAAGAACATCCTACTAAAGAATGAATGGGTCAACCAGGCAATTAAAGAAGAAATTTAAAAATATATGGAAACAAATGAAAATGAAAAGACAACAATTCAAACTTTTTGAGACGCTGCAAAAGCAGTCCTAAGAGTTTGAAAATACATTGCAATCCAGGCCTATCTCAAGAAGCAAGAAAAATCCCAAATACAAAATCTAACAGCACCCCTAAAGGAACTAGAAGCAGAATGGCAAAGAAACCCCAAAGCCAGCAGAAGAAAAGAAATAATAAAGATCAGAGCAGAAATAAACAATTTAGAATCCAAAAAAACCAAAACAGATCAATGACACTAAGAGTAGGTTTTTTTGAAAAAATAAGCAAAATTGATAAATGCCTAGCCAGACTTCTCAAAAAGAAAAGAAAGAGGACCCAAATAGATAAAATTATGAATGAAAATGGATTTATCACAACCAATTCCTCAGAAATACAAGCAGTTATCAGAGACTACTCTGAAAAATTATATGCTAACAAACTGGACAACCTGGAAGAAATGGACACATTCCTATACACCCACACACTACCAAATCTCAAACAGGAAGAAACAGAAAATCTGAACAGACCCAGAACTAGTGAAGAAATTGAATCAGTTATCAAAAATCTCTCAACAAATAAGGGTTCTGGGCCAAATGGCTTCCCAGGGGAATACTACCAGACATTTAAAGTACAATTAATACCGGGGCGCCTGGGTGGCTTAGTCGGTTAAGCATCCGACTTTCGCTTGGGTCATGATCTCGCAGTTCGTGGGTTCGGGCCCCGCGTCGGGCTCTGTGCTGACTGCCAGCTCAGAGCCTGGAGACTGTTTCAGAGTCTGTGACTCCCTCTCTCTCTGACCCTCCCCTGCTCACGCTGTCTCTCTGTCTCCTAGAAATAAATTAAAAAAATTAAAAAAAAAAAAAAGTACAATTAATACCTATACTTCTCAAGCTAATCCAAAAAATAGAAACAGAGGGAAAATTTCCAGACTCTATGAAGCCAGCATTACCCTGATTCCCAAAGCAGACAGAGACTCCACAAGAAAGGAAAATTACAGGCCAATATCCTTGGTGAAAATGGATGCAAAAATTCTCAACAAGATACTAACAAATTGAATTCAACAGCATACGAAAAGAATTATTCACCATGATCACGTGGGATTCATTCCTGGGCTTCAGGGCTGGTTCAAAATCAATCAATGTGATACATCACATTAACAAAAGAAAAGAACTATATGATCCTGTCAACAGATGCAGAAAAAGCATTTGACAATGTATAGCACCTTTTCTTAATAAAAACTCTCAAGGAAGTCAGGATAGAAAGAACGTACTTAAACATCATAAGAGTCATATATGAAAAGCCCACAGATAATATCATCCTCAAAGGGAAAAACAGAGAGCTTTCTCCCTGAGATCAGGAACATGACAAAGAGGTTCACTCTCACCACTGCTATTTAACATCATGTTGGAAGTCCTAGCACCAGCAATCAGATGACAAAATGAAATAAAAGGTATCCAAATTGGCAAAGAAGAGGTCAAACTTTTACTTTTCACAGACAAAATGATACTCTACATGGAAAACCCAAAAGACTCCACCAAAAGACTGCTATAACTGAAACATGAATCCAGCAAAGTTGCAGGGTACAAAATCAATGTACAGAAATTGGTTGCATTTCTATACACGAATAATGAAGCAACAGAGAAATCAAGGAATGAATCCTGTTTCCAACTGCACCAAGAACCATAAAATATCTAGGAATAAACCTAACCAAAGATGTAAANCGAAAAGAATTATTCACCATGATCACGTGGGATTCATTCCTGGGCTTCAGGGCTGGTTCAAAATCAATCAATGTGATACATCACATTAACAAAAGAAAAGAACTATATGATCCTGTCAACAGATGCAGAAAAAGCATTTGACAATGTATAGCACCTTTTCTTAATAAAAACTCTCAAGGAAGTCAGGATAGAAAGAACGTACTTAAACATCATAAGAGTCATATATGAAAAGCCCACAGATAATATCATCCTCAAAGGGAAAAACAGAGAGCTTTCTCCCTGAGATCAGGAACATGACAAAGAGGTTCACTCTCACCACTGCTATTTAACATCATGTTGGAAGTCCTAGCACCAGCAATCAGATGACAAAATGAAATAAAAGGTATCCAAATTGGCAAAGAAGAGGTCAAACTTTTACTTTTCACAGACAAAATGATACTCTACATGGAAAACCCAAAAGACTCCACCAAAAGACTGCTATAACTGAAACATGAATCCAGCAAAGTTGCAGGGTACAAAATCAATGTACAGAAATTGGTTGCATTTCTATACACGAATAATGAAGCAACAGAGAAATCAAGGAATGAATCCTGTTTCCAACTGCACCAAGAACCATAAAATATCTAGGAATAAACCTAACCAAAGATGTAAAAGATCTGTAAGCTGAAAACTATAGAAAACTTATGAAGGAAATTGAAGAAGACACAAAGAAATGGAAAAACATTCTATGCTCATGGATTGGAATAAATATTGTGAAAATATCAATACTACCCAAAGCAATCTACACATACAATGCAATCCCAATCAAAATTGTACCAGCATTCTTCTCAAAGCTAGAACAAACTATCCTAAAATGTGTATGGAACCACAAAAGACCCCCAGTAGCCAAAGTAATATTGAATAAAACCAAAGTGGGAGGCACCACCATCCCAGACTTTAGCCTCTATTACAAAGCTGAAATCATCAAGACAGTATGGTATTGGCACAAAAACAGACACCAATGGAATAGAATAGAGAACCCAGAATTGGACCCACAAATGTATGGGCAACTAATCTTTGACAAACTAGGAAAGGGTATCCAATGGAAAAAAGACAGTCTTTTTATTTATTTTTTTAATATTTTTATTTATTTCTAGGAGAGAGAGAGAGAGAGAGAGAGAGAGAGAGACACACACTGCGTGAGCAGGGGAGGGTCAGAGAGAGAGGGAGATAACAGACTCTGAAACAGGCTCCAGGCTCCGAGCTGGCAGTCAGCACAGAGCCCGATGTGGGGCTCGAACCCACGAACCGTGAGATCATGACCTAAGCGAAAGTCAGACACTTAACTGACTAAGCCACCCAGGCGCCCCAAAAAGACAGTCTCTTTAGCAAATGGTCCAGGGAGAACTGAACAGCAACATGCAGAAGAATGAAACTAGATTATTTTCTCACACCATACACAAAAATAAACTCAAAATGGATGAAAGACCTAAATGTGAGACAGGAAACCAATAAAACCCTAGAGGAGAAAACAAGCAACAACCTCTTTGACCTCAGCTGTAGCAATTTTTGCTCGACATATCTCCAAAGGCAAGGGAATTAAAAGCAAAAATGAACTATTGGGACCTTATCAAAAAAGCTCCTGCACTGCAAAGGAAACAATCAACAAAACCAAAAGGCAACCCACGGAATGGGAAAAGATATTCGCAAATGACATAATCAGATAAAGGGTTAGTAACCAAAATCTATAAAGAACTTATCAAACTCAACACCTGAAAAACAAATANGTAGCCAAAGTAATATTGAATAAAACCAAAGTGGGAGGCACCACCATCCCAGACTTTAGCCTCTATTACAAAGCTGAAATCATCAAGACAGTATGGTATTGGCACAAAAACAGACACCAATGGAATAGAATAGAGAACCCAGAATTGGACCCACAAATGTATGGGCAACTAATCTTTGACAAACTAGGAAAGGGTATCCAATGGAAAAAAGACAGTCTTTTTATTTATTTTTTTAATATTTTTATTTATTTCTAGGAGAGAGAGAGAGAGAGAGAGAGAGAGACACACACTGCGTGAGCAGGGGAGGGTCAGAGAGAGAGGGAGATAACAGACTCTGAAACAGGCTCCAGGCTCCGAGCTGGCAGTCAGCACAGAGCCCGATGTGGGGCTCGAACCCACGAACCGTGAGATCATGACCTAAGCGAAAGTCAGACACTTAACTGACTAAGCCACCCAGGCGCCCCAAAAAGACAGTCTCTTTAGCAAATGGTCCAGGGAGAACTGAACAGCAACATGCAGAAGAATGAAACTAGATTATTTTCTCACACCATACACAAAAATAAACTCAAAATGGATGAAAGACCTAAATGTGAGACAGGAAACCAATAAAACCCTAGAGGAGAAAACAAGCAACAACCTCTTTGACCTCAGCTGTAGCAATTTTTGCTCGACATATCTCCAAAGGCAAGGGAATTAAAAGCAAAAATGAACTATTGGGACCTTATCAAAAAAGCTCCTGCACTGCAAAGGAAACAATCAACAAAACCAAAAGGCAACCCACGGAATGGGAAAAGATATTCGCAAATGACATAATCAGATAAAGGGTTAGTAACCAAAATCTATAAAGAACTTATCAAACTCAACACCTGAAAAACAAATAATCCAGTGAAGAAATGGGCAGATGACACAAAAAGACACTTTTCCAAAAAAGACATCCAGATGGCCAACACATGAAAAGATGCTCAATGCCACTCATCATCAGGTAAATACAAATCTAAACCACACTGAGATATCACCTCACTCTGGTCAGAGTGGCTAAAATGAACAACTCAGGAAACTACAGACAGTGGTGAGGATGTGGAGAAATGGGAACCGTCTTGAGCTATTGCTGGGAATACAAATTGGTGCAGCCACTCAGGAAACCAGTGTGGAGGTTCCTCAAAAAACTAAAAATAGAACTATCCTATGACCCAGAAATAGCACAACTAGGAATTTTTTTCCAAGGGATACAGGAGTGCTAATTCATAGGGGCATACGTACCCAATGTTTATAGCAGCACTTTCAATAATAGCCAAATTATGAAAAGAGCGTAAATGCCCATCGACTGATGAATGGATAAAGAAAATGTGGTTTATATATACAATGGAATACTACTTGGCAATAAGAATGAAATCATGCCATTTGCAGCAATGTGGATGGAACTGGAAAGTATTATGCTAAGTGAAATAAAAGTCAGAGAAGGACAGATATCATAGGTTTTCCACTTCTATGTGGATCTTGTGAAACTTAACAGAAGACCATGGGAGAAGGGGGAAAATAGTTACAAATAGAGAGGGCGGAAGGCAAACCATAAGAGACTCTTAAATACAGAGAACAAACTGAGGGTGGATGGAGGGGGGTTGGGGGAGAGGGGAAAATGGGTGATGGGCATTGAGGAGGGCACTTGTTGGGATGACCACTGGGTATTGTATGTAAGCAATGAACCACGGAAATCTACCCCAAAAACCAAGAGCACACTTTACACACTGTATGTTAGCCAATTTGACAATAAATTATATTAAAAAAATAAAATATTAATACACATACAAATATAGATACACACATCTTATCAGTTCCATTTCCCTGGAGAACTCCGAGTAATACAGATACCAAGCCAAGATCACTCAACAGGGAAGAGTTTTTCTATAAATGGTGCTGAAACAAGAGAGAGCCACATACACAAAAATGAAACTACATCCTTACCTTATACAAAAATCAACTCATAGGGGTACCTGGGTGGCTCAATTGGTTAAGCAGCCAATTTCAGCTCAGGTCAAGATCATGATCTGTGAATTCGAGCCCTGTATCAGGCTCTGTGCTGACAGCTCTGAGCCCACTTCAGATTCTATGGCTCCCTCTCTTTCTTCCCCTCCCCTGCTCACATCCTGTCTCTCTTTTTCAAAAATAAATATTTAAAAAAAACAACTCATAATGGATCAAAGCCCTAAGTGTAAGAGCTAAAACTATGGAATTCTTACAAGAAAACACAGGGAGTTCAACATTTTGATCTTGGATTTGGCAATGAGCCAAAACCATGAGCAATAAGAAAAAAAATTAGATAAATTGGTCTTGATCAAAATTTTAAGATCTTGTACTTCAAAGACAATGCCAAGAAGGTGAAAAGTCAATCTACAGAACAGAAAGAAATATTTTCAAATCATACACCTGATAAAAGATTTGTATCTGAGATAAAGACCACTTGCAACTCAAAAACAGACAAATAACTCTAAAATGGCAAAGGATCTGAGCATTTATCCAAAGATACACACAAATGGTCGAGAAGTACGTGAAAAGATGCTCAACATCATTAGCCTAGCCAACAGGAAAATGCAAATCAAAACCACAATGAGATATACTTCACACCCAGAAGGATGGCTGGAATCCAGAAAGTCAGATAATAACAAGTGTTGGCAAGGATGTAGAGAAATCACACCCTCATCCATAACTGGTGGGAATATAAAATAATGCATTTTGGAAGACTGTCTGGTAGCTCGTAAAATTAAAGAAAGACATAGTTACCACATCACCTAGCAATTCCATTCCTGAGAATATACCTTAGAGAAGTGAAAACATATGACCATACAAAAACTTGTGTTATAAGAGCATTACTTTTCAGAGCTAAGAGGTGGAAATAACCCAATGTCCATTAACTGATGAATGGATAAATAAAAAGTGGTATGTCCATACAATAAAATATTCAACCAGAGTAAGGAATAAAGTACTAATACAAGTTACCACATGAAGGAACTTTGAAAATACCATGCTAAGTGAAAGAAGCTCGGAACAAAAAGCTATACTATATGGTCCCACTTATGTGAAATGTCCAGAATAGGCAAATCTAGACAGATAGAAAGTAGATTAGTGGTTGCTTAGGGATGGGGGAAGGAGGAATAAAGAGGTGATAGGTGATCCAAGATGGCAACATGGGAAGATTGTGAGCTCCCATTCTCCATGAACTTACCAAATCTGTATCTACATATAGAGCAATTTCTCCTGAAGAGAGCAGAGGGCTGACTGAACAGCTTCTGCACAATAAGAGAACGAAGGACCACATGGAAAACAGGAGAGATGGAGACAGGGTAATGATAAGAACCACCCCCCACCAATGCTCTGAACTGCAGTGGGGGAGGATAGTACTGAGGGACTGGAAGCAGATTTATCTGCCCTGGGGCATAGAAATAAAAGTTGTGGTTTAAAAGGGCAACTGGAAAACAAAGGAACTAACCTTCCTGTTATGTGGGGAACCTGCTGGAACTTTCTCCAGGTCGGAGGGGCTAATGAGCACCTGTTCACACTGCCCCTCCACCATGATGGTGCAGACAGGAGCAGGGGCGGGCTTGCCCCTAGCCTACCCCGGCCCCAGCCATTCTGTCAAGGAGGCTCCAGCATAGGGCACAGGAGGCCACCTCTGTGCAGTGTCCTCTACTGCTCTAGCCATCTTGCCAAGGGAACATAGGCACAAAGCACCCTGGGATACCCCAGGCTCATACCTGCTCCAGCTCCAAATTACTTACCATGGTACCTGCTGCATGGAACACCCTAGGACCTCCCAGCCCACACGTGGTTCAGCCCCAGCTTTTCTGCCAAGGCACACACGGCACAGAGTGCCCTGAAACCTCTGGCTCACAGCCTCCTCTGCTCCAGCTGGCCACCAGGGCTGCCCCAGCTCAGAGCACTCCAGCCAGCCAGCCAGCCACTGCCACCAGGCACACACAGTCTACACAGGTAATGTCCCTAGGCAAGTTCTCCTAAACTTCTTCAAGTTTAGGAGAAGTAGCTGTTCTGCTTAATTCATGGCCACACACAAAGTCAAACAAAATAAGGAGACACAGGGACATGCTCCAAATGAAAGAACAAGTCAAAATAGGAGAAAAAGAACTAAATGAAACAGAATTAAGCAATCTACCTAATAAAAAGTTGAATATTATGGTCTTAAAGATGCTGACCAGGCTGGAGAAAAGCCTGGATGAACTCAGTGAGAGCTTTAACAAAAAGGCAGAAAAATGTAAATTATAAAGGAATCAGAGTTAAAGAACACAGGAAGTGAAATGAAAAATACACTAGAGCAATCAACAGCAGAAAAGAAGATACAGACGAATGGATCAGCATCTGGAAGACAAGATAATGGAAAGCAGATAAGCTGAACAAAAATAAGAAAAAATTCTCAAAACAATGAGAGGTTACGGGAAATCTGGGGCAGGATCAAGTATGTGAACATTTGCACACTATGGGGGCCCCAGAAAAAAGAAAAGAACAGAAAACTCACTTACAGAAAGAAAAGCTGAAAACATCCCTGACCTGGGAAAGAAATGAGACACCCAGGTCCATGTGTAGACAGCCCCAAATAACATGAAACCAGGAGGTCTATACCAATGCACATAATAATTAAAATGTGAAAGATTTAAAGATAAAGAGAGAATCTTACAGGCAGCAAGAGAAAAACAACTATTTACATATAAGGGAAACCCAATAAGGGAAATCAGTGGACTTTTCAGCAGAAATGCTGTGGGCCAGAAGGCAGTGGTATGATATATTAAAAATGCTGAAAGGAAACACCCTACAACCAAGAATACTCTACTTGGCAAGGTTATCACACAGAATTGAAGGAGAGATAAAGAGCTCCCCCAGCAGACAAAAGTAAAACAAGTTCATCACCACTAAACCAGTGTTGTAAGAAATGTTAAAAAAAAAAAAAGGGGGGGGGGCACCTGGCTGGCTCAGTCAGCAGAATGTGTGACTCGATTTCAGCATTGTGAGTATAAGCCTCACGTTGGGCATGGAGCCTACTTTAAGAAAAAAATGTTAAAGAGATTTCTTTAAGTGAAAAAGAAAAGTCCATGTTAAAAGAAAATTATGAAAGGAAAAACTTCATGAATGAAAGGAAACATATAAAGGTAGTAGATCAATCTTAAGGGGAATCACAAAATGAAAAGATATAAAATATGACACCATATACATAAAACATGGGGAAGTAAATTCGAAGTTCCTTTAGAATGCGCTGGAACTTAAGTGACCATCAACTTAACATAGACTGATATATATGTAGGATGTTATGTACAAACTTCATAGTGACCACAAACCAAAAACATAATAGATGCATGTAAAAAACAGAGAAAGGAATCAATGCACAACACTAAAGAAAGTCATCACAAAGAGAGCAAGAAGAAACGAACAGAGAAGCGCTACAAAAAGAACCAGAAAACAATAAAATGACAATAATTACTTTAAATGTAATTTAAAAACAAGAGACACACTTCAGACCTAACAACAAATACAAACTGAAAGTTACAGCATGGAAATAGATATTGTATGCAAATAAAAAGCACGGTGGGGGGAATCCAGGGTAGTAATACCTCTGAAAAAATAAACTTTGTTTTTTCTTTTTTCAAAAAGTTTATTTTGAGAGAGAGAGCGCGCGCATGTTTGCATGTATGTATGTGTGGGAAAGGGAAAGAGAGAGAGAGGGTGAGAATCCCAAACAGGCTCCACGCTGTCAGTGTGCAGTCCAACGTGGGGCTCAATCTCATGAACTGTGAGATCACAACCTGAGCTGAAATCAAGAGTCAGACACTTAACTATCTGAGCCACCCAGGTGCCCCAAGAAAAAATAACTTTAAAACAAAAGCTGTAACTAGAGACAGACCATTACATAATGATAAAGGATCAATCCATCAGGAAAATACAATAATTGTAAATATCTATGCACCCAAAAGAGAACCAAAATATATAAAACTAATATTAGCAGACATAAAAGGAGAAACTGACAGTAATACAATAATAGCAGAGAAATTTCACACTTATTTACATCAATGGATACATCATCTAGAGAGAAAAAAAATCAATAGAGGGTCTGAATGACACATTAGATCAAATAGACTACAGAGATACATACATTCCATCCAAAAAACAGAATATACATTGTTTTAAGTGCACATGGAACATTCTCCCAGATAGATTACATGTTAAGTCACAAAACAAGTTTCAGTAAATTTAAACATACTGAAATCATATTAAGCATCTTTTCTGACCACAATGGTTTTAAATCAGAAATTAACTATAAGAAAGAAAAACCTGGAAAGAACACAAAACATGTAGATGCTAAACAATATACTACTAACAACCAATGAGTCAAAATAATTAAAGTGTTAAAAACAGGAACAATACATGAAGACCAGTAAAAATGAAAACACAATGGCCCAAAATCATTGGGGTACAACAAAAGCAATTCTAAGAGGCAGCTTATAGCATGCAGCTACCTCAAGAAGAAAAATCTCAAACATTCTAAGGTTATAATTAAAAGAACTAGAAAATAAGAACAAGCAACGTCCAAAGTTAGTAGAAGGAGAGAAATAATCAAGATTAAAGTGGAAATAAGTAAAATAGAGACTAAAAAACAACAGAAAAGATCAATGAAACCAAGAGGTGGTTCTTTGAAAAGATAAATACTGACAAACCTTTAGCCAACTCCTCAAGAAAAAAAGGACCCACAAATTCAGAAATGGAAAAGGAAAAGTAGCAACAGACACCACAGAAATACAAAAGAGTACTACAAAAAATTGTAATACCAACATATCATACAACTTAGAAGAAATAGAGAAGTTCCTAGAAACATACAATTTCCCAAAATGAATCAAGAAGAAACAGAAAATCTGAACAGATCAATTACCAATAATGAAATTAAATCCATAGCCAAAAATATTCCCAACACACAAAAGTCCAGGACTAGATGGATTCACAGGTGAACTCTACAAAATGTTCAAAGAGAAGTTAATTCTAATTCTCTTCATTCTAATTCTCTTCATTCTAATTCTCTTCCAAAAAATAAAAGAAATTTTCCAAGTACATTCTATGAGGTTGGTATTGCCCTGATACCAAAACCAGATAAAGACACTATAAAAAAAGAAAACTCCAGGCCAATAACCCTGATGAACATGGATGCAAAAATCCTCTACAAAATATTAGCAAACTGAATTCGACAATACATTGAAAGAATCATCCACCATGATCAAATGAAATTTAGGGATGCAAGAATGATCCAATATCTATAATCAATCAACATGATATATCACATTAACAAAATGAAGAATAAAAACCACATGATTACCTCAATAGATGCAGAAAAAGCATTTGACAAACTTCAACATCTGTTCATACTATAAACTCTTGACAAAGTGGATTGAGAGAGATACTTACTTTATAAAAGTCATACATATGACAAACCCAAAGCTAAAATCATAATTTAAGATTGGGAACAAGACAAGGAATGCCCACTCTTACCATTTTTATTCAATACAGTACTGGAAGCTCTAGCAATCAGACAAGAAAAAAAAGGTATCCAAATAGGTAATGAGGAAGTAGAATTGTCACTAGTTGCAGATGACACTATACTAAATATAGAAAACCCTAAAGACTCCATCAAAAACCTATTAAAACTAATAAATTCAGTAAAGTTGTGGGATACAAAATATACGGAAATCGGCTGCACTTTTATACACTAATAATAAACTAGCAGGAAGAGAAATGAATATAATCTCACTTTTAACTGTACTAAAAAGAAAAAAATACCTAAAAATAAATTTAAGAAGGAACTGAAAGGCCCATACTCTGAAAACTATAAAACACTGATGAAAGAAACAGAAGAGGATAAATGGAAAGATACACCGTGTTCATGAATTTGAAGAACATTTTCAAAATGTCCATACTACCCAATGGAATCTACAGATTCAATGCAATCCCCATGAAAATACCAAGAGTGTTCTTCATAGAACTAGAATACTAAAATATGTATGAAACCACAAAAGACGCTGAATAACCAAAGCAAGCTTAAGAGAAAAGAACAAAGCTGGAGGTATTACAAACCCAGGTTTCATGATACATACAAACCCAGGATTAATGGGATGATACAAACTTATAGTAATCAAAACAGTAGGATATTGGCACATATAGATACACAGATCGATAGAACACAATAGAGCCCAGAAATAAACCAACACTAATCTGCTCAATTAATATACCACAAGCAAGAGGAGAATATGCAATGGGCAAATGTCAGCCTCATCAATAGACTGTGCTGGGAAAACTGGACAACTACAAGCAAAAGAATGGAATTGGATTACTTTCTTACACCATACACAAAAATAAACTCGAAATGGATTGAAGACCTAAATAGGAGAATTGAAACCATAAAACTCCTTAAAGCATAGGCAGTGATCTTTCCAACATCAGCCTTAACATTTTTCTAGATGAGTTGCCTCAAGTAAGGGAAACAAAATTAAAAATAAATGACCACGACTATACCAAAATTAAAAGGAAACCATCAACAGAACAAAAAGGCAACCCACTGAAAAGGAGAAAATACTTGCAAATGCTAGAACTGACAGGGGCTAATATCCAAAACTCATAAAGAACTCTTACAACTCAACACCAAATATACAAATAATCTGATTAAGAAATGGGCAGAGGACCTGAACGGACATTTCTCCAAAGACAACATACAGATAGCCAACAGAAATATGAAAAGATGCTCAATGTCACTAATCATCTGGAAAACGCAAATCAAAACTGCAATGAGGTATCACTTCATACTTGCCAGAAAGGCTAGTATCAAAAAGACAGGAAGTAAGCATTGGCGAGGATGTGGAGAAAAGTGAACCCTCATGTACTGTTGGTGGGAATGCAAAGTGGTACAACCATGATGGAAAATTATGTGGAAGTTCCTCTAAAAATTAAAAATAGAAATACTGCGGCATCTGGGTGGCTCAGTCAGTTAAGTATCCAGCTCTTGATCTTAGCTCAGGTCATGATCTCAGGGTTTCATGAGTTGAGCCCTGCATTGGGATTTTCTCTTTCTCTCTCTCTGTTCCTCCCCTACTCATGTGCCTGCTCTCTTTCTCTCAAATTAGATAAATCAACTTAAGAAAAAGGAAATACTATATGATCTAATAATTCTCCACACTACAGTATTTATCTCAAGATAAGCAAAAACACTAACTCTGAAAGATACATGCATCCCTAGGTTGACTGCATCATCATTCACAATAGCCATGATATTGATGCAACTTGAGTCCACTGACAGATGAATGGATAAAGAAGATGTGGTATATTTACACAATGGAAAAATACTGAGCCATAAAAAACAATGGAGATCTTACCATATATGACAACATGGATGGACTTAAAGAATATTATGCTAAGTGAAGTTAGAGAAAGACAAATACCATAGGAGGTCACTTACATATGGCATCTAAAAACCAAAGGAAGCAACCAGACAAAACATAAAACAGAATAAATACCAAGAACTGGTGGTTGCCAGAGGGGAGGATCCTGGGGCGATGGCAAAACAGGTGAAGGAAATTAAGAAATGCTAACCCACTTACATAGTAAATAAGTCACAGGGATGAAAAGTAGGGCATAAGTTATATTCAATAATATTGTAATAACATTGTATGGTGACAGATGGTAACTACACTTACAGTGGTGAGCACAGTTTAAGGCACAGAATTCTCCATTCATCATGTTGTATATCTGAAGCTAATATAACATTGCATTTCAACTATACTTTAACAAAAAGAAGGTGGTAGCAAAAGGATCCAGGGTCTCGTTCTGAGGGTAGGGAAAGTTCTAAGATTGGCGTGATTACTGCAAAGATCTGTGGATACGCTGAGTTGTACACTTCAAATGGTAAATGGTCTGTTATGATAATTATATCTCAATACACCTATTTTTAAAAATAAGAAAAAATATCTTAAAACAATGATCTAGCTTCCACTTTAAGAAACTAGAGAAAAAGGTAATTAGATCCAAATCAAGCAGAAATAACAAAATGAAGAGAAGAAACTGATGAAATTAAGACTAGAAAAACAACAGACAAAATTTTTATCTTAAAAAAATGTCAAAGTGGAAGGATCCTGGGTGGCTCAGTTGGTTAAGCATCTGACCCTCGATCTTAGCTCAGGTCTTGATCTCAGGGTCAGGAGTTCAAGCCCCACCTTGGACTCCACGGTGGCTAAGAAGTCTACTTAAAAAAAAAAATCTTCCAAGTTGATGAACACCTAGCCAAATTGACCAAGTGAACAAAAAGAGAGAAAAGACAAATAGCAAACAGCAAAAGTGAAAGAATACCAATACTGACATCACAAATGTTAAAACGATAAGAGACTAGTATGAACAACATGATAGATTTGACAATTTAGATGTAACAGAGAAATTTCATAAGACTCAAACTACCAAAGTTTAACCAAGAAGAAATGAATAACCTGAATTGTTCGTATTATAGAAATTAAGTTTGGGGGCGCCTGGTGGCTTAGTCGGTTAGGCGTCCGACTTTCGGTTAGGTCATGATCTCACGGTTCGTGGGTTCGAGCCCCGCATCAGGCTCTGTGCTGACTGCCAGCTCAGAGCCTGGAGCCTATTTCGGAGTCTGTGTCTCCCTCTCTCTCTGACCCTCCCCTGCTCACGCTGTCTCTCTCTCTCTCTCCTAGAATGAATAAATAAATAAATAAATAAATAAAAAGAAATTAAGTTTGTAGTTTAAAACCTTCCAACAATAAAAACTCCAGGCCCAGGTGTCTTCACTGGCAAATTGTACCAAATATTTAGGAAAATATAATGCCAACTCTACACAAACTCTTGTAGGATATATAAAGAGGGGAACGTATCCTAAGTCATTCTATCAGGTTAGCATTACTTGACACCAAAATCAGAAAAAGACCATCACAAACAAATATCCTTCATGAAAACAGGTGTGAAACTTCTCAACAAATTACTAGCAAATTGAGAATAAGAGCACATAAAAAGAAACAATCATCATGGCCAACCGGAGTTTATCTCAAGAATACAGAGCTGGTTCAGCATTTGAAAATCAATCAATGGAGGGGTGCCTGGGTGGCTGCTCAGTTGGTTGAGTGTCTGACTTTGGCTCAGGTCATGGGTTCGAGCCCTGCATCATGCTCTGTGCTGATGGCTCAGAGCCTGGAGACTGCTTCGGATTCTGTGTCTCCCTCTCTCTCTGCCCCTCCCCAACTTATACTCGGTCTCTCAGTTGAAAATAAAAATGAAAAGTTTTTAAAAATACTAAAGTAATGATCATAAAGATACTTACTGGACTTAAAAAAAATTTGAGTGGAGGACATCAGTGAGACCCTTAAAAAAGAGAGATAAAAAAGAACCAGAGATGAAGAACACTGTAAGTGAAATTAAAATTACACTGGATGGAATATATAGCAGGGTAGAGGAAGCAGATGAACAAATTAAAGACTTGGAAGACAGAGTAATAAAAAGTAACCAAATTGAGCAAATGAGAGAAAAAAAAATCTGCAAATTGAAAATAGTTTTAGGGGACTCAGACACTCCATCAAGCATAATAAAATTCACATTATAGGTATCCAGGAATAAGAGAGAAAAGGAGGCAGAAAATTTAAAGAAATAATAGCTGAAAAGATCCTGAATCTGAGAAAAGGATATAGATACTCAGATTTAGGAGGCACAGAGACTCCCCCACTACCCCAAAATCAACCCAAGGAGGTCCACGTCAAGACACAGAGTAATCAAAATGGTAAAAAAGTGGTGATAAAGAAAATTTTTTTTATATCAGCAAGAGGAAAAAAAAAAAAAAAAGACGGTTACATACAAAGGAAACCCCATAACGCTATGAGCAGATTTGTAAGCAGAAACTTGGCAAGCCAGAAGGGCACGGCATGATATATTCAAGGTGCCGAACAGGAAAAATGTACAGTCAAGAAAACTCTATCCAGCAAGGCTGTCTTTCAGAATAGAAGGAGAGATAGAGGTTTTCAGATGAACAAAAACCAAAGGAGTTCATGACCACTAAACCAGCCCTACAAGAAATATTAAAGAGGACTCTGTGAGTAGAAAAACCATAAATGGAGTATGAAAAATATGAAATACAAAAGCAGTAAAAATAAGTATTTCTGTAAAAGGTCAAGGATTCACAAAGTAAAAAGGATGTATCATATGGATATGATACCATATACCTAACATCAGGGATAGGGAGAGGAGTAAAGAATGAGTTTGAACTTAAACAATCATCAATTTAATATAGACTGCTATATGCAGAAAATATATCCAAATCTAATGGTAACCACAAATCAAATCCATTGATATGCAAAGAATAAAGAGAAAGGAATCTAAGTATATTGCTAAAGAAAACCATCAAACCATGCCAGAGAGAGAATAAGAGATCAGAGAAAAACTACAAAAACCACAAAACAAGTAACAAAATGACAATAGATATATGTAAATAATTACTTTGAATGTACATGGACTAAACACTCCAATCAGAAGACACAGGGTAAGAGAGTAGATTTAGAAAAAAGCAACCACCATCTATATGCCGCCTACAAGAGACTCATTTCAGACCTACGGACACCTGCAGCTCAAAAGTGAGAGGATGGAGAAACATTTATCATGCAAATGGATGTCAAAAGAAAGCCAGAGTAGCAATATTCATACTGGACAAACTAGACTTTAAAACAATCTGTAAAAAGAGACAAAAAGGACACTATGACCCTACATAATAATAAAGGAAAGAATCCAACAAGATTTCACAATTGTATGGGGCGCCTGGGGGGCTCAGTTGGTTGAGTATCCGAAGGCTCAGGTCATGATCTTGCAGTTTGTGAGTTTGAGCCCCACATTAGACTCTGTGCTGACAGCTCAGAGCCTGGAGTCTGCTTCAGATTCTGTGTCTCCCTCTGTCTCTGCCCCTCTCCCACTCACTCTCTCTCTCTCTCTCTCTCTCAAAAATTAACAAACATTAAAAAAAAAGATTTAACAATGGTAAATATTATGTACCCCAAATGGGAGCACCAGACACATAAAATAAAAATAAAGGAATTAATCAATAGTAACACAATAATGAGGGTTTTTAATACCCCATCTACATCAATAGACAGATCATCCAAACAAAATCAACAAGGAAACTGTGGCTTTGAATGACATGCTGGGTCAGATGGATTTAACAGATAAATTCAGAACACTCCACCCTAAAACAGTAGAATACATATTATTTTCAAGGGCACATAAAACATTCTCCAAAACAGTTCACATAATAGGCCACAAAACAAGCCTCAAGAAACCTAAAAAGATCGAAGTCACACCATGCATCTTTTCTGACCACAACAGAAATTAACCACAAGAAAAAAATCTGGAAAGAACACAGATACAAAGAGGTTAAATAACATGCTACTTACTCAAGAATGAATGGGTCAACCAAGAAATAAACAATTACATGGACACAAACAAAAAACCCCACAATAGTCCAAAATCTTTGGGATGGAGTAAAAGTACTCATAAGAGGGAAGTTTATATAAAACAGACCTACTTAAAGAAGAAAAATCTCAAAAAACCAACCTAACTTTACACATCAAGGAGCTAGCAAAAGAACAAAAACCCAAAACCAGCAAAAGGAAGGAAATAATAAAGATTAGAGCATAAATAAAAACAAAACAAAACAATAGATCAATGAAACCAGAAGTTGGTTCTTTGAAAAAAAAAATCAATATTGATAAACCTCTAGCCTGACTCAGAGAGAGTGAGAGAGTGAGCAAGAGAGCAAGCGTTCTGTGACCCAAAATCACAGAGGAAAGAGGAATAATACCACCACAGAAATGCAAACAATTGTTAAGACAGCATTATGAAAAATTATGTCAACAAATTAGACAACCTATAAGAAATGGACAAATTCCTAAAAACATATAACCTACCAAAACCAAAGCAGGAAGAAATAGAAAATTTGAACTGACCAATTACCAGCAAGGAAACTGAATCAGTAATCAAAAAACTCCCAACAAGCAAAAGTCTGGGACCAGACAGCTTCACAGATGAATTCTATCAAACAATTAAAGAATTAATACCTATTCCTTTCAAACTATCCCCAAAACTAGAAGAGGAAGGAAAACTTCCAAATTCATACTGAGCCCAGTATCCCCCTGACACCAAAACCAGATACCACCACCACACACACAAAAAGGCCAATATCTCTGATGAACATAGAGCAAAAATCCTCAACAAAATACTAACAAGCCAAATCCAATAATACATTACAAAAATCATTCACCATGATCAAGTGGGATTTATCCCCAGGATGTAACGGTGCAAATTCAATATTTGCAATTAGTGAACGTGATACATCATATCACTAAGGACAGAAACCATAGGATCATTTCAATAGATGCAAAAAGCATTGGACCAAATATAACCTCCATTCATGATAAAAACTCTCAACAAAGTAGGTCTAGAGGCAAATTACCCCAACAGAATAAAGGCCTTATATGAAACACCCACAGTGAAAAGCATACTCAACTGGGAAAAACGGAGAACTTTTCCCCTAAGGTCAGGAATAAGATAAGGACGTCTACTTTCCCCACCTTTATTCAACATAGTGCTGGAATTAGATAAGAAAAAAGATAAAAGGCATCCAAACAGGAAGTAAAACTTTTACTATTTGCAGATTACATAATACTATACATAGAAAAGCCTAAAGACTCCACCAAAAAACTAGAGCTGACAGATGAAAATTCAGTAAAGCCACAGGGTACAAAAATCAACGTACAGAAATCTGTCACATTCCTATACGCTGATAATGAAGCAACAGAAAGTGAAATTAAAAAAACCAATTCCAGTTACAACGGCACCAAAAACAATAAAAAATCTAGGAATAAACTTAACCAAAGAGGTGAAAGACCTGTACTCTGAAAACTATAAAAACACTGATGAAACAAACTGAAGACGACACAAAATAATGTAAAGACATTCCATGCTCATGGATTGGAAAAACAAATATTGTTGAAATGTCTATACTACTCAATCTACAGATTTAATTCAATCCCTACCAAAATACCAACATTTTTTTTAGAACTAGAACAAACAATCCTAAAATTCGTTTGGAATCATACAAGATCCCAAATAGCCAAAGCAATCTTGAAAAAGAAAAGCAAAACTGGAGGTATTAAGAATTCCAGGCTTCAAGTTGTGTTATAAAGCTGTCGTCATCAAAACAGTAGGGTACTGGCATAAAACTAGCCATTAGATTAATGAGCAAAATAGAAAACCCAGAAATAAACTCATACAGTCAATTAATCTTTGACAAAAGAGGAAAGAACAGACAATGGGAAAAAGGCAGTGTCTGCAGCAAATGGTGCCGGGAAAACTGGACAGCTACGTGCCAAAGAATGAAACGCGACCCACTGTCTTAACACCATACACAAAAATAAACTCAGAATGGGTTAATGACTAAACGTGAGACCTTAAACCATACATAACCTAGAAGACAGCAAATGCAGTGATCTCTCTGACATTGGCCATAGCAACATTTTCTAGATAGGTCTCCTGAGACAAGGGAAACAAAACCAACAATAACCTATTAGGACTACATCAAAATAAAACGCTTCTTCATAGTGAAGGAAACAATCAACAAAATTAAAAGGTAACCTACTAAATGGGAGAAGATATCTGCAAAGGACATATCCAATAAAGGCTTAGTATCCAAAACATATAAAGAATTTATATGCTCAACACCCCCAAAACTCAAATAATCGAATTTAAAAATGGGTAGAAGGGGGCACCTGGGTGGCTCAGTCGGTTAAGCACCGGTCTCTTGATTTTGGTTCAAGTCACAGTCTCACACTTTCGTGAGATCAAACGTTGGGCTCTGTGCTGATAGCTCAGTGCCTACTTGAGATTCTTTCTCTCCACCGCTCCCCCTCCCAAAATAAATTCTTTTAGAAACGATTTTTTAATGTTTATTTTTGAGAGAGAGAGAGGAAGAGAGAGAAAACAAGTGAGAGAGGGGTAGACAGAGTGGGAGACACAGAATCTGAAGCAGGCTCCAGGCTCTGAGCTGTCAGCAGAGTCTAACGCACGGCTCGAACTCACAAATCATGAGATCATGAGCTGAGCCGAAGTCAGATGCTTAACTGACTGAGGCACCCAGGAGCCCCAAATAAAAACTTTAAAAAATGGGCAGAAGACATGAACAGACATTTCTCCAAAGAAGATATCTGGATGGCCAACAGACACATGAAAAGGTGCTCAACATCACTTATCATCAGGGAAATGCAAATCGAAACTATAATGAGATATCACCTCACACCTGTCAGATTGGCTAAAATAAAAAATACAAGAAAGGACAAGTGCTGGTCAGGATGTGGAGAAAAAGGAACCCTCATGCACTGGGGGGGTGGGAATGCAAACTCATGCAGCCGCTGTGGAAGACAGTATGGAGGTACCTCAAAAAGTTAAAAATAGAACAACCCTGTGATCCAGCAATCACACTACTGGGTATTTACCCAAAAAGTACAAAAGCACTAACTCAAAGGGATCCACACACCCCTATGTCTTCTGCATATGCAAAATTGTTTACAATAGTCAAATTATGGAAAACAGCCCAAGTATCCAGTGATAGATGAATGGATAAAAGAAGATGTCATGTACATATACATGATGGAATATTATTCAGCCATAAGAGAGGGACCTTGCCGTTTACAATGACATGGGTGGGGCTAGGGAGTATTATGCTAAGTGAAATAAGTCAGTCAGAGAAAGACAAATACATGATTTCACTTATATGTGGAATTTAAGAAACAAAAACTAACAAAGGAAAATAAGAGAGACAAACCAAGGATCACACTCTAAACTACAGACAGCAAATGATTTACCAGAGGGGAGATGGATGAAATAGGTGAAGGGGGCGAAGAGCACACTTGTCACCACGCACACTGAGTGTATAGGACTGCCGAATCACTATGTTGTACACCTAAAACTAATGTAACACTGTATATTTACTACCCTGGATTAAAATTTAAAAAAAACTTAAAAACAAAAGTGCTAAAAGACAGTACTTTCAACCAAGAATACTCTGCCTGGAAAAATGATCATTCAGAATTAAAGGAGAGACAGAGTTTTCTGGACATGCAAAGTCAAAGGAATCCATCCTCACTAAACCGGCTGTAGGAGACATGTTAAAAGGACTTCTTTAAGCTGACTAGTAACAAGGAAATATAGGACATCATAAACCTCACCGGCCAAGGTAAATATATAGTAAGGCAGAAGATGCATCACATAAAGCTAGCTTGAAGGTTAAGACAAAGGTAGCAAAAATAGCCACAACTATAATAATTAGTAAAGGGACACACAACGTTAAAAGATGTGAAATGTGACATCAAAAACAAACCATGAAGGAGCAGTAAAAATGTGCTTTTAGAATGCCTTCAAACTTAAACTGTTATCAACTTAGACTATTGAAAATATAAATTATTATATGTAATCCTCATAGTAACTCTAAGCAAAAATCTACAGTAGATACACAAAATGTAAGGAGAAAAGATCTAAGCATACCACTAAAGAAAGTCATCAAGCCACAAAAGAGAGCATGAGAAAAAGCAACAGAGGAACTACAAAATACAAATAAATAGAAAGATATTCGTGCACATCAACTGGGAGAAAATGGTTAAAATGTCCATGGACTCCCAAAACTACAGATTCAATGCCATCCTATCAAAATTCCAATAGCATTTTCTTTTTTAAGTGTATTCATTTTGAGAGAAAGAGGGAGAGGGAGAGAATCCCAAGCAGGCACCACACTGTCAGTGCAGAGCCCGATAAGAGGCTCGATCTCAAGACCCTGAGAACATGATCTAAGCTGAAATCAAGAATCAGACTTCTAAGCAACTGAGCCACCCAGGTGCCCCTATTTATTTTTGAGAGTATGCGTGTTAGTGGGAGGAGGGCAGAGAGAGAGAATTCAAAGCAGGCTCTGCATTATCAGTGCAGAGCCTGATGCAGGGCTCTCTAATCCACAAACTTTGAGATCATGACCAGAGTTGAAACCAAGAGTCGGATGCTTAACTGACTAAGCCTCCCAGGGACCCTCCAATAGCATTTTTCACAGAAATGGGACAACCCTAAAATTTGTATGGAACCACAAAACACCATGAATAGCCAAACCAATTTTGAAAAAAAAACAATGAAGTAGGAAGCATCATACACTTTGATTTCAAACTACATTACAAAGCTACGGTAACCAAACAGTATGGTAGTGGCATAAAAATACACACATAGACCAATGGAACAGAACAGAGGACCCAGAAATAAACCTATGCATATATGGTCAATTAATTTACAACAAAAGAGCCAATAATATACAATGGAGAAGGGACAGCCTTCTCAATAAATGGTGCTGGGGAAACTGAACAGACACATGTATAAGTATGAAACTGGAGGAGTACCTTCCACTATACACAAAAATTAATGCAAAATAACTTAAAAACTTGAGCATAACACCTAAAACCAGAAAACTCCTAAAAGAAAATATAGGCAGAAAATTTCTTGACAATGGTCTTGGTGCTACTTTGAAAATCTGACACCAAAAGCAAAGGCAACAAAGGCAAAAATAAACAAATGGAATTGTATCAAACTAAAAAGCTTCTGCACAACAAAAGAAACCAGAAGCAAAATGAAAAGGCGGCCTACCAGATGGGAGAAAATATTTGTAAGTCATGTATCTGATAAAAGGTGAATACCCAAAATATGTAAAGAACTCAAACAGCTCAATATCAAACAAGCAAAAAAAAAGAGTCTGCAAACAATCTGATTTAAAAACGGGCAGAATGTCTGAATAGGCAGTTTTCTAAAGAGACCTACAGACGGCCTATAGATATAAGAAAAAGATACCCAACATCACAAACCACTAGAGAAAAACAAATCAAAGCTACAGTGAGATATCACCTCACACCTGTTAGAATGACTATTATCAAAAGGACAAGAAATAAGTTTTGGTGAGAAAAGGGAACCCTTGTGCACTGTTGATGGAAATGTAAATTAATGCGGCCCCTATGGAAAACAGTATGGTTTTTCTCAGATAATTAAGAATAAACTATCATATGATCCAGCAACTCCACTGCTGGGTATTAATCTGCAGAAAACAAAAATCTGAATATGCACTCCCATGTTTACTGCAGCATCATTTGCAACAGACAAGATATGCAAACAACCTAAGTGTGCATCAAGGAATGAGTGGAGAAAGAAAATGTGGTACATATGTACAATGGCATTATTCAGCCATAAAAAAGAAGGAAATGTGGCCATTTGCAACAACAAGGATGGACCTTGAGGGCATTATACTAAGTCAAAGAAAAACAAATATCAAATGATCTAGTTTATATGTGGAATCTTTAAAAAACAAAAACAGGGGCGCCTGGGTGGCTCAGTCAGTTAAGCAGAGTACTCCTGACTTCAGCTCAGGTCATGATCTTACGGCTCAATTCATGAGGTCCAGCACTGCGTTGGGCTCTACACTGACAGCCTGGTGTCTGCTTGGGATTCTCTCTCCCTCTTTCCTTGTCCCCCCTCCATCCACATGCTTGTGCATGCTCTCTCTCTCAAAATAAAGAAATGAAAAATAACTAAAAAGCAAACAACCCCCCCTTCCCAAAGTCCTAGATACAGAGAACAGACTGGTGGCTGGCAGCGGTGGCCGGGGGTTGATGGGGGGGAGTGAAACGGGCGAAGGGACTCAAAAGGTACAAACTTCCCCTTGGAAAATAAGTCAGTGGAATATAATGTAGAACTTGGTGACTACATAATACTGTACTGCATATTTGAAAGTTGCTAACAGTAAATCTTAAAAGTTCTTATCATAAGAAAACAAATTTGTAACTACATACAGAGGCGGATGTTAACTAGACTTAGAGGCGGATGTTAACTAGACTTACATGCAGTCGTCACTTTACAACACAAACATTGAATAATTATGTCATATACCTGAAACATAATGTTAATTATATCTCCAAAAAACTCACAAAAAGTAAAAAACACCAAAGAGGAGGGAACCTTCCTAAACCTATTTTGCAAGGGTGGCATTACCTTGGTATCAAAGCCAGAAAGCATGCTACCAGAAAGGAAAACTATAGGCCAATATCCCTGGTGAAGAGAGATACAAAAATTCTCAGCAAAATACTAGCAAATTGAATTCAGCAGCACAATAAAAAGATCATTCACCATGGTCAGGTGGGATTTATCCCTGGGATGCCAGGATGATTCAATATGTACAAATCAATGTGGTACATCTGATAGAATGCAAGGGAAAAAAAGTCCCATGATCATTTTGACAAACACAGAAAAACCATTTGACAAAATTCGACGTCCATTCATGATAAAACCTCTTTACAAATGAGGCACAGAAGGAATGGACCTCAATAAAGGCCACAGAAGATAAGCCCACAGCTAACATCATACTCTATGGTGAAAGATTAAAAGCCTTTGCTCTAAGATCAGAAACAAGGCAAGGATGCTACTCTTACTACTCCTATTCAACCTAGCAGTGGAAGTCTTAGCCAGAGCAATCAGGCAAGAAAAATAAATAGAAGGCATCAGAAATAGAAATAAATGAGATTTTCTCTATTCGCAGATGATAGCAATTTATATATAAATAATCCTAATGACACCACCAAAAAAGCTGTCAGAGCTAATCAACAAATTCAATAAAGTTGCAGGATACAAAATTAACATAAAAATCAGTAGCATTTCTATACACTAACAATGAACTATCTGAAAAAGAAAAAAATCTCATTTACCATAGCATCAAAAAACAATACAATACTTAGGAACAGTTCAGCCAAGAAGATGAAAGATCTCTACACTGAGGACTATAACACAATGAATAAAATTGAAGACACAAATAAATGTCATTTGGACTGGAAGAATTAATACTGTTAAAGTGTCCAAACTACCCAAATACATCTTTAGATTTAATGTAATTCAATTGGATTTAAGTTCCAATAGCATTTTTTAAGAAGTTAAAAAAAAATCCTAAAATTTATGTAGAACCACAAAAGGCCCTGAATAACCAAAGCAATCTGGGAAAGAAGAACAAAGCAGGAGGCATCACAATCACTTCCTGATTTTAAGCTATATCGTAAAGATAGAAGAATCAAAACACTGTATGGCCTAAACACACACCAAAGGAACAGAACTGAGACCCCAGAAATAAACCCATGCAAATATGGTCAACTACTATCTGACCATGGAGCCAAGAATACTGAATGGAAAAGAAATACTCACTTCAAGAAATGGTGCCATGAATATTAGATTAAAAAAAAAAAAAAGAAAAAGAATGAAACTAGACCCCTACTTGACACCACTCACAAAATTTTACTCCAAGTTAAAAATTTAATGTAAGACCAGAAACTATAAAAATCCTAGAAGAAAATAAAGGAAAAAAAGACCTTTTCCATGGGCTTTGGCATTGATGTTTTTGGACAGGACACCTAAAGCACAAACAAAATCAGATATACACAAGAGGGACTACATCAAACTAAAAAGCTTCTGCACAGCAAAAGAAATGATCAACACAACGAACAGATAAGCTACAAAAAATATTTGCAAAACATGCATCTGCGAAATACATAATGAACTCATACAACACAGTAGCAAAAGAACAAATAATTTAAAAATGGGCAAAGGATCTGAATAGATATTTTTCCAAAGGCAAATGAATGGCCAATAAGCGCATGCACAGATACTCAATATCACTAATCATTTATCTCATGCCAGTCAGAATGGCCCAACAGACGAGAGAGAACAAATGCTGGCAAGGATGTGGAGAAAAGAGAACCGTCGTGCACTGTTAGTAGAAATGCAAACTGGTGCAGCCACTACAGAAAACAGCATGGAGGTTCCTTAAAAAATTAAAAATAGAACTACAATATGATCCAGCAATTTCACTTCTGGGTATTTAGCCAAAAAAACCCAAAAACACTAACTCTAAAAGATATCTGCAAACCCATGTTCATAGCAGCATTATTTACAATAGCCTAGACATAAAAAAGCCTAGGCGCCTATTGATGGATGGATAAAGAAGTTGTGGTACATATATCCAGTGGAATTTTACTCAGGCATAAAAAAAAATGCGATGTTGCCATTTGCAGTAACATGGATTGACCTTGAGGGCATAATGCTAAGTGCAATAAGTCAGAAAAAAATACCATTTGATCTCACCTATACATGGAATATAAAAACAAAACAAACAAGAAAATCCTCATGCAAATTTGTAGAATAGAAAATGTGGTTCCCAGNTAAAGGTGGTCAAAGGTACAAACTTCCAGTTATAAGACAGATTAACACTAGGGACTGTAATGCACAACATGGGGTCTCTAGTTAACACTGCATATGAAGTGTTAGGTGTTAACTACTTTTAGTAATCATTTCACAATGTATTAGTTAAATCATTATGCTGTATCCCTTAAACACTGTTGTAGTTCAATTTTATCTCAAACTGGAAAAAGAAAAATTTTAAAGCCTACTATAAAACTACAGTAATCAAAACACTGTGGTATTTGCATAAAGAGAGGCATCTTGACCAATGGAATGGAGAGTGCAGAAAGAAACCCTTGTGTATATGGTCAAATGATTTTTGATGAGGGTGCCATGACCATTCACGGGGAAAGGATGGTATTTTCAACAAATGATGCTGGGAAAACTGGATTATCCACATGCAGAAGAATGAAATTGGACCCTTACCCAACACCACATACAAACATTAACTCAACGTGAATCAAGTACCTAAAACAATAGAATTTAGAAGGAAACATAGGACAAAAGCTTTAGGATATTGGATTTGGCAATACGTTCTTGGATATGACGCCACAGGCAACAAAAGAAAAATACAAGCTGGACTTGGTGAAATTTTTAAAAATTTGTCCATCAGGAGATGCCATCCAGAGAGTAAAAAGGCAACCCATGGAATGAGAGAAAATATTTGCAAATCATTTCTCTAATAAGGGATTTGTGTTCAGAATATATAGAGGACTCTTTTTTTTTTTTAATTTTTTTTTTAATGTTTTTTATTTATTTCTAGGAGAGAGAGAGAGACAGCGTGAGCAGCGGAAGGTCAGAGAGAGGGAGTCACAGACTGAAACAGGCTCCAGGCTCTGAGCTGGCAGTCAGCACAGAGCCCGACGCGGGGCTCGAACCCACGAACCGCGAGATCATGACCTAAGCGAAAGTCGGACGCTTAACCGACTAAGCCACCCAGGCGCCCCTAGAGGACTCCTTAAACTCAACCACCAAAGACATTAAAAAATAGACATTTCTCCAAAGGGGATATACAAATGGCCAGTGAGTATATGAAAAGATGTTCAACATTACTAATCATCAGGGAAATGCAAATCAAAACCACAGGGAGATACCACCCACACCCATCAGGATGGCTCGTACCAAAACAACAGAAAACAGGTGTCAGTGGGGGTATGGAGAAATCAGAACACTTGTGTTCTACTGGTGGAATGTAAGATGGTACAGTCACTGTGGAAATCAGGAGGGAGGTTCCCCCAAAACTAAAAATACCATTACTATAGGATCCAGCAATCCCACTTCTGGGTATACGCTCAGAAGAACTGAAAGCAGGGTCTCAGCGTAGTATTTTGCATACTTGTATTTACAGCAGCATTATTCACAAGAGTTAAGACATAGAAGCAATCCAAGTGTCTGTTGACCAATAAATGGATAAACAAAATGTGATACATACATACAAATGTGATACATACGTACAATGGAGTAATAGTTTTAAAAAAGGACATTCTGCAATATGGTGTCACATGGATGAATCCTGATGACGTAACGTTAAAGGAAATATGCCAGTCACAAAAAGACAAATACTGTATGATTCCACTTACATGAAGTACTTTGAATAGTCAAAATCATAATGACAGAAAGTAGAATGGGGGCGGCCAGGGGCTGGGGGGAGGAAAGAATGGAGAGGGACTGATCGGTTTAGAGTTTCAGACTTACAAAAGGAAAAGAGTGATCGTAATGAGTGGTAGTGACGGCCTCACAACAATGTTAATGTATTCAATTCTACTAAACTGAGCACAGTGGTTAAGATGGGAAGTTATAGATTAGGTCTGTTTCGACAAAAGAAAAACATTTTTGGGGCGCCTGGGTGGCTTAGTCGGTTAAGCGTCCGACTTTCGCTTANAAAAGAAAAGAAAAACATTTTAGGGGCGCCTGGTGGCTCAGTCGGTTAAGCGTACGACTTCGGCTCAGGTCATGATCTCACAGTTCGTGGGTTTGAACCCCGTGTCAGGTTCTGTGCTGACAGCTCGGAGCCTGGAACCTGTTTTGGATTCTGTGTCTCCCTCTCTCTCTGCCCCTCCCCCACTTGTGCTGTCTCAAAAATAAAAACCATAAAAAAAATTTAAAAAAAAAGAAAAACATTTTAGAATTATGAAGTACACACTCATTTTAACAAAAACCAAGCATAAAGACACATTAACAAATAGCCATTCCTGACCCTCTCCTCCAAGTTGCACAAACAATTTAAGCTCCTATCAGGTAACCTAGATATGCCCTTAGGTTACAGTGCTGAGCCAGCATTTTCCAAGAAAGGAAGGAAAATTCCTTTTCATTAAAAAAATTTTTTTTAATGTTTTTTTATTTCTGAGAGAGAGAGAGAGAGAGAGAGACAGAGGGAAGGGTCAGAGAAAGAGATACAGAATCCGAAACAGGTGGAAAATTCCTTTTCAGAATGAAGAATATAATTAAAATAGCTCTGTCTAGGAAGCAACATATAAAGCAGAGAAATTACTTTTTATGCAGAAACAAATAAGAAAAAAAATAAAGGGTAAGCTCTCAGATGGAGTGAAAGCCAAGGGGCGTTTAGGAGGGGATGGAGGGACTCTGCTAAGTGGTTAGTACATGGTCTGTGTGTAAGCTCCCTGAAGCTTATGCTCCAATCCAATGGAGACTTCAGGGAAACAATTCTTATTAAAGAGTATTCTTTTTTAAAAATGTCTGTTATTTTTAAGAAAGGGAGCATGTGCACAGTAGGGCAGGGAGGGGGTGGGTGGGACAGAGTGGGCTACGCGCTGACAGCAAAGAGCCCCATGCAGGGCCTGAACTCGCAAATTCCAAGATCATGACCTGAGTTGAAGTCCAAAGTCCGATGCTTGACTGACTGAACCACCCAGATACCCCCAATGAAACAACGCTTATTAAAGTGGTGATAGAACTCCCTGCAAAAGATCAGGAAGAGACAGTCATTATGTATCTTTATAAATCCTTTCACAGGCACCATGTTGACCCTCAAAATTATATTTTGAATTCATTTAGGGGAAAACGGTATTTCAATTTTAGAGATTAAGAGGCTTCTAGGAAGTTCCTTGTACAGGTGGTCCAGCCCTTAAAAGCCTTCCAATCCTGTCACCTGGGCACCATCTAGATTACCTGACCCCCTGCCTCTCAGGAAACAAGAATGCTGAGTGGTCTCTGAATAGGGTGAGGTTAAGGTCCAGGCAATGAATGAAGGATACATCAATGATCCTGAACCAACACAGCAGCTAACTGACCCCAAATCAGAAATTCCTGACCTGGCCGTGGCCAAGGGATTGCCAATGACCCCAGGGACGGATTCTCCCATCATGATGAGAAATGTCTCGGGGCACCTGGGTGGCTCAGTCGGATAAGCATCCTACTACGGCTCAGGTCATGATCTCACAGTTTGTGGGCTCGAGTCCCGTGTCGGGCTCTGTGCTGACAGCCAGCTCAGAGCCTGGAGCCTGTTTCAGATTGTGTCTCCCTCTCTCTCTGACCCTCCCCTGCTTGCTCATGCGCGCTCTCTGTCGCTCAGAAATAAATAAAATATAAATTAAAAAAAAAGAGAGAAATGTCTCACTCCCCACTGTCACAAAGCATTCATTACTTCAATGTATTTCTTAGCATGAAACAGTATGCTTATCACATAACTTTAAAGATCCCACCTCTTTGCGTCTCCAAAAGAGTCGGGGTCAATGTGAAAAACACTCTGGTCCTTCAGGCATTCACCACTTTACAGAACAAGGACCTTCAAAGATGGATATGGATACGTGCTACACCTGTTTTCCAACAGATTTTACAACAAGGACAATTGGGGAATTAATAAATTTCTGGTGCATGAGAAAACTACTTGGGTTAGAAACTTTAGTTCCTCCGCAGTGTCCCACTCGTTTCCTCAGTTACCTTGATCTCCACATTTCTTTTTAGGGCCTCCTAATCACCCACTTGGCTCTCGGGGCCACAATGTCACTCCGTCACCAGCCCAAGATGAGACAGACATCGGCTGCACTACCATACCTCACCGGCAGATGCCGCAGGCTCAACACGGGACAGCCAACTTGGAACTTCCTACCAACCCAGCTATTTGATGCCTACTGTATACTTGAAAAGAAATACCCTAGGCGCTTCAGGTCAACCCCGCACCGGATGGCTCACCTGGACAAGCGTGAGGATTAGATTAGATCGCATAAAGTGCTTTGAACAATGAACTGAATCGTAGTGTGAAATTATTACCAGCCCAAGGTGAGGTGACAGACACCGCCAGGAACTTGGGTCCACCGCAGCTGTCTCAGCAGACTGGTCAGGGCCCAGGGCTTGCCTTCCATCCAGCCGGGGCCCTTTTTTCTTTCTCCTCTCGCCCTCCACTACACTGCTGCTATGGCCTCCAATTTGGAATCCGAGAGCTGGCTCCTCTACGGCAAAGCGGCGGTAGTTGTGGGGGTCGGGATCACAGTGGAGCCGGCCCAAGAAGGGATGCGGCCACCTCACCGGCCACCTACAGGAACTTTTAGAAAGGAGGCAGGCCGGGAGGTGGCGCGGTGGAAGCAAAAGGTCTAAACTCAACATTAAGTTTCCTCCTGTGACCTTCGGGCTCGCGCCCCAAATGCACGCGAGACCTACGCCGGGCTCTTCTGCCACGGGCCGGGGCGGGGCCTCTGGCGGCACCTGGGGCACCTGGAACGCCGCGTGGTCGGAGGGCTGCACCTGCCTGGGGCCGGCGGTCTCGGGATCCGGCTCTGCTGTGTCCCTAGCGTGCGGAGGGCCGGGGACGACCCTCGCAAGCAGGGCGCCCCAGTCTCCGGCGCGCCTCCCGGGCAGGCACCGGGGCGCCCGCGCCCCCNNNATGGACGTGACCGTCTCGGAGCTCATGGAGCTCTTTCTGCAGAGCCCGCTGGTGACCTGGGTGAGTGCTCCCAACTAGCTCCCTGCCCTATTGTTGGTGCCCCAGCGGTAGCCGTACGCTCCCTCTTCCCGGGGTAGCTTCCGGAACGCGAGGGACTCAGCGAGTGCTCCTGCCCAGGGTCGGGGTCAGAGTCCTGGGGTCCGGAGGCGTTTCCAACTCGCGAGCCGGCGCGCCGGGTCCGGCCGGGGTCTGAGCCGGTACACCTGTTCCCACTCGGGCGCTGGGCTGTGTCCCTGCAGTGGACAGGGTCTGAGTAGTTACCTGGGCCCCCCGTGGCTTGACCACTCGAGTAAAGGACCCTCTCCCCAAAAATATCCTCGTGTAGTTTCGGAATCCCTGAGACCGGGTGGGTGGCGGTGGTGATTGGGGGGTTCCGAGTGAGAACGTGTGCAGACAGGGGTCGGCGCAGTCCTTTCCAGTAGATTTGAGACGTGAGAAATTTATTGAAAACTCCCTTTTGGGTTTTTGTTTTTCTACTCCGCCCTGGAACGTTGGAGAAAAGCGGGGAGGAAGTTTTCCTCCCGTCTGGCTTCTGTTGCCTGGCGCGCGGAGCGGGTAGAGGCCCTGGGAAAGGGTGGGCTTGGTGCCTGCTGAAGGGTAGGTGGGTGTGGGTGACCCCGTTTTCCTACACCGGCCCCTCCCGCCTTTGCCCCGGAGACCTTTAGACTGTGCGCTTGGGGGTGACTTTTCCTGCCTTTCTCTTCCTCTCCCTTTCCCGGCAGGTGAAAACTTTTGGCTCATTTGGAAGCGGCAACCAGGACAACCTGACAATGTACATGGATTTAGCAGACGGCATCTTTTTGAACCAAATCATGTTGCAAATGTAAGTTATCTTCAGGGAGAAAGGAGAGGATGATAATTCAGAACGTTGAAGGTTGTAGAAATGGAACGTGAAGTTGAAACGGGGGTGCTTTGCAGGTGGGGTCCCTGGTATCTCAGTATGAAGGCGACTTGTTGCCATTCTTCGGGCTGCAGAGCATTCCAGGATAGCAGGTTGGCAGCTTGTTTGGTAAAGGAAATTTGAAATGGAATGACTATCATCCGCTTGGTGTAGATAGCACAGTGGACTTCAAACTCAGATATTTGAGGTTTGAGTCCTGAAATGGAAACAAAACCAAACAAAAACCCTTTTGGGGGGCAAGGAACTGTAACGGAGGGTCTAGTTACAGGAAGTAGCTAGGGTGGACCCGGCGCATCCGTGAGTGACTATAAAGTTTCACTGTGGGTTGGGATACCTGTGTTTCTGATCTCCTTTCCATTTCATCTTACATTTTCAGTTGCCCCGTAGCAAGTGCAATTGGTTAAGGCCCTTCCCCTGAACTGGATTTGAAGTCACTGTGTTGAGAGGCCCTGGGAGTCTTCATGCTGTGGTACTGTTTGTCTTGAAGCACTGGTAGCTTAAACAGGGTGTCAGTGGAAGTTACACATGCTAGCATGTGTGACCACATCCTTTCCTGTTGCTGAATTCTGCAGAGCCTGTTTGATTGACAGCCTGCCACATGTAGGTGTTGGCTCTTACCACTGCATTCTGTTTTTAACCCAGAAAGTACAGGGAACATATTGGAACTGAGCGTCAGCATGATTCACGGGCGCTTGAAGCAAAATAAAACATCCTAATGTTCTCTGTGGATCAGCCCCCTTCTGCCCACCTACTCACCTGCAAGTAAGCGAGTTGTCATACTTGAACACGAACCCATTAGCTAATGAGAATCAGCTTTGCGGCCCACACAGGAGGAGCACTTAGCTTCAGCGTGTTCAGAAAGTAGTTTAAATAGATCTCCTTAAAAAGGCCTGTTTTTAAAAATTCCCTGGGAACACTCCTCCTTTTAGTAAGTCATTGGGTGTCATGTTGTGTGAGAGACACTTCAGTTTGCCTTTTTTTTTTTTTTAAAGGCACAACTGATCTTACCAATCTCGTGTTTGGTTAGATGCTAAACAGACAGATCTGTTGCCAGCTTTGGCAGCTCTTGTCTGAGAACATTGACGAAAACGAGCTTTCCTGGGGTTGTCACGTGGCATATTTAAGTTCTGGCAACTCTGCCCCCGTTTTGGTGGACCCCGAAAGTTACTAGATTCTGGTGGTGCGGTGACCAGTGTGTCCTTAGCCAAGCCCAGGACTATTTAATTAAAAACAGCAGTATCCCCAGCCTTTTCATTCAGTTTTTACACCCAGGCCAAGGGGAGAACAAAAGCCCTAGGACTGTTTCTCTTTCTTCCCTGACCTTTGGAATTCCTGAAGCGTTTACCACTTGCTTGTAAATCAGGAGAGCCTGCTGGACCATTCCTTTGAGAAATGCCAGCTCATCACTCGTTCACACTTGGCCCGTGGCTAAATTCAGTTTGAAGGGCTTCTCCGCTTCCCTTGACAGTTTTAACATGGTCTCTCTGTGATATGCCAAGGTAATCATTCTAGAAGCAGGAGCTGATAAGTCCGAGGCTCTTAAGGACTCAAGCCGTGTTTCTGGTGCCTTCTGGCCAGGGTCAGGAAGAGAGGAAAGGATACCGGCAAGCTGTTTGGGTGGCTTTCCGGACGAGGAAATCAAGGAGTGAGTGGCTCCAGCAGCATACAGTTTACTGATTGGATGATCAGAATAACCTTCTTCCAGGTGATAGAAATCAGAACATTGTTCGCACCTGGAGGTGGGTGGGGGTCGTCTGGAAGGGAGACACAGGTGAGCTTTGGGGGATGGTAATACTGTTCTGTATATTGGATGAAAGACTTCAAGCTATGACTTATGATGTATGCCTATGACTTATGATATATGCATTTCACTTTATGTAATTATCTCAATTTTTTTTTTTAAAAAAAGCGTTCCAGCCCTAATGTTGACAGCCTAGGTAGCCAGCCAGGGTTTGAACGCTAGGTCGGCTTATACTCGCCAAGTAAGGCTGGGCCCACCGCTCAACACTTTAGTTTGCTCAGCTGTAAAATGGGAAGTAAAGTGCCTCCTTTAAGTGATGATCGTGAGCATTAGAAAGGGGATGATGTGTTGGCGATTAGCACGGTGCTTGCCACTTAACAGGTATTAGTGTCAATTATATATGTGCCATCTTAATCCAGAACGGATTTGAGGCACCCCGTAGGAGTTTCTCCAGTCTGCCTTTCTCTCATGTTATTAGTCTCCCAGATTACTGCATAATTCTTAGCCTTGGTCCTTTCTCAGTGAGCGCGAGGGCACAGCTGGGCTCTGGGACCCGTGTCCATGCCCCGTATCTGACACCGCCCGTACGCCTCTGTGTTCACTTGTGCCAAGTGGAGAAATGTCAGGCTAACTAGCAGGTAAGTGATAAGGCTGTTCTGTCTTATCTCCTATGCTCGTAGCTCCAACTGCGTGCTATTTGCTTATTTTGATAAATTCTCCCCAAGTCGGTAAGACCTGGGAGAATCGTAGAGAGCCGTGCGCTTAAGTAGGTTGCCGGAGCTCAGATAAGAGGCATGTTACCTAACACTTCAGAGCCATATGGACGCCGGCAGGGGTCACGTGGCTGCACCTAGGCATTGTCTCTGGCAACTGAAGAAGGCTGCCGTAGTAGTCTCTTGGCCCTGGCCTGGCGGTGACATCAGTGCCTGGAAGCGGGAAAGCCCTGTGGGCTCAGCTTTCAGGGGGGGCCCAGGTCCAGGAGAATTCTTGACTGAAAAGCATTGAGTGGCTTGGAGCAAGTTGCATGGGGCACCCTGCTGAATGGTTCCTCTGTAAATGCTGCCTTTCTGGGCGATCTCCTGGTGCCCAGGGGAAAACAAGATTTCTGATTCACTTTGGACACGTTTCTCACTGTATCGTAGCAGAAGTATTTAGGCACTTGTCTGCCTAATGCTCTCTGGATCCAAGTTCACAGTCCCCTCTCTGCCACTTACTAGTTCTGCCACCTTGGGCAAATTACTTAAACTCTCTAAGCCTCGACTTCCCGATCTGTAATAAGGGGATGGGGTTTTATAAACTTGGGAGGACTGAATAGGACTGTGTATAGAAAATGCCCAGGAAGTGTCTATCATTGTTGGAAGTGAGGCCTGGGGCCGAGTTGGTGTGTGCGCCCGCGTGCCTGAGCGCATCTGTACTTCTGAGAGCAGACCCCTTCTGATTTGAGGCGATGGCTGTTGAGTGCGGTTGGGAACTTGGGATTGGGGCCTGAGAGTTGTGCTCTCACAAGGCTTGTGGCGAGTCCAGCACTGTTTGCTTTATTCAGACTCCCTTCTTTACCTCTGGTGCTCCCTGCAAAATTCAGGATCTTTTTCAGGGGTTGGAAACCTCCCCAGGCCAATGGGAGAGTTTCCTAAGTTTCTAAAAGGTTTTTGAAGGATAATTTTTCCCCCTAGTGTGCTGGAAGAGGAGTTCTGTTCCCATTCTGCATGTGTGAAAGCTGAGGGTAAAAGGGCAGGTACTTGTTAGTTGAATGGGTTTGTGTTGGCAGGGAAGTATTAGAGCAAATAATTTTTATTTGTGAACTTACATGATTTCCTTTTTTGGCTACAGAGTATGACACTCTTCATGGGGGCTTTGAGTCCTTAAATATTACACCAAGGGTCGCCTGCCTGGACAGTTCAGTCAGTTACGCGTCTGACTTTTGACTTCACCTCAGGTCATGATCTCACGGTTCGTGGGTTTAAGCCCCTGGTCAGGCTATGTGCAGACAGCTCAGAGCCTGGAGCCTACTTCGGACTCTGTGTCTCCCTTTCTCTCTGCCCCTCCCCAACTTGTGCTCTGTCTTTCAAAAATGAATAAATGTTTAAAAAATTTTAAAAAACAGGTGAGCAAGAAAACTTACCTATAATTTTTTAATTTATTTTTTACAAATAGTTTATTGTCAAATTGGTTTCCATATAACACCCAGTGCTCATCCCCACAAGTGCCCTCCTCCATGCTAAACTTACCTATAATTTTACCATGTAGAGGTAGTGATACTAATCTTGTGTCTTCTGGTTGATGGCTGTAGTACGTGGGTATATGTTCCTCAGTGTATTTTAATACAAACGGGCTCATGCTGGNTATTTTTATTTATTTCTAGGAGAGAGAGAGAGAGACAGCATGAGCAGGGGAGGGTCAGAGAGAGAGGGAGTCACAGACTCTGAAACAGGCTCCAGGCTCTGAGCTGGCAGCACAGAGCCCGACGCGGAGCTTGAACCCACGAACCGCGAGATCATGACCTAAGCAAAAGTCGGACGCTTAACCAACTAAGCCACCCAGGCGCCCCGTTGCTGTTGTTTTTTTAACTTTTTTTTTTCCTGTGCTATATTGTGGACATTTGCTCTGTGTCAACATATCATTTCTTGATTCAGGTTTAAATTTTGGAAGTCTTTGGAATATAATCAAAAGTTGGGGGCTGGCTTTCACAAAGGAGGAGGGGCAGGGTTGCTATAAACCTAAATCATAACTCTTTAAAATTCTAGGGCAAGTTGATTTCCTTTTTTCTAGTTAGAAGTTTTTATGAGAAGGAAGCCCTGGGGGCCCGACACTTTGGACTTGGGACTCTGCAAGTTGGGACACACTACCAGGTGTCGCGCCCCCAGTGCCTCTCTCCTGCCCTCTGACATCTTGATATGGGGCCGTTGGGCTTTCGCATTCTAGGGCTGTTGTGGAAGGAAGATCCTTGTTATGAATGATGGCTTTGGGGGACATGCAGTTGTGCAGTGGTTATACGATGTCCTCTTCCTGAGATCTAGGACCAAGTACGGTCCAGGTGTGCAGGTGCAGACCTGGCCTTCGCAGAATGACAGCCTAGGCCTGGATGGATCCTATAGTCCTTTTGCAGGTGAGCACCCTGGGGCCCGGAGAGCCTTGGCGAGTCCTGCATCCCCGACTGGAATCCGTGCCTCCTGACCTATTTCCTGCAGCACGGAAAGGTGGAGGTTACTCAGTGCTGGGAGAGTGAGGATGAGCATTACTTAACCCTGGTTGACTTTTGTTTCCAGTTGTTTCTTCATAACCTCTCTACCCTGAGAGCCTCAGTTAAAGGATGAGAGGACTAATGATTGCGCTAATGAGTCTAATTACTCCTAGGGTTAGCATCCAGGCGCTTTTGGAGTGTTGTTTCCTTTAGCTGAACTGGGAGAACAAAAGCCGAGATGGTCAGAGGCTTCCCTGCTGTTTTCTGAGGGACGCCCAGGCTGCCCCCCCAACCCCGTGTGTGTGCTGTGCCTTTGCCCCCTCAGTGAACGAGGGGTGTCCCACCGCACGTGCCGAGGCCGCTGACTCAGAGCTGGGACCACAGTAGCTAATCAGAAAAAGCCCTGCGTGTTCTCGAAGTTCAGTTTTAAGAAGTACTTTAGTCACATTATTGTTTAGTCACAAATTGTTTCCCCTCTCTTGAGCTCCGTAAGGAGAAGAGAAGTGTGCCTTTGAGATAAATTATTTGTAATGTTAGGTGTACTTCTGTAGCTAACGGTGCTTTTGCGATTTAAGTTCTGAATGCCGCCTCTATTCCTTAAATTAATTTCCACTGAACTGTTAACCTTTGTTTTCTCACTAATGAATGGCTCCAAGAGAAACCTAACGTGCAAATGGCTTGGCCAGACTCCATCACTGTGTGGGGACAATAAGACATGTTGTCACATGATGGTTGAAAAGAGAGTCCCTGGATGCCCCTAAGGTACCCCTGTGATGATTTTAGGGGATGCAGGATGTTTGAACAAGATCCGTGGTTCACTGACAACACATAACACGCAAAGGGGTTTGTGTACACACGATACAGGGTAGGGGCTCGTGGCGTACATGTCAAATGTGTCACGGCTGAATTCCAAACAGTCCTACTACTTAAAAAAAGATTGTACTTCCAGTGACATTTAAGAAGATTTCTATTTGTAGATTTTTTTTTTTGTCAGTTTTCTGTTGATTTTTGGCTTTGGGATGAGTCGTGTGACACAGAGGTTGATTTCCTTAACCCCCCCATTTCTGTGCTCACGTCTCCTGTGGGGCGATTCCCGAGGAAGAGGCTGACTCTGCCTTCTTTCACGCCACCCCCGGGAGGTTCGGCACCCTCTTCATGAGGCCAGGATGACAGATGAAGCCCTGAAAACAGCCCTCATTTCAACTGGCCCTCCATGTGGAGGATGGGACAGGCATCTGGGGGGATGGGGGGGCTTGGTTATGAAAAGCATCATGTGGTACCTGGGAAGGCAGAAGCTAAATTTCTTCTCCTGACTTTGTTCTCTTCACGTAGGAAACATTTTTGAAAAATGTCCTGGATGTAGATGAGTGGAATGATAAATCACTTGATTCAGATTTCTAGTTTTATCGCAGCTGGACTTGACTTTTGCCTGAGATTGGAAAATAAATGACACTTTAGGGGTTTCCCACGTGAATTATTTATATTTCTGCTCTTAGCCTTTCTTGCTAAGGGTGCCTTGTAAGCCATGTCCTGTCACAGACTCGGGTTTTTCAGGGTAGAGTTGTGTCCCTGAAATGTAAATCACAGGCAGCACAGGCCTAGACCAATCTGGTTGACGGGGTGGGGGAGAGGGGATCGAACTTTAATGATTTTGATTTATTGTCAAAAAGTATCTTTTTTTCCCTTTTCCTTCTTGGTATTTCATATATTTTGGTCTGTTTGGCTTTTAACATTTATGTTTTTAAGTCTATTTTGAGAGAGGCAGAGACAGCATGAGTGGGGGAGGGGTAGAGAGGGAGAGACTGGGAATCCCAAGCAGGCTCCCCACTGTCAACACAGAGCCGGAAGCCAGGCTGGAACTCATGAAACTGAGCTCATGACCGGAGCCAAAACTGAGAGTTGGACACGTAACCGACTGAGCCACCCAGGTGCCCCTTAACTGGGATGGGTCATTGGTTTTTATACAGTATAACTTTTTGGGTCTGCACTGGCATTTGGTGGTGGATTATGGGTGCTCCTAGCAGTAGGGATGGAAATAGCATTGCCTCCGGGCCTGTGGTGGGCTAGGTGCTATGGGATGGGGGAACAGGGAGGTGATGGGCCTCCTCCCCACCCCTGCCAAGGTCCTGGGCTTGGTAGTAGCGGAATAAGGATTTGACGTGATCCACGCTGTCACAGCTGCGTACTAACTGAGGCTGGAGCACTGGCTCTCACCTGGGAATGGGGTGCATGGCAGATGCTGGGATATAAGGTTTCCATTCTCTTCCTCCTCTAGAGACCCCAGGCCGACAAATCAGCGCATCAACAAGCACGTTAACAACGACGTGAACCTCCGCATTCAGAACTTGACCATCTTGGTGAGAAACATTAAGACCTACTACCAGGTAAGGGCTGGGAACTCCGTCCCCCTGGGGTTCTGCTCTGCAGCCGGCAGTATCGTCACTCAGACGGTTTCCCCACAGGAAGCCGAGAGGAAATGGTGCTCATGGTGAGGCATCGACTTGCTAACGCTTGGTGTGTTTTCACCATGCTTGCTCTGCATTTTTTAGGGGGTGTCGTGAGACAGGTCAGATGTTGGATCGCTTTGTCCAGTGAATGTCCTTTGAGCTCTGTGCTCAGCATCGTGTGTGGTGGGGGTTCCCAGGGACGGCCCTCCATTCACAGCCGCAGCCTCGAGCATGCAGCTGAACAGGGACCGGCCCCAGGAGGGGACCCCTGATGTGATGTCGCCCACAGCTCAGTGAGCGTTTGTTCAGGGGCAGCTGCAAGGGTTGAGGTAGGTAGGGGACCACAGAAGGGTTATACTTGAGCCCCCAGCTTGCAGACAGGGGTTCATGGTGTGGAGTGTCCGCTTGTCAGGGTCTCCTGTGTCTCACCGGCAGATAGGTGATGGGTTGGGCAAGGGGGCCTGATGGGGAAAGGCTTTTAGAATCCCCATCCCAGCCTTGGGAAGGTCAGGTGACTGTCTTTGACATTGATTGTAAATGGATTTTTTAAAAAAAATTTTTAATGTCTATTTTTGAGAGAAAGGCGGGGAGACAGTGTGAGCAGGGGAGGAGCAGAGAGAGTGGGAGACAGAATCTGAAGCAGGCTCCAGGTTCTGAGCTGTCAGCACAGAGCCTGACGTGGAGCTGGAACTCCCAGACCGCGAGATCATGACCTGAGCTGAAGTCAGACGCTCAACCGACTAAGCCACCCGAGCGCCTGGATCGTAAATGGATTTGAATTGTGTATCTCAGATCCCAGGTTTTCAGACTTCTTAGCAATGTAACTTCTTCCCCCCTGTGCATTTTCCCCAAAGCCCCAAGTGAAGCTCTAGTGACTCTGGTTGACTTGAGGGACCCTAGTGTTCTCTACTCAGCTCCCTCCTCTCTCTCTGGGGATCTTGGTGGGTTCCCAGGACCCCAGGGAACACCGTCTGAGAACCACTGCTCAAGAACAGATCTTTTCCAGAATTCATGCCAGGGCTTCACTGATTGCTTGGGCAGATTCTGCCTCTGGGACCTATTCCTAGCATCCGCCTCCTGGGCTGTAACTCCATCTCGGTGCTGGGGTTTAGGGGCATCGTCAGAGTGGTGAGGTTCCTGCAGATGTGAGGTGGTCGAAGGCTCCCTCTCTGCCCTGTATCATGCAGTGGTTGCTGGCTCTGAGGAGAGCTGAGGCCTCCCGCCGGGCTGTGGTGGCTGCAGGGGCCCTTGTTCTGACCCAGTACGAATTTGGAGATGGACAGGAAAGGGAGGGAATGGCCTGTGTCTGGTGTTTTCTGGTGTGGTTGTTTCCACCCTCTTCTCCTCAAGGTCGGGGTGTGTGAGAGGAGGCTTCGGTGCTAGGATGCTACCCCAATTCCCAGTGTGGCCAGTTCCGCAAGCCACCTGAGCTCGTTCCATGCACCGTTGGTGGCCCAGCACCGTGGACTCTGAGCAGCCTCTGGGAGACGTAGGTCCAACCACCCCCTTAGTCCCAGGTCGATGCCAGTTGTGCTGAGGAGGGGGCCCGAGCCAGCTGGGTCTGTGGGGGGAAGTGGGTTTGTTTCCTCACCTGAGGGGTGCCACACTCAGGGCCTGGCCTGCTGCAGGCAGGCGGGAAATACTCTGCTCGTGTTTCCCTGGGGGGCAGCCACAGGCAGGGGAAGCTGGGTAAAGGTGATTGGCCTGCCGGTGAACTTGAGCCTGGGCATGGAGGGGGCTGTTCAGCATGTACTCAGGGTTTGATCCCTGTCTGCAGGCACTGTTCACAGTGAGCGGGTGCCTTCGATGGTGGTGTGCTAAGTGCCAGGAGAAGTGGATGGTGGAGACAGTTCGAGACACCAGACCTTTAAGCCCTGCTGCAGGGGTGGGGAGGGGGAAGGCTTCTTGGAGGAGGGGCGCCTGAGTGGACTCTTGGTAGGTAACTGAGTTTCCACGTTTGGAGCATCATGGGAAGGAGGAAAGAGGAAAGGATGTTGAGGCAGAGAAAGACCTGGAGGCATGAGACAGGTTTTTCCTCGATCTGTCAGGGGCCACACTTTCCGCAGCTGCTCAAATGCAGGTCTGCTCCACTCAGTGTCAGATGAATCCGAACAGGGGAGGGTGTGAACGTAAGAGATCCCGAAATTCTGAACCGGCTTGTGAGGCTGGCCGGGGCCAGCTGCTCTGTCCATAAGTTGCCAGGTGTGTCCCGGGCCCCAGGTGTGGCTGGGAGGTGGTGACCTCTCCCAGGTGGCCCCGATGACGTGGAGGTCAGGTGGAGGTGATGGCCATGCAGGTGATGGCTGTCCTCGGCTCCTGCTAGCGCAGGAGGTCACGCGCTGATGGTGAGCAGTGGCTCCCGACAGTCTGGCCAGAGGGAGCTTGACGCCCATTTGAGCCGGTGTCTGTTTGGAGGCGGGTTGCTGCTCTGTGTCAAGTTCCAGAAGATGAGAAACGGGGAGGAAAGTTTCTAGTTCTAATGCACAGCTAGTCCGTTCTCAGGGCCCAGGAAGTCTCACAGGTGGAAGGGAGGACCCAGTACCCTTGTTCTGCTTCTGCACTGGTAACTCTCTGAGGGCACAGGAGCAAATATTTGCTGAAGGCACTTGCTCAAGGCCTCAGAGCCATTCTGGGCCCCTAGTCCTGCTTACGTGGAGAAAGCTAGCAGGCCGCTTGCTTTCTGGGCTGACACCGGTTAGTTGTGGGCAGTTGTGTGTATTTTTTCCTTCTGATTTATTGTAAAACTAAGCTCTGGTCCTATAAGTAATATGTGCTCTTTATAAACAAGTTGGAAAATAAACAAGTAGCGAGAAAAGAACCACCCACAATCCTACCACCTAAACAATCCCTATTAACGTTTTTACGGTTTCCTTCCACTGTTTGCATGAATGGTTTTTGTTTTACACCGCTGTGGTCATGCCGTATACACAATTGCATATCCTGCCTTTTTTCCTTCCACCTGACATTCGAGTGTAAACATAATTGGTTATTATTATTAAAGGTCACTCAAGAAAAGCTTCCAAGAGAAGTACAGCCCGAGTCCCTTTGTGAAAGCCATCCTGAGGGCTCAGGACGAAGCAAGAGAAGTGTCGTTCCTTACTGTTACAAGGGCGTCCTGGAAGGGCGAGAGGTTGCCCCCGAGGGAGTGGGACCCCTGCTCAGCTGTGGCTTTTCGGTAGACTTGAGACCTTGAGCCTTGCCTGTGGCTTTTCTGAGACACTGAGGTCACAGAAGCCAGCCTTGGGTCTTGTCCGCCAAGCAGTGGTTCTGCCCACTGGCTGTCCCCTTCTTTTCAGAGGCACTGTGGGACAGGGACAGTTAGAAAGGATGGGGACCTCACTTGAATAGAGTGGGCTTCCGTCACAAGGAACCTCGAGTTTTGGCTCTGAAAACCTTTGGAGACAGTGATCCTTGACCTTCTGCTGGGGCAGAAGATAGACGGTAGGTAAAAACCAGCATGGCCAGGCTTGGTCTGACCATTGGTGTGTCGGCCATGTCTCCGGCTGCCTCCTGACCCGCTGTTTGGACTTCGGTGCCGTGGGGGCCTAGAATCTGCATTTTCACAAGTTCTCCAGCTGCTAGTCTTGCCATCCTTCCAGCAGGATTGGGACTCTCTGGGCTTTCCCAAAGTGTGGTTCCCAGGCCACTGGCACCGTCATTGCCTGGGAACGTGTTGGAAGTACTGACGTCAGGCCCCTCTGTAGACCTCCCCAGGCTGGCAGTCTTTTNTGGAATCTGAAACAGGCTCCAGGCTCTGAGCTGCCAGCACAGAACCCAATGCGGAGCTCGAACCCCCAAACCACGAGATCATGACCTGAGCCCAAGTCGGACACTTAACTGACTGAGCCACCCAGATGCCCCCGGCAGTCCGTCTTAACAGGCCCTCCAGGTGATTCTGATGCACACTCTCATGGGAACCAAAGGTTTCTAGTGATGTCCAGAGGAGGCCCTTTCAGCCAGGTGACTCCTGTCCATCTGCCCCAGGACAGTGAGGCAGAGGAGAGGGCGCCTGGTTTGCTCGCTGACTCTCACCTAAGAACAGGCTGGTGGTCCGAGGTGGAGGTAGCAGCTCCAGGATGAGTCTCCGCGGACAGGATGCGTGCTGAGGCTCGGAGGGAAGGCAAGCTTGGACCAGAACCGTCTGGGGCCCCCAGCCACCCGGCTGGCCAGCCCTGAGCCCGGGACCGCGTGATGCTTGTTTCACTGCTCAACAGCCAGCCCCTTGTGCATCTGAGTCTCTTAAAAGTTAAAGTTTGGATTTCTAGAACGGTTCTTTTTTATATTCAGATTCTTGAGTATTGATGTTAAATGCGTGTTCATTTGACAGTGGGGCCAGTCGGAAAGTACGGCTAGTGAACACAGAAGTCCCTGGTGCAGCAGTGGCCGGTGTGTGTGTGTTCTTTGGAGTTTGTGCACGAGTGTCCCACTGCCGTTACCTGCCCTGGACGCTGCACCCTTGTGCCGCCTCCCGACAGCCAGGGCCTACTTGCCATGTCAAGTTTCTGAGGCTTTTTTGGCTTTATGCTGGCGGGAAGCACTTCAGAGGCCTGGATAAATTCAGCGTGTGGATCTTTTTGCCGGGTACACACATCTCTGTCCTGAAATCGAGACCCTCAGGCGGGTGTACGGACCCACCTGCAGAACTTACCCTGAAATGAGAAATTTGCGCAGTTTCTTTGAGCTCCTCCCTGTACTGATCATGTGCCGGAACAGTCTGCTTTCCCTCTCTGGGCCGCCTGAGCCCTCCTGTGTCAAGAAGAGGATGGGCCCTCGTGGGCCCCAGATTCCACAGTCACGCGATGGCCAGAGACATGACAGGTCCCCTCAAGGAAGCTTTGTTTTACGAGTTCCTTGAACTTGGCTCTTCTCAGCTCTGGTCTCTCGCCAAGATCAGAAGGCCACAACCAACCCAGAATGTTGTTCTTTATCTCAGAAGAAAAGCAGAATAAAGAACCTGGCATTGCCTTATCTTCTGTAGTCTTTTTCCTTTATTGCTTTGAAAAAGTGAAGTAGTGCAGATGGTTATAAAGAACTCTGTGTCTCTGTTAAAAATAAATATGAACATGTGAGTATTGTGCATATCTGCTTTAGGCTCCCTCCCCTTAACTTTCTCTGATTCTCAGAAGTCATGTTTGTGTGTGTGTGTCTGTATATGTTGTTTTGTGTGGTACCTTTAGGTAAAAGTTCTGTATACTGCCCATACCTTTTACTCACTCAGCCTCTTTTGGGTATCTGATTTCTGTAGTGGTTGCATTTGATAAGCACAGGCTGACTGGCTAAAATTAGAATTATCTCTAGAAGTGTGTGCCCTCGGTTGGAGAAATGAAAGACTTTTATCAAAAGTAAGAATAGAAGGAAATGTACATTTGATATCGTTGGTGGGAACATAGTAAACTGCATGGGTCCGCCTCATTCATGTGGTCTGTAGCGCTTAGTTCAAGCGAAGCTGCCTTAGGTGGGTGTGACCTGCTTTGATGGGTAGGGACAGTGCTGAGGGGAGCTTACAGTCCACACAGGCTGTTTCTACGGTACCATAGTACCCCTGGAGTTTGCTTTGTGAATAGTAATACATTGTATCAAATTTGCAGGGGAGCACTTCTCCACTTCTGATTTTATAGAGGGGGTGCTGTGAGCTTTCACAGGAGGAGGAGGAGGGATACTCTTGATTTTGTAGCTTATATTTACGTTTTGCAGAAGTTAAAAGTAACATTTTTTATTAGAAAGATTTCTGATCGCAGATGGAAAAAATAAGGAAAAGTTCACCCATGATCATGCCACTTAGAGCTGCCGTGGTTAGTGTTTTGGTATTTATGCCTTCCATCGCTGCTTCTGTGTGTACGTGGGTTTCAAAGTGTGGATTATATCATCTGTGCTATTCATAACCTTTCTTTTTTTTAAAATTTTTTTAATGTTTATTTCTGAGAGACAGAGACAGCGTGAGCAGGGGAGGGTCAGAGAGAGAGGGAGTCACAGAATCTGAAACAGGCTCCAGGTTTTGAGCTGGCTGTCAGCACAGAGCCTGACTCAGGGCTTGAACCCACGAACCATGAGATCGTGACCTGAGCTGAAGTCGGATGCCACTCAGGTGCCCCTCGTAACCTTTCTTTTCACTTAACTGTGTGGTGAGCATTTTCCCATGGCATTGAACATTCTTTTGTTCTATGAATTTTAGTGTCTACGTGGCACTTGATCGTGGGGCTCCCCCATTATCGCTGATCCGGAGTTATTTCTGTCTCAGAATTATAAACAATACAACCATGAGCATACTTGGTACTTAAACCTTTCAACAAATGTTTTCATTTTCTTGGGATAAATTCCTGTTACGGAATTCCTGGGTCAGAGGGCATGAATACTTGGAGGACTTCGGTTGCTCCCTGCCAGAATTGCCTTGTTTCCCTCGCCGGGTTGCCCGGTTGCGCCCTTCACGCGTGGTGTTAAAGATGTGCAGTGTTGCATATTGCTGTTGAAGGGGTGATGATTTCTGTGTCGCGGCCGTGTGGACGAAGGTCTGAGGTTTTTACTGTACACCTGGGCACGCTTCCTGGTGCTGGAGTCTTGCTGGATGCTGGCTTGACTCTAGCAGCACAGCCTTCCGGCGATTGTGGTGTGCTGGGTGACAGAATGTGGTGGTGAGGCTGGGCGGTCCGGCCCCGGGACTGGGAGGCCTTCATTAGAGAGGCCCCTGCCTCCTGTCCCCATATCAGCAGTAGGAGTTCTTTTTCTGTTACTGGGCTTAACCCACGAGCTTTTCTGCTTCCCTGTGACTATTCGTGGTCAGTTTAAAGTTCATGAGGGAACCTTCCAGGCCACGTTGGGAAGTGAGCCTGAGAGGGGCGGTGGTCTGCATGGACCCCTCCTTTCCTCTTTCTTCCATCTCACTTCCTGTCCCTCATTGTCTCTAGTGCAGTGATGACATGTGGGATGAGGAAGCTCTGGGGGCCTCGAGGGGAGGGTGTCACTTGGCAGGGGTTGCCTGGTTCCTTTCTCTTTCTTGTCGTTAAGTCCATTCTCCAGGCCTGAGATGCCCTCCTCGGGTGGGGCTGGGGTGGGAGGGGCCACAGGGCACAGGAGGGAGTTCCCCAGCCCGGGAGAGGGTGAAGCTCTTGGGGAGCTTTCTGTCCCCATGACACATGGGGTGACACTTGTCCTGAGTCTTGGAGGGTTGACAAGGAGCCAGACTGGGTGAAAATGGGGTGTGTGGTGGGGGGGTGTCCGGAAGAGGAAAAGCACTTGCAAAGCTGTGGAGACATTAAGCAGCCTGAGCACTGAATAACTTCAAGGTGCTAGAGGTTGGGTGTCTTTGGGGGTGGTGGTGGGGGGGGCCCTGGAAAGATGAGGCAGTTCCAGGGGGCGGATGTCATGCTAACGAATTCGAACTTCATCCTAAAGGACTTGGGAGTCTTTGGAGAAGTTTTAAAAGGGAAGGTTTAAAAAAAGGCAATGCTGGCACCGATATGAAGAACAGATTGGTGTCAAAAGGGAACAGGGAGTCAGGGCAGATCATGGGGCCCTGGACCAAAGCAAGGGTGAGGGGGACGAATTCTGAGAGGCTCCATGGGGTGTTGCCCACGTGGGGCCTGCTTGGTGCCCCATCTGGAGCGAGCTTCTGGGAGGGGTGTAAAATGCTTTCCCAGGCCCAGGCGCACTGAGAGCCGCAGCACCTGGCCCCCACTCCCTCTAGGGCCCTGGGCTTCAGGGCCTGCCCGATGGGGTGGCCGTGGCTCTGAGTCAGCTGGAGGGGGGCTGCAGTAGGACCGTAGTTTTCAGGGCTGCTAGAATTCCCTTTTTCTACAATAAATAGAAGGCATTTGCTCCTGACCTATGACCCTTCCTGTCCTGCTAACCAGGGTGGGGCAGACAGGGCCAAAGACCCTGGGTCATGTGCCTCGTAGGCCCATATCTACCCAGAGGCAAGTTTTGTTTGTGCAAAATGGGAGACCAAGCGCCAGTGGAACTTGATTTGTTTTTTCTCCTTTTTGTTTTAGAAGAAATGCTATCAAGGCATATTAAATAGCAAGCAGGAACTTGGAGGCTTAGCTTTTTGTCCCCGTCAGAAGGCTGGGAAGAAGATAACCGTGCCTCCTCGGAGCCAGGCCCTGGCATTGTGGGGAAGAAATTGCTGTTCCCCATTTTACAGATTAGTGAGGCTCAGCAAGTAGGATACGGAAACCGCCCCAGAGAGCTGTAGGTTTTCTTGGTCGTCGGCTACTTGGTGAGATGCCTTTCTAAAAATGAAGCCTTCTGGGGCGCCTGGGTGGCTCAGCTGGTTAAGCGTCCGACTTCAGCTCAGGTCATGTTCTCACGGTCCTTGAGTTCAAGCCCCACATCAGGCTCTGTGCTGTCAGTTCAGAGCCTGGCCTACTTTGGATTCTGTGTCTCCTCCTTTCTGCCCCTCCCCCACTTATGCTCTGTCTCTGTCTCTCAAAAAATGCATAAACGTTAAAAAAATTTTTTTAAGAACAAATAAAAATGAAGCCTTCTGTAGTCCACTGTGTAGGGAGGTAGCTTGCTGTAGGTAGAGCATCTGTTTTATAAAGGTCAGCATGGCCACCAGGATCTGCACTGACACCCGGGAGAGGTGGATCTTTTTTTTTTTAATGTTTTATTTCTAGGAGAGAGAGAGAGACAGCGTGAGCAGGGGAGGGTCAGAGAGAGAGGGAGTCACAGACTGAAACAGGCTCCAGGCTCTGAGCTGGCAGTCAGCACAGAGCCCGACGCGGGGCTCGAACCCACGAACCGCGAGATCATGACCTAAGCGAAAGTCGGAGGCTCAACCGACTAAGCCACCCAGGCGCCCCAAGAGGTGGATCCTGAGCTCGGAAGCTTCATGTGGTGAGCCAGGCTGGGAGCGTGGCTTCCTGAGGCTTTCCCGTGTTGTGAAAACGAGTTTCACACCAGCCTGGAGCCCCAGAGGAAGGGACTGGATTGCTTCAGGCACCTTGTGAGGCCAGCACTTCCGGGGGCTGGGCGCTGGGTGGGATGGAGGGAACAGCTGGCCTCAGACTGCACCCTGCACCCCCCAGAGCAGCAGGAAGCAGAGAATCAGGGTTAATTGCAGAGGGTGGGGAGGGGTGAAAGGTGGGCCTGCTGTAATTAGTGGAGCTGGAACTTGGCCAGGCCATGGAGGCTGAAGGCGAGCAAGGGAGGGGGAGAGAGAGAGACAGACACGCGCACACACACATGCACACAAAGACAGCGGAGGCGGGGGAAATGTGTGTAGACACCATCCTTTCTGGTCTGTGTGGGTTCCCCTCCTGGCCTTGAGTCCAGACCTTGAATTGTCGGGGCTTTGCCTCCTGTCCCTGGGCTGCCTCACTCCTTCCCTCCCAGGTGCTGAGGGTGCCGCCCAGGGCCCCTCGGGCTGCCAGCTGGCTTGGGGCCCGAAAGTTCCGGTGTGGGATAGGCCCGAGGGACCCAGCAAACCTTTGCTTCTGCAAATCCGAACTTTGTTCTGGCTCCTCTCCTTCATCTGAATGGCACTTCTTTCCTGAATCCTGTTTCTGATACGTGTTCTTTCGCCATGAATGTCCTTCTCCACCTTTCGCTCAACTTTTCTCACAGTCAGTGGCCGTTCGTTTAAGAAGGGTCATTTTGTGAGCCCTTCTCCGAAGGTCTGGGCATAGAACAGAGCCAGTGGTGGAAGGTGGGGGGGGGGTCACCCCACCATCAGGCAGGTGGTCTGAGTTTTTGTTTTTGTTTTTTTGGAAGAAATTACACTTTTTTTTTTTTTTTCCTACAAATAGTTTATTGTCAAGTTGGTTTCCATTGAATTTGTGCTTCTGGCAGAATATTGGCTGAACCACCGCCGGAAACTCTCAGATGCCGAGGGTGGGCCGTGCTCCTTGTAGGTGCGGCGCGCGGCGTCCTTTTCAGCTAGTCGTGCTCACGCACTCAGCGTGCGGCCGGGACTGTTGAGGACCCGGCACTGCTGGGTGAACGAAGGTGGTAGAAACCACTTGGTTCATAGTACACTAGTCCCCAGAGAGGTGGGAAGCCGTAAGAGGTGCCGATGCCTTTTGTGACGAAAAGGAGGGAAGTGGCTTTCTCCAGTTCTGAGGGAAAAAAAAAAAAGAAGCGTCTCTCCCTTACCTTGGGTTTTGGTGTTTGATGCCAAGATCAGCATGTGGGATGTTACAACTACTTTGTCAGAAGGAGGCTCCGAAGAACTTGCCCGGGCAGGCTTCGCCCCTCTGTAAAGCCGCCCGCGTGGCTCACGTCCAGGGCTAAAAACAGTTTTTGTTACTCAGCCTTTCTTTTTGGAAAGGCAGAGTTTTTCTCCTACTTGGCCGTAGTGCTTGGGGCCTTCCGATTTCAGTCATTTTTCTGGTATTGAGGAGGAAGACTTGAGGAGGATGAGGAAGGGCTCGTCTTAAGTTGGTGGGTTCGGCAAGGACGAGGGACGTGCTGAGGAGGCCCCCAGTTCTGAGTGCGCTGGCGGTGTGTTGAGGGAAGGTGGAGGCTCCGGAAGGGCTGGGCCTTCTACACCCTGCAAGCTTTCCAGTGGTTTGGGATTTGGGTTTCTCAACGGGTTGACAGGTGAGGGAGGGAGGGAGGTGTTCCAAGTATAGGGCCACGCTCTGGCCCTGTGCCCACCCTATACCCTATGCCGATGGGGCACAGTGCAGGTGGGGACGGGGGACGAGCCTCCCATTCCTTCTGTCCACCTAGAAAAGGAGGCAGAACTGAAAAAGAACAAGCCCTTCGCTCAGCGTCTCAGAACCGCAGGTCAGGGAGCACCGAGGACGACTGAGTAACCAGAAAAGTCTCCTACTTGCGTGGGGAGAGCAAGGGGTTTTTATGAGAAAGAAGGAAAAGGGAGTAATTCCATGAAGCAGAGCAGGGAAAAGGAGAGAGAGCCTGCTCACGTGGGGCTGACTGGTTGAGCTGTTTCTGATTACTTATCTCGTTGATTATGTTATTGATGCCACCGGACACGACCATCCCTGCGTATGAATTAATTTCACCGTCCTTGTATGACACAACTGACAGTTGCCCTGTTGAAATTTTATGAGCAACTGCTAGTAAAACAGTCGCCACTTCGGGCCCCATTCAAGAGTTCGTATCAGTTGGAAATGAAAATGGAGCTTGAAAGCGGGCGTCCAGACACATTCTACGGTGGCACCCTTCCGTTGGCTGGGAGGGGGTGGCACTTTAGCCACTGGCCCGTGGAGTGGATGAGCAAGCTCAGTGTGGCGAAGGCCAGGAAGGCGAAGCCAGAGGGGGGAGAATGAGATGGAAGCTGGGGGGCAGGGGCAGAAGTAAGGGCAGACTCCGCGGCTTTGTCAGGTTGGGTCATTTTATTTTTCAAGGGTCTAGAAACTTGTGTGTCCCTGTGCCTGCTGATGTGACTGAGGGTGGATCCTCGAACCTCCCCTATAAAGTGTGGGTAATACCATATTGCAGGTTGTCGTGAGGCTCGGGTGAGATAGTGCCGCGTGTCTAGAGTCCGTGAGCACTCATGGCAGTAGCTCCTCTTCCAGGACGACCTGGCGTTTGGTCTGCGTTTCATCCTGCAGATGAAAGAGCCAAACACAGACAGCAAGAAAAGGAACCATAAGCTTCTGTCTGCAGAGGCGGGAGGCAGAGGTGTGGGATCCTTTGAGCTCACCATGCAAATTGGTGACCTTGGGCAGCTTTGTCTCAGAGAGTGTTTCTTTTCTTTTTTTTTTATTTAATTTTTTTTTAGTGTTTATTTTTGAGAAAGAAACAGGAGAGGGGCAGAGAAAGAGGGAGACCCAGAACCTGAAGCAGGCTCCAGGCTCTTGAACTGTCAGCACAGAGCTCGATGCAGGGCTCGACCTCACAAACTGTGAGATCATGACCTGAGCCAAAGTCAGACACTTAAGTGACTGAGCCACCCAGGTGCTCCTCGGAGAGTGTTTCTTATCTGAAGATGAGGCTATTGATAGCGCCTGCCTCAAAGACTGTGAGGAGAGTTGAATGAAGGCCTTGCTCTGGTCCCGTGTGGGCTGTGAGTATAAGATGCCCACCACGGAGCAGAAGGTGTTGTGGGCAGATCCGCCCCTCTGGGTGTGCTTCATTGATTTATTAGTAAGTGGCTTTGGAAGGGTCCTTCCAAGAGATACACTGTGATTGGTTTGGATTAGTCCAAGGAGCATGCACACATGTGCTTGACTTGCCCTACACATTTTCCCCTGAGCTTTTTAAAAAGTTTACTGTGTGCCCATGGTGCACTGTCTCAGGCCTTTTATTTTACACATATTGTCTCGGAATTTTATCTGCCACCAGCAGTGAAACACCTTAAAAGTAGGCACTGCATCTTTGTGTCTCACCCCATCAGCGTGGAAACCCACGTGTCCGCATGTGTTAGAGACAAGATACAAAACAACAGAACCCGTGACTCTGGAGTAAGGAATTAAGAAGGCAAGTCCTGGCATTCAGGAAACCCATTATTGTACTGGGCCTGGACCCGGGGTCCTATCTCTAGGCTAAAATACTTCTACAGAGTTCCCCGACCTGTTGCTGCTTTCTAGACTAATTAGAAGACAGAGCCTTGGTGTGTGTGTGTGTGTGTGTGTGTGTATGTAGCGTTTGTTTATTTTCGAGAGAGAGAGAGAGAGAGAGAGAGAGCGCGCGAGAGAGCGCGAGCGCGCAAGCAGAGGAGGGGCAGAGGGAGAGGGAGACACAGAATCCGAAGCAGGCTCCAGGATCTGAGCTGTCAGCACAGAACCCGACAAGGGGCTCAAACTCACCAGCCGAACCGTGAGATCATGACCTGAGCCAAAATCAGACGAGCTTAACTGCTTAAAAGATTGAGTCACCCAGATGCCCCAGGGCCTTGCTTTTTTCGTTCTGTGTGTCCCTTGACTGCCTGACACATATCTGGGACTGGGGACCTGACTTTTTAGGAGGTCACTGGGGGCAGACCAGATTGGAGATGGCGGTGGGGTGGGGTGGAGTGGCTGGAGCCTTTGAATCCCACTCTTGGAGGGGTCCCCTGCTGCTTTCACACCAACCTGCAGGCTTTCATGTGGTGTTTGCTTTGTTGATGGAGATGCCATATGTCAGGTACTAGGGAGGCCCAGGCCCTGGGGGGTGGAAATTACATTGATTGTTTTCAACTTTGTCTAGCCTGCTTGGCTCCCCTGAGCTTTGTAATGTTTAGGCTTAATGGCTTTAAAACTTTAAAAATGAATGCCTCCTTTCCAAGCCACAGCAGCCAAACAGGCTTTTCTTCCTGCTCTTGTAACCAGTCAGAACAGTTTACTTTCCTTTAAAATGTGGAATTGTGGCTGCTTAAAGTATCAGAAACTCGGGGGCGGGGTGCGTGCCTGGGTGGCTTGGTCGGTTAGACATCTGACTTCGGCTCAGGTCATGATCTCACAGCTCTTGAGTTTGAGCCCCGTGTTGGGCTCTGTGCTGACAGCTCAGAGCCTGGACCTGCTTTGGATTCCATGTCACCCTCTCTCTCTGCGCCTCCTCCTCTCATGCCTTGTCTTCCTCTGTCAATAATAAGTAAACATTAAAGAAATTTTGCAAAAAAATCAGAAATTCTGCAGCAGTTTGGCACTTGGTATGCTAAGTTGGTCTTCTAGCCATGCCCTCCTTTTTACAGTGAGAATTCGTGATCTTGGAATTTTATAGCCTAGAGCTTGCAAAATTGGATTTTTCAGATGGAAAGGGACTAAGTTGCAGCTATAGGTGTCTCAAGGTTGAGATGCCAGGAGAAAGAAGAGTGGGTGGTTTCTGGGAACTCCAGACTCTTCTTTAGCTAGCTAGGGCAGTTAATCCAAAACGGCTTGCTCACACTTGCCAAGGAAAGCAGATGGGGACTGAAGTGTAGGTCACCTGGGAGGAAGAGGTGCTTAGTCTGACCTGCTTCTCTTTCCATCATCTGTCATTATCCTGGTTTCTTCCTTTGAGAGGTATACTCTCAGGCTGCCTTCGCCTTGTCTGCCCCTAGCCCATATCCCGGTGTGGGGGGGTGGGGGTGGAGGGGCTCTGGACAGTGTCCTTCCTGGACAGTGTCCTCTCCATTGCTCTTTAGACAGTAGACAGCAGGGTCTTTCCTCCCCTGGGGCAAGCGACCTGACCCCTCTAAGCCATTTCCTCCTTTGTCCTAGTGGGATCATTGAACTCGACTCCCTGGGTTAGAGTGCGTGCACCCCTGCGTGGCAGCTGCTGTGGGGCTGGAGACTGGTGCGGATGGACTGTGCCTGTTAACCAGGCTGTAGTACTTACTGTTTTTGCCCTACCCCTGCCCTCTCCCCTCCTGTGTCTTGTCTCGGTACTTCCTCCTGTCAGAACGCCTTACCTTGTTCCTCCTCTGTGAACCTGGGTTTAATTATCTACCTGAGCCCTGCCATTTCAGCTCCCACCTGCTTTCTCTGGGTCCTGCACCTGTTTGCAGCTTTTTTCTCAGGTCAGGGACTGGGGGCAATAAATGCCCGCTGATGGGCCGCTCTGCCACTTGGTGTGACCCCAAAAACAGTGTCTGAAAGAAGCCGTGCACCTGGCCTACCAGTGCCTCCTGGCCTGAGGGTCCAGGGCCAGCCTGAGAACTGCCACAGGCAGCTTTAGGTGACAAACTAGACTTCACTGTCCCTGCTGTAGTGCATTGCTTGCATTGAAACTCTGGGTCTTTATCCATCTGGGGTTCAAAAGGTGGGCAAAGCCACTTTGGTGAGCCCTTTAACAGCCTTTTTAAAACAAAGTAATTGGAATTGTCACCAGTGAAACTTTTTTTTTCCCTTTGAAAGTATCTTCCTCTAGTTCTGAACGACTGAGGTTCCTTCCCTGCTCTGGGAAGTCAAGGTTAGGCCATGGGAGTTCCGTGGCCATAATCATCCCTGTCTTCTGAAGGGTCCACTTGGGTTGGGTTCTTTTGGGAGTGGGGGGGGGGGCACATGGTGGGAAGGGGTGATCTGGTGCCCAAGTTCACAGATCATTTAAATTCCCAGGTGTGTGCGAGCTCCCAGGTATAGTCTCTGGAAGGGAGAGCTTGAACCGCTGGGGAAGATCAAGTTAGCAGGAACAGGGCCAAGTGGTCCCGATGGTTGCTGCTCCCCGGAGAGTCCCCATAGGGCCAGGAGCAACCAGGGGAACTGGGAAATAAATTCATAATGTGACTTCGAAATGTGAGTGTATGTTCCGATTTGGATGGAAGAGTTTAGAAAGTGTAAGAGGTAACTACCAAAGGGGGAAAAAACCCCAAAACCTGGTATACTCGGGAAAATTGAACTTTTCGTCTTTGAGGAGGCTGCCTGATTTTAGATCCCCACCCCTGTTCATAGCAGCATTATTCACAACAGCTAAGGTTAGAAGTAACCTGAGTGTCCATCTGTGGGTGGACGGGTGACAAAATGCGGTGTGTGTATACGTACAATGGAATATTAGCCTTAAAAGGGAAGGAAATCCTGATACCTGCTACAACATGGATGAACCTTGAGGACATCATACTAGACGAAATAAGCCAGTCACCAAAAGACAAATACTGCATGAGTCCACTTACATCAGGGACCTGGAGCAGTCGGATTCACAGACCTAGAAAGCAGGATGGTGGTTGCCAGGGAGTGGAGGGAATGGGGAGTTACCTCGTCTGATGGGATAGAGGAAGACTTTGCAAGATGAAGAGTATTGTGGAGGTTGGTGCAACAGTGTGAACATAGTAACGGTACTGAGGCGTACATTTAAAATTGGTTAAGATGGCAGATGTTCATGTGTACTTTACTTGGGTTTAGGTTGTGTGTTCTACCATAGTTTTACCCAAAAAAAGGACTGAACCCATACCCTTTCCTTCAGTCTCCAGAGACTGGAGAGAGGAGAGCCCCTGGGAGAATCACTGGGTTTTTTGGATTTTTTGTTTTGTTTTGAGCTCTGGGAATCCCCATAGTAAAGTGAGACCAGCTGTTGGCTTTTTGCATATGGTTCCTGGAAGGTGGCTTCAGTGACGCTTTTAAAAGGATGCTGCAAGGGTAGCTGTGGGCTTTACCGCTCAGGGTCTGGCAGTGAGGAACCAGCCAGTTAGTAAACAAAGAGGCTGAACTGGTGTGTGCTCCATGGAAACCTCACAGCTCCCTGGGTTTCTGCAGTGAGGGGCTCTGTGTAGCGTTGATACCTGTGAGATGCCAGCCTGCATTATTTCTGCATTTAACACACAGCTCATGGCATGCTTTGCTGAGTTAGAAGGTTCTCCACCCTCTCTAGTATGGTAATGAGGTGGAAATGCTCAAAGCATAAATGAAGAGGATGATAGAAGGCTTTTGTGGAACATATGGCTGGCTCTGTGCCAGATGCTAGTTTCAGATTCTCTGGAAGAATGAGGAAGATTCTGGAAGAAGAGGGCATCTAATAAGAATGTACGTGATGTTAACCATGAAGGGCTCGAAACCCCAGCCCCAACTTAAAAGTGGCATGTGTCTGCCCCACTTAGGTGGCTAAATGACCATGGGGAGCTGCTTGAACAGGGTCAGTCAGCCTTTTTTTTTATTTTCGTTTCTTTTTTCCCTTCACCTTTTTTTTCTTGTTTGTTGTAAAGGAAGAACCTTGTCACCTGCTGTCAGCGTAGGGATTTTTCCACATCGAAGCAATTAATCTGAAGTCCTGGCAGCCAGGATACTCCTGTTGATGATGGATAGTCCTAGGATATGAGGACTTTTTAGAAGTTCCCGCTTAAATCAAACCAGGATTAAATTGTCAGACACAGAAGCATCTCTTTCCCCTTGAAGTCTTCTGGGTCCAGGTCAGTGACTTTAGCTTTGAATTGGAATCCCATCTGTCCAGAAGAGAAGTTGGGCGGTGGGGGGGCGGGGAGCGAGGTAACATCACACTATTCCCATTTTGGCATCGGGACTTGGAGGGAGAGTGGATGGGGCCATTTTTCTTTTCCCCTTACCTACCCCTACCCCTATGTGACCTGTAAAGGCACCACTTGGCTGTTAGCTGCTGAGGCCTTAATAGGAACTAATCTGACCCTCTTCCAGGTGGAGGACAGGAATGCCTCCTGCGCCCCTCAGTTTTTCTTGGATCTGCTGCTGGTCTGGGGTCCAGACTAACATCCTGCTCTGGGCTAGTGGGCACTTGCTGGAGGGGAGGGGTCCTTTCCCATCTGGAAATGAGCCTTCTCTGCACCCCCACGAAGGAGACTTCGGCCTGCTCTACAGAACATGGTACCTGGATACTTGCTCTTCTGTCTTCTGTTGCTACCACGTAAAGGATGGTCATCCAAATAAGACTTCACATTAAAAGAGGGAAGGCAGTTTGTCTCCCCACCTTCCTGCCATCTCAGCGCATTAAAGTGGTTCATAGTTCACCGTCCTTCCTAGCCTGAGGCTCTTTGCTGAGAAGGGAATCTCTGGCTTTGGTGGGGACAGCTGGGGGTTATTAATACCCGAGGAACTCCTTCACACAGGCCCCAGGGGGGAGGAGTTTGCATCTCTCTCCCCGGGCACGCTTCAGAGGCACAGCCGGCTGTGAGAACAGGCCTCAGTCTTTATTTGGTTGAAACGTCATGTGTTGGAGTGTTCCGATCCTTTTTTAGTCATTTTCTGTGCTTCCCAAGTGGCTGACAGCTTGCCATGTGTATTTCTTGTTTACAGATCAGTTTGAGAGCTTAGTGTGAGCATCCAAGTGCTGTTGTGAGCGGCACACACACTCGCAGTGTGCTCTTGCCGTAGCTTGCGTCACGCAGGACCGGCTCAAGGCCTCAGCCTGGATCTAGAGTCCCCGTGGCGGACTGCGCGAGACGCCGTCGCCTGGGGTGTTGCTGGGGCAGGTGCGTGCCACCTAGTTCCTGCCTGGACCTCAGAGTGCAGGAAGCCCAAGGGTTAGAGGTGGCATCAGTGCTCTGGAAAGCTGGGCTGAAGCAGCCAGGAGCTCCCCTCATTCTGCATGAGCAAGAGGGTTAGGGTGGGGGACTGGGGCTGTAGGACGGGGGGCTCACCATGCAGTGAGTTAGCGCTGGAACCCAGCTCCCATGTGACCTGACACATCTGGTCATACGGTTATTGGGGCTCACTTACCACCCCGATCCTCTCGCGCGCTTGGCCCGAGGCACAGCCGGGACACGCCTGGGGCCTGATACATGTTCGTCTGTGGTGTTCAGGCTCAGGAGACCGTGACAGGGGCGTTTCAGAACGAGCCCTGCTGGGGTGTGGTCGGTGGAGTGTTAAAGCTGGGAGGGAAATGGGGAGAGACCCATTGTGCTGGGGCTCGCCCTGGAATACCTGAAGCTCCTAAAATGCCTCTCCTGCCCCTGCAAAGTGAGAGATTCACCCCTGCAAAGTGAGAGATTTGGCTTTTCACTGGCTTGGGGGGAGAGGGGGGTCCTTGAGTGTCAGTGTTGCTTCAAAGCTTTCTTAGATGCTTGTAATCAGATGATTGTCATGTGCAGCCGGCCTGAGAACCCCTAATCCTGTTCAGCCCACTCCGCGTTTAGCAAATGGGAAACAAACACAGGGCCATTGAATGGTTTGCTTTTGTCCCTTCTGCGATTTGGAGGCAGCTGGCCGCTGAGTCCAGGTCTTGGCTCCCGTCTCCCAGATTGCTGTGTGTCCCCTCCTCTCCTTGTTTCCCCGTCAGGCACCTTTGTGGGGCTGTGGAAAGTTGCCGGAGTGGCCGTGGTGTGCCTGGGTACGTGGTGTAGACAGATGGACCTGAGACCACCTGAGTGTGCCTCCCAGTGCCTTTCTCCAGCCTGACAAGACCGGGCAGGGTGGCTCCGGCCTCTCAGCTTGCACCTGGCTTTGGAACTTTGGGGAAACCAGAAAGCGAGCTCTGTGCTGTGTGTGCGGCAGCTGTGAGTGCTGTTCTGGAGTGGTTTTGTCCAGAGTGTGATTCCTGCAGTGTGTGCTGCTCAGGAGGCTTGGCCTGAGCGGGTTTCTGGGAGAGGACACAGTGAACCCGTAAACCTCACCTGGGCCACTTGGCCAAGCCTCCCAGGTCTCCACTGGCTCCTCCAATCATCTCCTCCCTGTTCTCCCCAGCGCGGCTCTCAGGAAAGCACAGAGCTCTTAAAACAGGAGACCGTGCACAGCCGCCGGAGGCTTCCCTTCTCAGCACAGGCCCTTTGAACCCAGACTGGCTTGTCTTGGAGCCCCGACCTGCTGTTGGTAGAGACCTTGGAGGCGGTTCTTAGGCAAGCGCATTGTTTCTGTTTTGGTGGCCACATGGTGTGATTATCTCGCTTTGAGCTTTAACCATCCAAAGGGGTTATTCCAGAGGGTCAGATGCTCTATTCCCATCTTGCTCCTTCTCTGCTGCAGGGCTTTTTGCAGAAAATCCTGGGTGCTCATTGCCCCCCAGTCACTACTCAGCTCCAGGCTGGCTACCTCTCAGAAGACCCTTCCTCTGCTGAGTGCCTACTGTGTGTCCACCGCTCTCCATGGTACCCCGGGTTCTGCAGATGCAGGAGCCGAGGGGCCGAGAGGTTCAGTAACCTAACGAGGCTAAGGCAACACCTTCACTGGCTTCAGAGCTGAAACTGTCTGATGACAGACTTCACAAACAAGGCAGATGATCTTTGCATAAACATTTTCCGTTTCCAACCATGCGGTTTATTTTCTTTTCCAGCACAAGCCCCTGTGTTAGAGGCCCCACATTTTGATGTGAATGGTAGCGCCACAAACTGATTATCCCCTTGGGCTTGTCGCTGTGCTTCTTCACATGTCCGTTTCCTCTTTTGTAAAATGGGAATCCTAACAAGAGTGGACTGGGGATAAATAAGTATATTTAAAATACTCAGGGCAGGGGACTCTGTCGGTTATGACCTGAGCTTGAGTTTGACTCAGGTCATGATCTCAAGGTGCTGAGACTGAATACCATGTCAGGCTCTGCACTGGGCATGGAGCCTGCTTCCCATTCTGTCTCCCAGGGCACCTGGGTGGCTCTGTGGGTTATGTGTCCAACTTAGACTCAGGCCATGATCTCGTGGTTGGTAAGTTTGAGCCCTACAGTGGGCTTCGCACTGACAGCATGGAGCCTGCTTGGACTTCTTTCTCTCCCTGCCCCTCCTCTGCTCTTAAGTGTAAAACTAAAAATAAAAAATTCTCCCTTTCCTGCTGCCCCTCCCCCACTTTTGCTCATGCTCTTTCTCTCCAAAAAAGAATATAAACAAATAATAAATACTCAGAAGAGTGCCTGGCACTTAGCATAGAAGTGTTGGCCATCACTGTTCCTTGCATTTGACAGTAGAGGATGCCTAGCCCAGCCCATTGCGTCAGGGTCTGGCTTCCTTCTCTGGCGGAGGTGCCATAGGTGGTCTAAGGGGCTAGACTGGCACTCTGGATCCCTCAAGTCCTGTCAGTGCTGGACGTGAGGAGAAAGGGTGCCAGCCTACTGGGGAATTGGTGAGGGTTCCCTCTGGTCTGAATAGTCACGTCCCACGCCAGGATGTGGGCATCAGGAGCTGTCTACACCATGCCACGCAGGCCACATGCGCAGAAAACAGATTGGCTTCTAGAGCAGAACCAGTCAGCCCCCAGGGCAATGAGCAGTCAAGATGCGATCATGAGGATGTGTGTGCACTCGTGTGTGCAAATTTACACAAATCCTGTTGGCTATGGCAGGAGTCTGCTGGCCACACTCACTTTAATTGTAGGTTCAGAGCGAAGGAGAGAGGAGAGAACATGCAGTCATCAGAAGATCTATAAAAAGTATGAGGTGGGCGGTTCAGGTATGATGACCCCCATTTTACAGATGAGGAGATGAGGCCTTGGCTTTGTTTCCATTCCTAAGTGGCTTACTCAGGGTCACAGACAGCTTGTGGGTGTCAGACCTGACATTGGAAACCAGGTCTTTCAGCTCCTGGTGCAGTGTTGTCTTCTGGGCCTCATGGCCCCTGAAGTAAAAATGCACGTGGATCAGGTTTCTAGGCGATGAGGAAGGTGGGTGGAGTTGTGTCATAAGCAGTAAGCCCTGTGCCCCGTGACAGAAAATGGGCTTTTAATACCCCCGGAATATCCAGACCTCTGCTGGGCACACCCCAAACTTCTCAGGAATGGCACTGACTTCTGGCTTCGAAGCCATCCACCACCTGGTGACCTGAAGCCTGCCTCCAAGCAGGAAACCTGGGGGGCCGTGGAGGGCTAGAAACCCCCCACCTTGGAGGGCTGGGCAAGTTGCAAGATGCCTGGCACCTTGCTGGTCCCCATGCGCTAGCTCCCCTTCTCACTGAGGCTGCGGGAGGCTCTGACTTCATGATGCTGCCAGGAGACTGCTGGGGGTCAGAGCTGGGGGTGGTCTGGGCCACAGGCCCGACAGGGCGTAGTGGCGAGTGCAGCCACAGGGGCATTTTTGGTGTTAAGGTTCCTTGTTTGGGCAGGAGAACGCTGCGTACGGGAGGGATGGGGGAAGGCATGTGGGGACTCGGGTTGGGTGACATTTGTTGGTAGGCTTCTTGTTTTCTTAGATTGTTAGAAGTATCCAGAATCTTATAGATGAAACAAACACTGGCCAACAAACCACTTTTCACCCGTTCTGATGCTTTGGCATCTTGCACCTAAACCCCGAAGCAATACCTGCTGGGGCACTGCGCTCCTGGTGGACCTTTGCTGTCAGAAAGGGAGAATTTGTGGGTGCTGGTCTTCTCACGTGGCTCATTGGAAAAGGCTCTGGGGGATCTCCGTGATCATATTGCAGTGTTTCATGGGGAGCAGGGACTTTAAAGAGAACAAAGGAAAGTTTGTCTTTGGAGAGTAGGCACCATATTGCCCTTTGATGCTGGGTGGGTGGTGACCCCTGTGCTGTGGGTTTGGGGAGCAGGGTGTGAGGCATCACCAGATTCAGCCGTGTGTCCTCCTCTGGGGTTCTCTGGTGTCCGAGGACACAGCGGGCCTGGATGCATGTGGGCCGTGACCAGGGAGGAAGGGGAGTGGGGATCGCAGAGCTCAGATTCCACATCATGCGGTGTTGGCATCACACTGATGGGCCTGATTCAGTGGAGCAGCCAAAGTGCAGGAGAGTGTGGCTGAGGGGTTCGAGGGGTTCCCAGGTGTGTGGGGGAGGAGCAGCGGGCTGCCCTCTCTCCCGTGTGCCAGCGCGTAGTTCACAGCAGAGTAGTGAAACACAGGGAGACTATAGTCTGCACAGGTGCTATATAGTCTACAGTCCTGAGACTATTTGGATGGTCCTCATGGTTTGGATTTCCATGCATCGATTCTCTCACCTCAGTCTTACTGGAGGCACCCGTGCGCCATGGTCCCCGGGTGTGGTGCTCCCGGGAGGCCTCCCCAGGATGCACTCGTGCGCCGTGGTCCCCGGGTGTGGTGCTCCCGGGACGCCTCCCCAGGATGCACCCGTGCGCCGTGGTCCCCGGGTGTGGCTCTCCAGAAGGCCTTCTCTCACACGGGGTGCAGAGTTGGTCTTCATAATGGAAATAGAGAGATGTGGCCTTTCTGCAGCCTTCGCAGCGTCGCCTGGTCCTGGAAAAGTTTAGACACACAGATAAATGTGTTTCACTGTCTCACTGTGAGAAAAATGGGTTTCCTAGAGTTGGAGCTGATCACATTTCGGTCGTACATCCTCTCCATTGGTGGCCCCGGCTCCCTGTCGGAGCGCGCAGCTGACAGTAAAATGGTTTATAACCTGTGGGAGTGCTTGTGTCTTTTCCCAGCGCTTCATTTCCCCCAGAACAGTGGTGTTCCCAGGGGTGTCCAGTTTCCCACTGCCATTCACCAAGCTCAGTCTTTAAGCAGCAGGAACTGGTTTTGCAGAGTAAACTGATACTTCCGTGGGGATCCTCAGCGCGAATGACGATGGGGCAGCTTAATAAGTTACTGGCGGACCTTTGAGGAGGCCAGATGACCCTGGCTCCTGGCCTTCTCCCCCACCCCCCTTCCTCCTGCTCCTTAACACTTGAGTGCACGAGCAGAATGAGGGAGGGCCTTCCCTTTCCTAGGCCTCGTGGGGGGAAGGGCTTGATCCGCAAAGGCAGTCTTGCCTGGGGCCCTTCACGGCAGGACCCTTCACTGGAGCAAGGCAGGCCAGGGCTTTGGACGGACCCCTTAGGAGATGAGGCTTTCTGTCCACCTGACCGCTCCGGGCTGGTGGTGAGAAGGAGGCTCCTGCAGGCAGCCGTGGGCTTTTAAGCTTTTGTGAGGTTTGGCAGGAAGGCCCTGGGGCTTGAGGAGCATGTCAAGTGCTGCCAAGGAGGTGCAGTGAAGCATGGGAGCCAGACCCTTGGGTCCTCAGCTCTCAGCCCGACCTTAGAGGCTGTTGTCAGTAGGATGAGAAGCCGGGATGAAGGCGAAGGCCCCCAGCCTGAGAGCGTGGCGGGGGGGGCGGGGGGGCTCAGGCGTGAGGACCTCATCCTCTCCCCGAGGGCTCCAGGGTAAGGGACCGGTGCAGCCGCCTCCTTTCCCTTTTACAGTACCGGTATTTAAAGAGGCATGGTCAGACGAGGCCATGTGTCCTGGGTGGGACAAATCAGGATTTACACCTTGCGTGGGAAAGTCTGCGCCTCGTGTCGGGATGGCTGTGGTCTCCCCTTGGGTTTTCTCTTGGAAACCAGACAGTCTGTGTGACCCCCAAGGGGCTTCTACTCTTGCCTCACGCCCTCCTCAGGCTGACCGAGACGTGGTTTTATCTCCTCACGTTGGTGTGGTGTCTCTTCTCTGCCCTCTCTGTCAACTGCTGGCTGACAGGGTGCAGCATGAATTGGGCTCGGCCCTGGGCCCCGAGGGGGGATGGAGAGACAGCAGACCTCCCCCGCTGGAGGAGCTTGGGGTTAAGATTCCTTCGAACGCGGTGGGGGCAGAGGCTGAGCTGGAGAGGAGACCGCTTTGTAAGGGCCTTCATCTGGAGAGCACTTCAGAGTCCGTTATTCCCACCAAAGGTGGCCGCTTTGGATAGAGTCCGCATACCGCCGGGGAGGATCTGTTCCCGCTTTCTGCATAATCTCTGGGTGCTGTGCTGTGGGGCCCACTGTATTGACAACGTCCTTGGAAACCATCTAGCCAGGGAGTGTCTCACGCTCGTGTGTGGATGGAGCAGGTGTGGGTGTGCGGAGAACCATGTGCAGAAGGGCTGGGAGACCTGGGTCTGTGGGGGAGAGGGCTTCAATCCGTAGTGATGTCTGCCGTGGAGGGAGGAGGAGGACAGCGGTGCTCCCTGCACGGTGTCATTTTACGCATGAAGAAACTGAGGCCCCGAGAAGGTGTGACGAGCTCTCTGTTTAATGGTGAGTCTGGGTCTAGACCCCAAGGCTGCTGGCCCTCGGCCCTGTGCTCTTTCTGCGGCCGGGACGTGGAAGAACCGGTCCGAGCCAGAGAGGCCAGACGCACGGACATGAGACAGGAGAAGATAGCCCACTAACCCTGATGAAGTGAGCTGGTCAGAAAATACACTGAAGACAGATACACTGAAGACGGAATCAGAAAGGAGACCGGGGGCTGGGCTTGGACTAGAGAGGGGAGTGAGCCGCGGCCTTGTAGGAGAGGCCTGATTGGGATGAAGGCAATTAATTGTACAGTTGCCTCCGCGAGACAAGTCCGGCCACCTGGGGCGGAAAGTACAGAAGCTGCTGCCTTCAACCCTCTCTTGATGTGTCAGGCTTTAAAACCTTGACCTTCAGTAGCAGGAGGAATGTGTGACTTCATGGGCATAGAGAAATGCGGAGAAGATAAAACCCTAGACCCAAAAGACGGTTTCCGTGTTGGCCGGCTGGTTTGTCGTATGTGCTGTGTCTCCGGGACCCAGGTGCTGGTGTTTCTGAGACTTGGCGTGTTTTGCCTGCCACGCGACCTCTTTGGTAATGTGCGATGGGTCTGGTGGGTCACAGCCCCCTTCCTGGGATAGAAGGGGGTTGGGAGACTCCAACTCCCTACAGAGAAAGCCCTTGAACCTTTAACTTACCCCAGTTCCTACACCCTTGTATGTCCTCAGCTCCCCCCCAACCATCTCACATGCTCCTGGGGTGTGCACGTGGGAACCCCCTCCCTGGAGTGTACTGCAGGTCTCACAAATGAAATATGAAATCTGTATCCACCCTCTCCCTGGCCCCCCCCCACTTCTGGGCTGGCCTCCAGAAACATACAGAGTGCTTCATTTTAAACGACACATGGTGGGGGGGGGGGAAGAAAGCATGTAATTGTGGTTAAGTAAGAAAATGCCAGTGTTCTTTAGAGAAGCATTCTGATGGAGGGGTGAGAAGATGGGATGCTGGAGGTTGTATGAAGATAATTTTTATAGCAAAGGGAGAAATGATGTATGAAGCTGGTCTTGCTCACCGCTGGATACATAGGACTAATTGTACTGTTTTTGTCTCCTCTTATCTACATTTGAAAATTTTCACAACCATGTTGTAAACGTGTATATAATATAATGGGATTCTTCTAGAAACTTCACAATGACCGTGTTGTAAAAGTATGTATATAATAGGACTCTTCTGGAGACTTTTTGGCTTGTGTGTAATTTTTGGTGCTCTTGCATTAAACTGCTCTGGCTGCTTTGGGATGCATGTCTGACTCCCCACACTGGCGCTTTGCGCTTAGGTCCTTCTGCTGCGTGTTGAAACAGATGTGCCTCCCTGTGTAATGTTTTCCGAAAAGTTGCAGAACAGTTAACCACCCCAAGATGACCAGAATTCTATCCACAGCATTCGACAGAGTTGTTTGGGTGCTCTTGTATAAATAGCAATGAGAGTTTTGTTTTTTTGGACAAGTATTTATTGGGCATCTATGTGGGAAGACAAAACAAACGCGAGGAAATGACATGGGGACGGGGGCGCTGGTGTCAGGATGACACCTCGAAGCTGGAAGGGGAGCCTACACGGCATAGCATGGAGGTGCTTTTTCACAGTGGGCTTGTCCAGTCCCCAGCCATGTCACCTCATTCTGATGTCCCATGACACTTCCGTTCAACCTCAGACCCTTTGGCCTTCACTTAGATGTTCACAGGGTGGACCCTTTCTCCAGTAACTAAACTACTGACCAAGAATATGCAGTTTTTGTGTGTTGATTTCAGACAAGCCCACTAGAACAAATGAGGCACTCGAGTGGGGGTGGGGGGCAAGCACCAGTTTAGGTACCTGAGCTGGCCATGGAAAGCCATCCCTGTCACCTGTCTCTGGAGCCAAGAATGAGAGCAGGAGCTGGAATGCAGTAAACAGAGGCAAGCTCAAGGAGCCAATGCTCGTGTGGCCCCGTCTGCCGCCTCATCAGGTGGGCTCACATCAGGGAAGCTTGAGAGTCAAGGGCGGTGGATGGCAGAGTGAGAGAATGCCGGCCATCGAAGACGGGTCAGACTCGGCAACAGCTCATCCCTGGCCTTGGGTGACAAAGGCAGGATCGTATACAGACTGGCCTGGGGTGTCTATGTTTAAGCCATTGACCCTGAACTTGATCCTGTTGAGGTGTCTTAGATGTAATCCTTGCCCTTCCAGCCTTTTCCCTCTGGCAGGAGTTGGTCTGTCCAGTGGGAGGCCTCTGTGGTTGGGAATACGGGATTTTAGAGTCAGGCTGCTGATGGGTCAAGACCTGGCTCTTGCACACGGTGGTGGTGCCAGTCAGTGTTTGCTCCCAGTGCGACGGGAGGAACTTGGGAGAGAACTGGTGAACTCTTGTGGGTGGCAAGTGTCAGCTGTTCTGTTTCTCCTCCTCTGCTGGAAGGAGTGCAGATTGGTGCAGTCACTTTGGGAAACAGACTGGCATTACTGCCGAAAGTTCAGCATCCACATACCTGATGGCCCAGCTCATTTTATGCCTAGGTGTGTACCCAAGAGAGTCTAGTGCGTGAACTCTGGGAGACTTGTACAGGGATGTTCACAGCCTTTCTGTTCACAACAGCAAAAGCCTGGAAACTGCCCAGATGCCCATCAGGAGAGGAATGGATGAATACACGGAGATGTGACCACACAATGGAATATTATACAGCTGTCCAAACAAATTAACTGCAGCAGCGTGCAGTGATGTAGATGGATTTTAGCAATATCATAAATATTAGGTTAAAAGAGCATATGCTTCCAAAGATTACATACACCATCATTCCTTTTCTTATAAAGTCACACAGCAGCTAAATGTGCTTCTTAGGAATATTTACAGATGAAGTTATAAAAAAGAGAGCAAGGGAATGTGCCCCTGTGATTCAAGATGGTGGTGCGTTGGATAGAAGGAGGTGGCGGTGGGATGGGGGCACCATCTGCTTAGTTGCAGGTTATTGTCAAGATCATAGCCTGTGTTTGGGGTGGTGGGTTTGCAGATGGTTATGACATTGTGAAAAGTAAATGAAAGCGAGCCATGTGTGACCACAGATGAGTGTCATGAGCCAAGGACTGTGATTAATAATTAACCTAGTTCTGTGCCTGTTAGGTCCAGCTTGTCCCCTCCGCCCAAGTTAGTTTTAGCAAAGCCTGTGATGGCCCAGTGTTCACAGGGAGTGGGGGGTGCTGCTTTTCCAGAGCCGCCCTCCGCCCGCCCGCGCGCATGCGCGCCTCTCTCTCCCTCTCTCTCTCTCTCTCTCTCTCTCTCTCTCTCTCTC
>NW_027532747.1:10401690-10414640 GCF_008692635.1 Crocuta crocuta
CTCTCTCTCTCTCTCTCTCTCTCTCTCTCTCTCTCTCTCTCTCTCTCTCGTGCCCCCCTTCCAGCTCAGGCCTCCCTCTTCTACTAATGCCTGCTTGCTGTAGTGACCTCCACGGCCTGTGGCTCTTTTCTTCCTTAACCACTTGTTTCCTGTGTGTCAAAGTGTCTTGTTACAGGTGGCCTCACCTACTGATCATTTCCACGTGTGTATATATTTCTAACTACTCGGTAATTTCCATGAGGCCAGAGGTCATGTTTTATTGCCTATGTTATGTGGCAGATTATTCCCAGCTCCTGTCCGCTCTCCCCTTTCTTCCTTAATAAAAGAAGCCCCAGCCTCCCTTCCAGCCAGCCATGGCTCTGGGGCCGTATTGAGTGCCACTTCTGTGAAGCCCTCCTTGAACAAGGTGGCTGCATGCCTTTCTCAGAAGGTGCCTTTCTCAGAAGCCCATTGCCTGGAATGCCTCGCCGTGCCCAAGTCCATGACACCTAGGGTGTCGCTGTTTTCAGGTCTTTGTCACTCCCAGAGGACTGTAATTGTCAGGGATCTGTCATGTAACCACCCCCACCTCCACGGTTGCCGGCACTGCAGGGTGCAGAACAGCTGTACCAGGAGTCCTGTGGGTTGTAAAGGGGCAGCAGGGTCTTGCGCTGGCGTCAGGATTCCAAGGAACTGGCCTTGGGTCCCACGTTCCACTCACCCGCAGGTGGTCTGAGCACCGCTTAACCCCCTGCACTCCACTGGCTCACGGAGTTAGGACGGTGCCTCTGGACGCCAGAGTTCATCAGCATCCGCCCCGTGCTGTGTGCTGTGATTTCCACAGCAGCCTCACGAGCTCAGGGCCTCCACTGCAGAAGCATGAAGTCCCCTCTCGGCCTGCCCTCCATAGCAGCCCCACTTCCCAGGACCGGATTTAGGGGTCCCCTGACATAGCTGTGCCTGTTGGAGGTGCTCTGCTCCCCACCTGCCGGTGCCAGCCCTCGGCCGGCACCGTGAGCTCTCCGCTCTTTCGAGAAGGCTCCAGGTAGACAGTGTGAGAGGAGATGAGCTTGCTTTGTCATGGCTTCTGTTTCTCTTAATTTTTCTGGCTAATAGCAGAGACCAGTGTCTTAGACACAGGGTGGGAGCCCCTCTGTTCAGGGAATGGTGGCCGTGCTAGTGGAGGGGGTGGCTCGTGTGTGTGTGTGAAGCCGCCACCAGAGTGGCCGGCCGGCCTGCCTGTTCCAGCAGTGCTGTTCCAGGCCCAACGTCTGGCCTCCTTTTCTTGGTTCTAACGGCCAGGGGAGTGGCACTGTGACTGTTGGAGTAGAGGCCTTTCTTACCGCCGCAGGCCTGGGGTGCACCTGGGCAGTCTGCCGGGAGATGGGCCTGTACCGTGGCTCACGCCGTGGTCTGCCCGTGGCCCTGGCTGGGACCAAGCAGCACGTCCCACTTCCTGGGTCTTTGCCCTCTGCTCCCGGATGGTGGGGGGTGGGGGGGGGAATTTCTGCTGACCTTTGCAGTAATCCAGCTCTCCTCTGTGTACATTCAGGAAGCATTGATGTGGGGCCTTCCCCACGCCCGACTACAGCCCCGTTCCTGACTGAGCTCACCAGTGAGGGTGGCTGATAAATGCCCATCTCCACCAGGAGTGTGCGTCCACTCACCGTCGTCACATCTGAGCACGCTGCCTGAGATAGAGTCGGGCTCCTTAAATACTTGCAGGTGAATTAGCAAATGAATGTAAGAGTGAGGCCGCCCATGAGTGCATCTGGGAGGCAGATGCGCTCCCCGCAAGCTGGGTGTAAAACGGGCACCTGCCCTACTCAACCCACGACGGCACATACACATTTGGACCTGAGGGAGATGTTCTTCACACACACACAGTAGGTGCTCAGTTAATGTGCACAGATGAGTCTTCTCTCGTCGTCTTCTGGAAGAGGCCACCTGCCATGGGGCGAGATGGGCACACACTGTCACCCAGCTGGAGTTGAGCTCAGGAACAGCTGGTGAGGGTGCCTTCATTTGCTCGAAGTATAGGTTCTCAGCTGGCCCGCCTTGTGACCAGGGGCTGGGGTGGGCCTGCGTGCCTTCACCCTCCCACCCCCTCCCACGTGTTCCTGGATTCTGGTGGTCCTCACTCCCACCTCACCCACATCTGAAGGAAAGCCCCCTTTTTCTTTTTTTTAAAAGGAAAATAAAGGTGTTTTTTGTTTTGTTTTTGTCTTCAGATCCTCACCCAGAAAGGCCCAGTTGGTCTAATCGAAGGGCACTGTTTCTGCCCCTGTCCTTTAGGGACCCACCGTCAGGCTGTTCACACAGTGCGAGCCCCTCCCCGTGCCACGCCCTGGGCAGCTGCAGGGAGGGAGATGCTCCAGGCGCCCACCTTGGGGACCCCTCAGTCTGGGAAGGACGCTTCACAAGTGAGGCTGGTGTAGCAGAGACCGCTCAGTCCGCAGCTCTTCACTGAGTGACAGAGAAATGCCGGTGCCTTCCTCCTGTCCCCGCAGCATTTTCTACCACAGGCGTGTCACAGCACTTTACCCCACCCGCTTACACCAGGGAGTGCCCCGCGTCTTCATTCCTAGCTCAGGCCGCCCTCACTCTTCCGTCGTGGCATGCTCTCTGACTCCGAGCCCCGGCCTCAGCATCCTTCTCAACCCAGCCCTCCAGGGAGCCACCACCAGTCACTGGCGCCCGGTGTCCAAGGCTCAGTCGTTAGGACCCCCTTGTTCTGGTGAGGTGCTCGTGCGACAGCTCCCGCGCTCCCTCAGGCTTCAGAGTGGGGAGTCTGACCCCGGGAGCCCACGGCGGGCACTGCTGGAAATAGCATCACAGGTCAGGGTGGGCCACTGCCCGCATGTGTCGCACTCCATGGGACTTGCTCTCTTGCCGTTCCCTGTGTCTGGAATTCTCTTATTCCACGTGTCCCCCTGGCTCACACCCTCTCTCCACTCCTGTTTGCTCAACTGTCACTTCACGGAAGGGCTTTCTTTGGCACTGCATGCCTATTCTTTTTCTGTCACTCTTGATGGTCTTACCTTGCTGATTTTTCTTCTCAGCACACAGTATTTCTTGGCGAGTGCATATAATACACTTATTTACCTCTTGATTGCCCTCATTGACTGCAGCCTCCCCAGCAATCAGAAATACTTGTTGATTGGGGTACCTGGTGGCTCAATCGATTAAGTGTCCGACTCTTGATTTTGACTCAGGTCATGCTCTCAGAGGTTAAGGATTCTCTTTCTCCCCTTACTACCTCCTCCCACCCCCCCACTCGCACTCACTCTCAATATTTGTTGATCAAATAGATCTTGTGTTGGCAGATAGCCAGTCAGTGGACCTGGGGTACCGCTGGCCAGTTAGGAAGGAAGGCTGGCTGCTTAGGCACTCTGACTTCCTGTTGTTCAAAAGCAAGTGTCCCTTGGAGTCTGCAAGAAAGGCGAGGATGTATTTGTTGCCCTGAGGTCCTGAGGCCTCTGTTCTCACCAGAACTTTCCTCCTTGTAGTCAGTGGGTTTGGGTCAGCCCCCAGTGGGCAGCACGTGCAGAGGCCTGGGGCGGGGGAGGGGGGAATTCAGAGACGAGCACCTTACAGCACCCCAGGACCCTGAGGTTCCCAGTCATCTCGAACTGTCTATGGGGCTACGCTGTGCTGGGGCTCAGGGGCACAGAGGAGGAAGTGGTGATTTCCAACCAAGGAATTTGGGTAGGGGATGGCCCTGGAGGTGAGTGTTAAAGGGTGGGGGGGAGCTTGCATCAGGTGTCGGGGGGAAGGGAGACGTGTACTGAGCCACCACCAAGCCCTTGTCCAGCTGCCTTGAAGTTGATACCATCTGTTGAGATTTTCGCTTCCTGCTGAAATGTTACTCATTAGAAACTCGTCATTTCTTAACCCTCCTCCTCCCCGGTTTTTCAACTGTGTCCTGAGTTGCCCTCCCCCGGTTTCCTGCTGTAGAATACATTTTTGGTGATAGAAGAAAAAAAAAAGAACCTTTCAGAGTGTCTTATTCTCTAGATGAAGTCTGACCATGAATTGCAAACTCCCTTAACGATGCAAAGTGACCAGCGCTTACAAGATGTGTTTGCTTAGATGGGGAAGGCCTCTCTCTGATGAGCAGACGGCGGTAGCTACTGTTACTGGAAGATTAATTTTTAGAAATGTTCTGCCTTTAGTAAAACGGACTAAATATGCTCTCTCCCCCTCTTAGGTCACTTAACATGGATTTAAGGATTAGTTTTCAGAAATCCTCTGAGGAGTAAATGTGTTCTTCCCATTTTACTTTTCTAATAACGTAGGCATTAGAGTTATTCTAGTCAGGTTCTCTCCAAATGCAAGGATCCTGGCATTAAAAAAATTTTAACGTTTATTTTTGAGAGAGAGAGACAGACAGACAGAGTGCAAACAAAGCAGGGGCAGAGAGGGAGGGAGACACAGAATCCAAAGCAGGCTCCAGACTTCGGGCTGTCAGCACAGAGCCCGATGTGGGGCTGGAACTCATGAACTGTGAGATCATGATCTGAGCCAGATTCAGATGCTTAACCAAATGAGCCACCCAGGTGCCCCGGATCCTGGCATTTGTGACCCGGCACATCGTTTTGCTGATGCGTCTCATGTAGTTCACAGAAATCCTCCCTCTTGGAGCCAAGAGTCACCTCTTTGTAACTTGTACCTTCTGTTTCATCTGCAGCTTTTTTTTTGGCAAGGGAAGCGGTAGTGCAGGCTCACCTCCCTGCTGTGGAGAGTATGCATAGAACCTGACTGCCTTCGCCATTCTCTGAGGCACAAATTCTGTCCCTCTGCCCAGGCTGGCATCACTCATCAACCAAGCAACGCCCCACTTCCCCATGTCCAGGCATTGTTAATCAACCAGGCACCTCTCCCCATCCCCAGGCATCACTAATGTACCATGCACCCCCTCTCCCCATCCCCTGCTCCCCGCAGCCTAGGCCCACCCTGAGAGTTCTCCACATAGCACCTGCCAGCCCTGGAGGGTTGAAACCTCTGCCAGCCTTCGCGGTGCCTGCCGTCGTGTGTGCTTTCCCTCCAGAGACCGCAGGGACGGGAGACGTAAGCGCAAGAAGGGATGTCCAGGTGTTAGGTGTTCCTGTTGAGTCCTGTCTCCGGCCTGGTCTAGGCCAGAGCAGTAGGGAAGGAAGAGGGGGGTGAGCTGAGCCTGGGGGTAGGGAGGGTTCCTCCGTTCGAGGACCTCCAGGGTGAGCCCGCACACCACCTAGCCGTGGCAGTCGTCAGTTCTGGGCTCGCAGGCCTCCTGCAGGTGCACACCCCAGAGCTGTTCTGAGGCAGGCGTGTGTTCCCCCGAAGGGAGTCTGGGGGCCTCGTTATGTGCCAGGCGCTGTGCTCGGTCTCCCGCAGGTGAGGGGCGATGCCCGCCTGCCTGCCCGGCCACCTGGCAGGGGTTGGAGCTGAGGCCCAGCAGTGAGAGGCTGCTGGTGGACCTGGTTTGGGGACTTCACCACGGCGCTGAGCACGGAGCACATGCGGGGGCCCCAACTCCCTGAGCAGGCGTTGTGTCTCTTCATCCTAGGCTGGCGCCAGGGCGGGGATGGGGGGACTCCGGTGCCCGTGTTGGGACACATGAAGTGGGGGTGGGGCTGCCTTCTCCTTCCTTTGCCTTTGGGGCCTCCTTTCCTTGCCATCAGCACGATCTCCTACATATGCACCTGCCGGGGTGGCACGTGTGCCTCTTTGTTCCATGGCACCTCAGTGCTGCCTCTTCCTGAAAGTCTTTCTGGGTTAGACTCTTCCATGCGCTCCCGTCATCCCTCAGTCCTTCCATGTGCTTCGCGTCCCCGCTGTTGGGGTGCCGGACTTGCCAGCAGGTCGGCCCCCTGCCAGGCTGCAGGCTCCCCAAGGACAGAGCCCAGCCCCATGCGCACACCCTGGGCACCCTCACTGCTCCTGCGCATTTTGTTCAGCTGGTCTGTCTGCATATTGTATATTTGATAACAGAAGTCGTCTCTCTAACCACCCCCCCCCGCCCCCCCCAGCACACTACCTGACACCTATTAGATGCCTGGAAATACAGTGGAGTCAATAAGAGAGCAATCGGCTGCCCTGGGGGAGGTGGATGCAGAGGCCCGGCCGACTTGGATGTGTTGGTGCCTCGGGACCTGCGATGCTCACACTATGGGTTGGTCCTCCCTGCCTGCCTCTCCCTCTGCCCTCACAGGTCCCAGCAGGCTGCCACCTGCTGCTGGAGGCTCCCGGGCGCACTCTCCCCTCCTGCTCTGACTTGTCCCCTGGGAGTGAGGGAGCTGGTAGAGCACCTTCAGGAATGGGTGAGGGCTGCCCAGGCGTGGCCCCTGCTCTGCTCCAGCCCTGCCCGGGCTGGGTGACGGGCGCAACAGAGTGGACGCCATGGATGCGTAGACACCCAGCAACTTGCTGGGATCGGGGTGGGCCATACCTCTCCCACTGAGCTTTGTGGGCATGCCCAGGACAGAGGGTGCCCGGGAAGTCAGCCTAGGGCCCCCATCTGCTGGTGGTGTACGGGAGCATTCGGGTCCCATGGACTGGGTGGTGGTGGTGGGTCCTCTAGCCTCCCCACCTTACACACATACACGCATATACATGCTGTATCCTGGCCAACAGGTGGTCCTGCCCCTGAGCCCCCACCCTCTCTTGCCTGGTGATCAGCAGAAGTATAGACTCTTCCAGGCAGCTGGAAGAAAGGGATTCCCCAGCTGCTGGTCCATGGAGATTCTCCACCATGACATAGGGTTCCTTGTGTCAGCCCCGAGTACTGAGGCTTTTGTTGGTGGGAGGAGGGAACAGGGCGGCCCTGAGCCACTCTGGGGCATTGGGTGTGAGGACAGGACCCACCCCTCCCTCCCCTGGAGCCCTCCTGCAGCATGGTCCTGCGCGTAGGAGGCACTCAGTGTAGACACCGATGAAAGGAAGCAAGCTCCTTGCCATGGCAGAAAGAGCTACAGGGTGGAGGCAGAGGAGACCTGGGTTTCTAGACTCAAATGTGATGCTGCCTCCCCATCCCCCGTGGTTTTCCTCTCTGGGCCTCAGTTTCCCTGCTCTGTAGGTAATCTGGAAGGCTCTTGCAGTTTTCTGCTAGTTCTCACCAGCCCCTCGATGTTGGCTGGGATCTGTCAGCAAGGCTGTGTGTGTGTCTGTTGGTCCGCCTGGAGCCCCGTGTCCCTCCCCCAGCACCTGTGGCTGCTGCTGGCCTGGCTGCAGAAGTTCTGCCCTAGAGCCTGACCTTCGCCGCCGGCGACAGGCTTGTCTTTACCATTGTCTTTACCCGAAACACCATTTATGGGCAGAATTCTTCTCAGAGGAGCTGGACGCGGTGCCCTGGCCGTGCTTCCAGGGCTGCCTCACCACCTTGTCTGGTCCACGGGCTCCGATCAGGCGCTCGGCACCACCAGATGAGACCGCTCCTCCCACAGAGCAACCCCAGGCATCATACCAGTCTGAAAGGGAAGGCGACAAGCGTTCGTGGGGACACCGGAGCATCCTCCAGTCCTGTCCCTTGGTGGGTTTCCCCTGGGTTCTTCCGGGACGCGTGGGCACTTGCCTGTTTCCAGCATTGGCAGTCCTGAGTTAGTAACTTGATAAAGCTGTGCTGTGCCCCTCTGTGCCAGCACCCTATCTCCTTTTCAGTCCCCTCCCCCCAACTTCTGAAGGAGCCAGACATCCCTTTAGAAGTGGTTCTAGTCCTGTCACAGATGAGGGTTTGGCTCAGAGAGGGACTGTGGCTTTCCTGAGGTCACACAGCATGTAGTTTTGCCCTCACACAGTGGTGATTGAGTTTCCAGGGGTTCCTTGTCTCCTCCTCTTCCTCCTCTCAGTCGAAGGAAATACTTGTTTTCCTCTCTGTGAATGGAGAACGGTCTTGTTTGTTTTTGTGAACGGAGCCACGAGGGCTCGCAGCTACGAAGCGTCCAGGGGCGGGGGGGAGGGGGTTCTCTCACGATGCAGTAACCACACATGGCCCAGGTCGGTGGGTTTACATAGCTGGGTCCTAAGATGCAGCGTGACCTAGTTAGCGGAGCCAGTGCTCTCAGGCTTGTGTGGATCCAGACTGGTTTCAGGCCCTGGGGATCCCGGGATTAATTGAAAGGAGTTGGAACAGATGGATTGAATCTATCAGCAGCTTTACGTGACAGCCTCTTAACATAAAAGCACTTCATTACCCACTCATCTCGCCAGGGCTCACCGCCCCAGCGAGCGGGAAGGCGGCAGGAGCCGAGCCCCTTGTCCAGATGGAATTACAAGCGCGTGGCCCCATGGGCTCCGGCTCTGAACAGGCAGCCGAGGATAAATCATCAGGCTTACGTCTCCTCCCAGCAGCTAAATTAGAAACTCGTGCTCTTGGCCGGGCGATCCCAGAAAGTGGGCCGTGGCACCTGGCTTTGGAGTCCAGTGTCTGTTGATCTCAGACCGGGTGGTACCGTGGGAGGCGTGCTCTGTTGGGGCGAGGGCAGCAGGCTGTCAGAACCAGGCCTCACCTACATAGAGTGTTCTAGAAGGGGCCACAGGGAAGCAGGCTTGGGACGGGGCAGAGCTCGCCATGCAGGGTGCCGGTCGTGGCCCTAGCCTTGGACCCCAACGTCAAGCCCTGTTACCAGCCCTGTGCTGTGGTTCCCTCAGATGGGAAATTCTAGTAAATCTTGTCCTGGTCGCCTCTCGTGAATATTGGGAGCAGACAAGAGATGGGGCCCTTTCTGTGGCTGGGTGTATGTTTGGTAAGGTCAGGCAGGTTTCTGGCACTTTGAGCTTTGACCGAGGAATGTTGAAGGGCATTAAGGAACCCTCTTGGCCAGATCTGGGCGGGAGGTTTTAAGGTGTGGCACGGAGGACTGCTAACTGATGACATGAGTGCAAACTGTGTGGTGTGTGTGCAGAGGGCCCCTGGACAATCTCAGCCTCAGACAGTCGCAGAGGCATCCCACCCCCGTGAACCCCAGCTAAGTGCTCTGCACTTCCTGGACATGTTCTTGCTGTGGGGTTTACACAGCTCTCCTCTTTTATAGCGCTGGAGTAGGCACAGAACATTGGAATTTAGGTGGTACCTTTCCGGAGTCACTTCTGTAACGTTGGAATTTTAAAATACCTTTGTTCTGCCTCATTTGCTCATAAAAGGATAATATTTGGGAATTAACAATCAGAAAGCATGGTGTACCCAAACCAGCGGTACAGATTCACTAGGAGTTGTTTTAACTTGCTAATATCTGCAGGCTGTTGAATCTTAAGGCATATGGCGGCCGATTTTGCCAGGAATCCAGGCAAAAGACAGTTGAGTTACTTCCATCATGGTGGTGGAACAAAGCAGATGGTTTTCAGGATTTGATTCCCCGGTTAGTATGAGAGAGACAGAGAGGACACCTCTTCCAAAAAGATAATTTTTTTTTCATCTTAATATAAATGTTGAGGAGTATTTTCTCATCAATCTGATTTCTGTCAGCTGTCACCGTTAGCAGCTTTTTGCTGTCTCTGAGTGGGGAGTTGATGAACAGGGCAAAATGTGAGAAGGCCCCAGAAGAGGGCAAATGAAGTATTAGGAGTTGAGAGGAAAGAGAATCATTCATGATTAAGGGTGGTAGCTGCATGGAGGAGGTGATGTTTTCTATGAGCTTTGGAGGGTGAGTAGGATTCTGACGGGTAGTAATTGAGGCGAGGGATGTGTGAGGAAGATGTGCCCCAGGAGGAACTTCAGAAGATGTACAGTATAGGGTAACCAGAGGCTTGACTTGTTGGCCACTTTTAGCGGTTAATACATTTTTGGGCTTTCTTCCTCACCTGTGGAACTCCTAAGCATTCTCCGTTGTGCTGCTCTGACACCTGTCCTTCTGTGCTGTGATTCTCTGTCTCCCTTCCTTTCCATTCAGGCTGAAAGTTCTCCGCTCACAGCACAGCGTCCAGTAGGTCTCTTTTGAATATCTGAACCCCAGATCTGAAGGTGTGCTGGGTGTACACTTAGCCAGTAACATCCGTGTCTGATTTTCAGTATTGGCTCTGAGAACGTGGACAGGTTTACAGTAACACTCTTTGTGTCTTTGGCCACTTGGAAGGCATTTTTTGCTGTCTGGATCGTCCAGACCACCTTGGTAATGTTCTGGATGCTTCTGCTCTGTGATTGTCTTAATTTTGCTGGGATTTCCCCTCGTTTACTCAGCATCCGCTCCCATTTAAACCCCTCTGGGTGATCCCTCATGGGCCTGAAAACTTGGCTTTTAGTAGTATTTATTTGGTCTTCCCGGCACCCTATCAGGCCATGAAATTTAGTTTCGTTTGTGGGGAGAGAAATAATTTTTTCAGCATCTTCATGAAATCCTTGCTCTTAATCCAATAATCCTAGTACACACGTGTGTTTCTACCCCAGAACTTCTCCAGGACCTTGCATTTCTTTCACCCGGGAGAAAATGACCTTTCTGTGTGAGCAGGCACATAGGTCCACTTGGGACCTGGCCGGCTTGTCAGCCTTCTCAGTGAGGCCTCTGCATTGCCTCGGGCGGGAAGATGGAACTTTGCTGGGACCCCTGACCTGAGCCCTTGAGGGGCTGAAGCTCTGGAGCCCACCCCTGCCCCCAGGGCAGGGGCCAGGGCTGTAAGTCACCCCTTCCCCCATCCCTGGTCAGGTCACCTGGGTCCTGCTGGCTGGTATATGCTCTTCCAGCTGAGGGAGGCTTTGCATTTCCTACCAGGAGATGCCAGAGATGGGGAGGGAGGCCACTTTTAATCCATTTCCATCTGGATACGTGGTAAAAGTTGTCTCAAAGGAGAAGATCATTTTTGTGAATTTTTGTGAACCTGTCTTTCATGGCTTAATACCTGGTGACTAGATGCTGCGGACTGTATGTGTGAGAAGCCTTGTGTGTTAAAATACCATAGATATGAGCACGTTACAGGCCCTTCAGAAAATACTGGGAAAACTTGCTTTTGTCCTGACGATGCGCGTGGGGAATGTGCTGCCGTTCTGGTATATTCCCTTTGAGGGCTCCTTTTTTCCTTCTTTGATACCAGGACTGTACATATGATTGTGTGTGCTTGAATTCATTGTGGCGCCTTGTGTGTTCTAACCAGGACAACCTGCCCGTTGCCTGCTATCAGTTTGTAGCCTCAGTGTTGAAGTGCTATTCCTCTATCACACCTCTACTGCCCCCCACCCCGTCATACCTTCTTTTTTTTTTTTAATTTTTTTAATGTTTTATTTATTTTTGAGAGAGCATGAGCAGGAGAGGGTCAGAGAGAGAGGGTCTCATACCTTCTTTCTTTGGTCTGTCGAGGTTTTGGTAGGGGTATGTTAGGGCACCCTCCTTTGATATTCTGACAGCTGTACTGTGTGGTAGGCAATTTACTAAGAGTTTGGGGTATGTGCACTTATTCCCAGAGGTAAGTGTAGGGGGTCGTTTGCAGGGACCTGAGCTGAGTCCCCCCTGTTCCTAAACCAAGGGAGGGGGCCCTGGGGGAAAGCCTGGGCTCACCTGGGGGCTTCCAGAAGGTTCAGCTGCATGAACGTAGTTGTGTGGGTGCAGCGTACCTAAGTCCTGAATGGGGACTGGCCAACGTGGAATTAGGGAGCCCATCTCCCATAGGGACCTGATAGTTTAATCGAGTGACTGGACAGAAGCAGAAATTGAGCTGCATCTGCAAGCCCCTGGGAGGGGGGAGCGGGTGGAACATGGGGAGGGGGGTCACATCAGGCCCCGGGCCAGAGGAGGTGAGGTGAGGCCTCCAGGGGTGCTTGGGCCCATCCCGTGTCCTCCCCTCAGCCCCTGCTCTGCCACCCCAGACCTCCACCTCCTCCCTTGCTGTGTCCTCCTGCCTCTGGCAGGACAGCCCTGTCCGCAGGGCAGTGATGGAACCTTCCAGATCTTTCCATCCTGAGATTTTGCCCGGCTGACACCCACCAAGCGCAGGCTTTCAGGCGACTTTGCAGCCTCCCTGGGAGGAGTGAGGTTGGAGGCAGTTTGGGGAGGACAGCTGGTGACAGTAGGGGGTGACGAGGGTGCAGCGTGACACTGTGGAGCCAGCCCACATGGCTGCCTGGGCCCCGAGGTGGGCTCCGGGACCAGCAGGACCAAGGTTTGGCTGCGGGCAGTGAAGCCATGCCCCCGGGTGCTGGTCCCGGGTGCTGTGCCGGGTCGTCCGCCACGGCCGCTCGCTTCGTCGGTCGTGCGTTGTGTGTGTGTGTGTCCAGGTGCCTCTGGAATCTGCTCATCCCCATCCTGCACTGTCCTTCCTCTAACTAGCAGCACCCCATTAACCGGAGCCCAGAACGGGGCTCCCGCTCCTGCGTCCTGTCGTTCCCCCCACTGAGAACATTTGTACGTGTCAGGAGAGGATTCTGACGGGAAGGGAGCCTTTTCCTTGCACTCAGCTTCCTGGTTCTGGTCTCAGAACTTCTCCCCACCCGTGACCTCTGAAGGCCAGGCCACAGGCCCTGGGTCACCCTCGGGTGACCACCGCTGATAGAATCAGGAAGCTGGAATCTGCGGGTGGGTGAGTGTCCCGGCTTGTTGACACCACTTGCAGACACAGATGAGCCCCACCCCAGCCTCTCTCCCAGCAACTGCGGTGACAGACGCTTCCAGGAGAGTGTCACCGCGCAGCCGCTGGTCCCATCCCTCCCCCAGCCCAGTAGCTGCTCACAGTCCTGGGAGGAGCTTCAGAATTAGGATAAGATCCTAGCTCCTGGACTGACAGCCCGGCTGGTGTCCCCTAGGTTCTGTCCCCTTTTTACATTACAAAGCACTTGCCAGCCCTCTGTTGCCACAACCCCCACCCTTCTTGCATTCATTCCTGTGACTTCCTTGAGTTTGTTTACAGCGGTTACCCACGGGATCCTTCCAGGACGCAATTAGGGCAGCTTCACTTATGAAAAGGAACATCTGGGGTCCCCCCCCCGCCCCCGCATCTTATATTAGGACCTGGGGACAAACGTAGAGGGAAAAAGTACTGAATCCACCCTGAATCTCGGTATTTAACCCTTA
>NW_027532747.1:10414645-10446246 GCF_008692635.1 Crocuta crocuta
GGGGCTCGGGGAGGCTGCACCCTGACCCTGACTCTTCCCTCCTGCCCATCAGGCCTCAAGGATGGGGTGACCAGGCAGAGGCTGCCCTCGTCCCTCAGGACATGGCGGTGACCTTTGCTTCTGCTTTTGGCAGAGGCCTGGCTGGCGCCAGGAGGGCTTGCTGGCACATTGAGGGCTGCCCAGAGCACGGCATGTGGGTCCTGGCCCTGCCCGCCCCACGCGGCCAGCCCGGGCGTGACCAGGTGCCTACCGAGCCAGCCGGCGTCAGCTGCGGCCTCCACAGTGGCTTTCTGTTCTGAGCACCAGGCGGGAGGGTCTCCTCGTCAGCAACCACCTCACGTCCCCACTAGATGGAGGGCCTGGCCCGTCGCCTTGGAGGCCCCGCCACCCTGACGGACGGGACCAGGAGACACGGTTTTCCTCAGGGACCGATGGCTGCCGCGTCCTCATGTCACTGGTGTTGCCGAGCCTGACAGCTGCTGGCCACGCGTAGCTGTGTGACCTCCACATGTGGCTAGTGTGACTGAGGAAGTGAAAGTTTAATTAGATTTAGAAACTGATACTTGGTTCCATTATTTAGGAAAACTTTTTTTGAGTGTGTTTGGAACAGCCTGGGGTGTGTGAAGCTGCTTGTGCAGATCAGGGGTTTCCAATGAGAATTTAGCATCCGAATCGAGATGGACTGTGAGACCAGAGGCTTCGTGTGAAAAGAGAATGTGAAGTCTCTCGTTCATGGTTGTATGTTAACTATGTAGTGAAAGTGATAACGGTTCGGATATATTGGCTTAAGGTATTCTCAGAATATTTTCATACAAATATACCTTTCTTTAACATCTTTTTAAAGACAGATACTAGAACGTTTGAAGTTAACGTGTGTCTCCCGTTCAATTTCTCTGACCTCGCTGCTTATACCTTGGGGCCTGTTTTTGCTGAAAATGTGATTGGTGGTCCTTGGGGGTCGGGGGGGAGATGGTTCGTGTCTGAGGAGCACTTTGGGCCCCAGGGTTCGATCTTGGGAGACCTGCGGTGTTTTTGGAAAGTACCTTCTGTTCACAAAACATTATTTCTTGATTGCACAAATGACCTATTTCTTGTGGGAAAATTAGAAAGTACTGATGGATGAGACAGATAAACGTGGTGCTCTGGAAGGGGAAAACATGGGTGTTCTAGCAGTAGTTTCGAGCAGTTTTTCCAGCAGTCGTGCGCTGAGCTCATCCTCAGCATAAAAATGCCACTTCGCATTCTTTCAGAGCCCTTCGAGATGATTTCACGTTCTGTGTGTCTCATAAACATGAGCGCCCTGATAATAGGGCTCGTGCTCCAGACCCTTGGACGGTGGTGGGGCGCAACCAGCCGAGACTCCAGAAGGGACTCTGGTGGGATGGTGATAACAAGTAAATCTTCCAGAAGTTGGGCTGTGCACTTGAGTTGACCGTTGGGGCCCTCCAGAGACTCCGGGTCGGAGTGGGCTCATCTGGCCTGGAGTCCTTCCTTTTGCTGGATGAGCGAGCTGGAAAGGGGATTTTGCTGATTTTACTCTTGATGTGTGTTTTGCCCCAGGGTGGGACTGTGGAATCCTTTGGGGTGAGTGCATTCAATTCAGAGACGTGTGTGTGCGCGCGCATTCAATTAAGAGACGTGTGTGTGTGTGTGTGTGTGTGTATGTGTGTGTGTGTGGACTGTGGAATCCTTTAGGGTGAGTGCATTCAATTCAGAGACCTGTGTGTGTGTGTGTGTGTGTGTGTGCGCATTCAATTAAGAGACGTGTGTGTGTGTGTATGTGTGTGTGTGTGTTGACTTCTTCCAAGCCCCAAAGGCGGGCTGAGGCTGCCACACAGCTCACACTTCTGTCCCACATGGGTATTTACCAACTGAGATGTGTTCGAGAAGACACGAGCATCTCTGATGTGGTGACCTACCTGTGAACCCAGCATTGAGTGGGGAGGGGCCCAGTGTGTTGGGGTCCACATCCGCTCCCCCCAAATTCTGGTGTGGACAGAAGTCACAGAAACACTGAGGGGGGGGAGAATAAAATCACTTTATATATTTTTCGAAAGTGTTAGTGTCCCCAGGCAGGCCTGCCCAGGCTCTCCCTCCAGTCCAGTGATTTGGACCTTGTTCTGGGGTGTTCAGCTGGGCCCTGTGGGGTTCAGGGATTGTGCGTTGTCCCGCTGGTCTCCGTCGGTGCTGGTCGGCGGTATACATGACACAGAGCCCTTGTGTTAGGCGATGGAGTGGCTCTGGAAAAAAGCCTGTCTCACTGGAAACATTTTTAAAAAGGCGTGAGAGGAGCTTTGTTGGTGAATTTCTGTAGTGACTGCTTTTGTAGGACCAAGAATACTTAGGAAACCTATCCCCTGACTGATCTCCCGTGAAATTAGACTTTTATCTTCTGATTTGTGAAAAACCAGGTACACCTGGGCGGGGAAGACAGACCTGTCCTGAGAAGGGCTCTGGGAAACGTGAGCCGTGGGTCGAAGCCGGCACACTCCCAGGGGGAGCTTGTTAAAGACCCCAGACACGGGGCTGTGACTGATGGCTGGTGCCTGGGCCTCCTTTCAAAGCCCCTTGGTGTGAGGGCCAGAAGGCGGCTCATTTCCGCGCACCGTCTCTAACGGGTGCAGATTAGCTGTGATTTATCCCCTCTCCCGGGGAAGCCGGTGTCGTAAATGAGAGAAGTCCTCTCGTTTACAGCTTGTACTAGAGGCCTGTTGAATGCTGGGATCCTGAGTCTTCAGGTCACGAAGACTCAGGAGCATCTCTTTAATCTTTACTCTGTACTTTTTTAATTGCATAAGCAAACCATATAATAAAAATAAAGCCGTCTCTTAAAAAGAAACTTACACCTAATCCTCTATCCTAGCAGGCAATAGATCTTCTCCCCCCACCCCCGGTCTCTGTGACTTTACGCAGGCGTGACTTTTATTTGTTCGTGAGCAAGGCAGAAGTATAATTAACTTTGACTTTTCACGTTTATTTGTATTGTAAACATTCCTTCCTGTTCTGCAGGACCCTTCATAGTTACCATTTAACGGCTGCGCATTCATCCAGTGACTCGATAAACTGTAATTTTCTTAATCGTTCTTTATTTTTGTTTCCTGTTCTTAACGGTATCTTTTCCCCTTTGTTCCTGTAGGAAGTTCTCCAGCAGCTGATCGTCATGAATTTGCCCAATGTTTTGATGATTGGCAAAGACCCGCTGTCTGGTGAGTGGAAGCTGTCCCCCGTGGTGCCCGGGCAGCGCCATCGGCTCTGAGCAGCTGCTGGACACAGAGCTCTGGCTGCCAGCTCAGAGCCAGCACAGTGAGAACACGTGATCGTTTTGGTGCGATTTTAAAGGGTGGTTTATTACCCTGAGGCATTAAGCCAAGAGCACGGTTCCCCCCAGCCTTATGAATGAGCCCTCCCAACCCCTCATTCATATACAAGTGCAGAGGCCACTGCTTTGTTGGGCTTGGGGGCTGAGTTGTAGTCGGACTTGCTGGGGGTCTCTCCTTAGTAAATGCAGAAGCCACACCATCCTGGGATGCGGTATCTATTGGCAAGAAAGTCAAGAACCTTTTGAACAATTGCCCCTTCCACGGGATCCTGCTACATCCCGACTCGCCCTGTGACGTATCCCTCCGGCACGTCCTGTCTTGTCTCTGTTTTCGTGCCTCTCGCTGGTCTGTGGTGCCCGAGAGGGCAAGGTTTCTCAGTCCTGGGCTCAGACGCCCGGTGTGACTTTGAAAGACTGAATGAAATGGCCCCCGGGACACCTACCAGAAAATCAGAGCTTAATTCCTACTTGCCCAGCTGACTTACCGGGAGAGTTGAGCAGGGTGATGGGTCTCTTCCCTGCCACGTTTGTGAGCCTTGACCTGCACCCATGGCTCATGGACATCAGCTCGCCAGCCCCAGGGCCAGAGCGCTCGCTGGCTGGGACTCATGCCAGTAGAGACCTGGCTAGCGTAGGTGTGGCCTCCTAGAAATAGCCGAGGGTCCAGGAATGTGGGAGGACTCCACACAGTGGAGGCTTCTACAGAAGGGACTGAAGCTTTCCTCTGCGGCATCACCTCTCACCCTGCCCCCACTGATGTCTGGCTGTCCTTGCTCCTGTCCATGTGACAGTAGCTGAAGTTGCCTGGAGACTGAAGGAAGGGAACACCGAGTGGCCAGCCCAGGACAGTTCCCGTGGAGAAGTTGTATTTTAGTGCCGTGGCCCTTGGCTGCAGCAACATCTGGAGGAGCACCAGGTGGGGGTGGGGGGCTAAGCAGGAGAGCACCTTGCTCCTGGCGTGTCCCCCCGGGCCCCAGCTGGGTGGTGTCTGCCTTTCTCCGTAGACCTCCCCGTAGTCTGTAGCATGGTGGCCGTGAATGCTCACGGCTTTGCACAATGGCTTTGCAGCCACCTGGTGGCTCCTGGCGGCGAAGGCCTGGACCCCCTGGATGCATCAGTAACTGGGAGGAGGGGGGTGCTTTGGTTCACTTTGCCCCTGGCTCTTCCTTTGGGCCATTTGTCTTTTGGCTTGATTCCTGGGTCCCCCACGTAGAGGATGCCAGACGCAGCCCGTGCGAGCCGCGGCCCCGAGCCCCAGGGACGGTCAGCGCGCTCGTGTTTCTGTAGTAAGGTCAGGAGAGCGGGGGTCTGCTTCGCTGAGCAGAACTGTCCTGATGGGTTCGGGGGTCGGCCTCCCAGGGAAGAGAGATGCCTGTGGGAGGCGGGCGGCGCAGGCTTCGCTCTGCTCTTCTGCCTGCTCCGGGGGCGTCCGCGCGGGGCGAGGAGGCAGGCGGAGGAGCCAGAAGGAGGACGCTCCCTCCTTGAGCCCTGGCTGAGCCCGCCATGTGCTGGGCGCTGTGTACGTACTAAATCGTGGAATTGAAAGTGTGCTTCTGGGGTGTGGCTGAGCCGTCCCATTTACCGATGAGAAGACGCAGGCTCGTGGAGTTTAAGTGAGGAGCCCTTGGTCACTCAGCCTGTAAGGAGACCCCGGAATCGGAGCTCCCCATCCGTGTCACACACGGACATGTGAGGCTGGGCCAGGGTTCAGTCATTTTGACCTACAAAACTGGCAGTGGCATATGGCTCAATCTGACATTAAATTCCCTCTGCCCCATCCAGCCCCCCTGTCAGCCTGGCGTGCTGTGTTGCTCACCCACCTCCCCATTTCTTTTCCCTGTCAGTGTCCTCTCTCCCTGCCGCCGTCAGGAAGCCTGTCCCCTAGAAGCCCCTTCACCAGGTTCCTCCTATGCTGGAACCCTCTCTCTGGGGTCACCAGCCCCCACCCCCCCCGGCAGAGTCTCTGTTCCAGCCTCTGAACCACAGGGGCCAGGAGGTTGTCCACATGCAGAGAGAACACGGGTCCGTCCCTGCTTCAGGTCCGGTGCCGAGCAGAAACCTCTGCAGAGAGGTGGACGCTGACTTTCTTTTGAGACGGCTTTGCTGAGGTAGAGTTTGAGTCTCATAAAATTCACCCATTCTGAGTATACCGCAGGGTGACTCTTTGTCGTATCGTATAGTTGAGCGACCGTGACCATAGCCCAGGGATAGAACGTTGTGGGGAAGCTGCTGTCAAACTGTGACAGGTGCATGGAGTGTCTCCAGCACAGAATAGGATCCGTGCACACCACTCAAAAGGTTGTGTCCCCAGCCCTGAAGGAGAGGTTAGAGACAGACTGTGGACGTGGGCCTCGCGGCGAGCTGGGAGAGTGGGGGGCACCCAGGTGGGGTCTTCGCCGTCTGCTCACAGAGGCAGGGGCTGCCTTACCACGGCGGGGGCCCGGCCGGGGACTGGGAGCCAGGCACACGCTTGGGTAGGTTTTGACAGCAGTCCCCGGGGACCTCCGGGAACAGGGAAGGTTGGCAAAGAAGATGCAGAGACCTATTTACAGAATGGTGTTTTCTGTTTTCAATTAAAAAAAAAAAAATAGATGAGTGAAGCATTTGGGGTTTCTTTTTAAATAAAGAACAGAGCTGGGTTTTGTGCGGTGGCCTGGGAGTGGGTTGGAAGGTGGGGGGGGCGGTGCCGTCTTTTGGTTCCTCCTCCTCACGTATCTCCGGAGCATGCCTGTGCTCTTCTTGGCTGATGTTGACACTTCACCGTTATTTATAACAGATCACAGTTTGGGGTTATTATTACCGGTTTTTTGGCAAATGCATCTCAGTGGAGGCAGGGCCACCAATGGCGTGGAGCTCAGTGGGGTGTCCTGTCACCCTGACACCCATCCTGAGACACACCAGCATTTGTCCCCTTGCTCTGACCCAAACAAGGGAGACGACATGACTTCCCCCAGGAGGTAGTTTTCCTGTGTGTCTAACCTGCCTTGCCTGCGCCCGTCAAAGGATGTTCTCTTTTTTTCTGCCTTGGGTGGGATTCAAGTATAAGAAGTTTTATACTTTATTTTTTTAGAGAGGGAGTGAGTGCAAGCAGGGGGTGGAGAGAGAGAGAAAGAGAGAGAGAGAATGAATCTTACAAATTCATTTTGATGGACAAAGAGCTCCATCCCACCACCCTGGGATCATGACCTGAGCCAGAACCAGGAATTGGATGCTCAACTGACAGAGCCACCCAGGCACCCCAAAGAACTTCATACACTTTAAACTCTAGTCTCCCTGCAGTGGGGGCGCCTGGGTGGTTCCATCAGTTAAGCATCCATCAGTTAAACTTAACTCCATCAAAGTGTTGTTTTTTTTTGTTTTGTTTTTTTTTACCTTTTTTACATTTATTTATTTTTGAGAGACAGAGTGAGACAGAGCATGAGCAGGGGAGGGGCAGAGAGAGAAGGTGACACAGAATCCGAAGCAGGCTCCAGGCTCTGAGCAAGCGTTCAGCACAGAATGACCCTGATGTGGGGCCTAAACCCATGAACCGTGAGATCATGACCTGAGCCAAAGTCGGACACTTAACCGACTGAGCCACCCAGGCACCCCAAGCATCTGATTCTAGATTGCAGCTCAGGTAATGATCTCACAGCTTGGTTCATGAGGTTAAGCCCCACACTAGGCTCTGCACTGACAGTGCAGAGCCTGCTTGGGATTCTCTCTGCCTCTCTCTGTTCCTCTCCCACTGTGCTCTCACTACCACTCTCTCTCAAAATAAATAAACTAAAAAAAAAAAAAAANCAGGAGGTGATGATGCCGGCTTATCTATTAAATGAGGGGAGGTTTGGGGCCAAACCTGCACTGGCTCCTTGGTCCCCTGAAGCTCTGCTTTCTCGGCCGCCAGTCCTGTCACCGTGCCACACGAAAAAAGACCAGATTCGTCTGACAGGAAGCCTGGGTGTTAGCAGATGGGTTTCTCCGGTGAGTCAGGCAGCAGCCGTGCTGGACGAGAGCATCGCTTTCCTTCCAAGGTTTGCATCCAAGTGCAGTAGTGGTTTGCTGACTTGTCAGTGGCTGATCCCACCTAAGACGCTTAGAGCGGACGGAAGGGAGCCTCGTAAGGTGAGAAACCCAGCTCAGAGAGGAGAGGGACCTCCTCCAGCGGCACGCGGCGTGCTGGCCCCATGGGTGAGATAACACTCGTCACAGTTAAGTTCCGCAGATGGATATGTACGTGGATTATCAGGAGGCATGGCCACCGTCCCCCTTCAGCCCAGTGCTGGGTGCTGCGTGTGTCCTGAACACCAGGCAGGACCCCTGGTCCTCGGGCGGTGGGGGTTGAGCTGCCCCAGACCCTACAGAGGGCCGTCTGTGATTACGGCTGGAACATTGGAGGATAGCCTTGGGGATTCCATCCAGTGGGCGGGCCCTCGGTCTTTATTTTCTCCCTGTTCTGGTGCTTACTGAAGAGCTTCTAGTGACCGAGGAAGCACCTTGAGGACTCGGAGTGTTCTGTGCCCACCAGCGCTGCCGGTGTCTGTGCTCCCAGCTCCTGTGGGCCTCCATTCTGATGGAGGAAACCAACAAGGCCGCTTTCCGCCCCTCCCCCACCCCCCATAGAAGACTAGAATGGCCCTGCACCCTTCCTTTTCTGAGTAGGCTACCCCTCTGCTAGTGGCCCACAGAGAAGCTCAGCTGACCCTCTCCTCCTGCTTGCACTGTCAGATGCCCCCTACGCTGGGCCCACTGTCCCTGGAAACAAGGAGACTGTCTCCACTTAGGAAGCCCCCAGTCCGTGTCGGGGGAGGTTGGATAGGAAGACCGCGTTGGTAACTACCAGATTGTCCCAGGGTGAGAAGTGACATAAGTGTGCTTTCCACAGAGTGCAGAGCAGATGATGAGTTCTGCTGGGCAGACCAGGAAGACTTCCTGGAGGAGGCTGTGCGTGGCAGAGCAGCAGAGGGAAGGTGTCCTGGGAGGGAGGTGCTCACTGGAGTGGAACGGTGTTGAGAATCCCATGAGGGGCATGGTACTCAGTACACCGGGAGGAAGCCTCTGTCACAGCCGCAAGTTTACATTTCAAAGGCGAGAGGGAAACTCCTGGGATTTAATATTTAACCCTCACAGTGTTTGCTTGCTCTTCTGTCTGGGGCGTCTTTAAGTGCTTTTCAGACCCCGTGGAAGCCTTCCCTCATCGTCCCCACGGCCCAGCTCCGCCTTCTGCAGGCCAACAGGGAGCCGGTGTGGGCTGGGGTGCTGGGGCTTGCTCCCTGTGCCCTGGCAGCCAGGGAAGAGGGCTCAGAGCTGGGTGTGTTAGGAACACTCCTCTTGCCCTGGAAAGCACCCCCCCCCCCCCCCCGCCGCCGCTGCCATCTCCCTGTGGTTCTGCCCTCCCCAGCGCCCTGCTTGCCAGGTGACCTGATGACAAGTGTCCACCACTGGGGATTATGAGAGATTTCTTGTGCTGTTTCTGGTAACCTTAAATATTTTTTCATTTCTCCCTTCCTGTGATCTTGTTCTTGTATGCATTTATTTTTATTTTTTTTATTTTTTTTTCGTATTTTATTTTATTTTATTTATTTTTTTTACAAATAGTTTATTGTCAAATTAGTTTCCACATAACACTCAGTGCTCATCCCCAAAGTGCCCTCCTCCATGCCCATCCCCCCCTCCCCCCCACATCCATCAGTCCTCAGTTTTTGTCAGCATTCAAGAGTCTCTCATGGTTTGCCTACATGTATTGTTATTTTTGCATTTACAAAAACCTCAGGTCCTTTATTATTATGTTTTCATGTTTATTTTGAGAGACGGCATGAGTGGGGGGAGGGAGAGAGAGAGAGAGAGAGAGAGAGAGAATTCCAAGCAGGTTCTGCCNAGCATGAGTGGGGGGAGGGAGAGAGAGAGAGAGAGAGAGAGAATTCCAAGCAGGTTCTGCCCTGTCAGCACAGAGCCCAACATGGGGCTCAATCCCACGAACCGTGAGATCATGACCTGAGCCAAAATCAAGAGTCAGATGCTTAACCGACTGAGCCACGCGGGCAGGCAGCCCAAACCTCAGGTCGTTCAAACAGGGAGAAGAAGGAAGCAAGCAGAGGAAAACCAGCCTTGTGGCCATTTGGATCCCGTTTCTGCTTCCCGTCTTCTCCTGCAGGGAGCCCGCTCGGGAAGCATCCAAGCGCTGTTCAGACGGCGAGGCCACGGCCTGCTGCCTCGTTTCCGCGCCGCTTGCCGGATGCGGAAGGGAGTCTTTTGGTCCATCTAAGACGCGGGGGTTGCTGGGCACTTGAGCTGAAAGCCAGCACTTTGCTTCTCTAGGAACGTGAAAAGCTTGGCTAACACCAGGCACAGGCGGGTGTTAGAGCGCAGCCAGATGCCGGCCTCCAGAACAGCCCTGGGTCTGCCTGGATACCGGCCTTTGTTGAGTGAACGTCTTAGCGATGGTCTGTACACAGAGACGCTCCCTGGCTGTGATCTCCACGCCATGGCTTCCAGCAGCGCTGTTCCCTGTGGCCGTGGCTGTCCGAGGAGGAGGGACGAGATGTTGTTTGTGAAAGGTCTTTATGGTCACCGATAGCATTTGGGCTTTGAGTCTTCCGCCTGGTGGTGGGGAGGGGACCCTTCCCCTCCTCACATCATCTCCTGCCTGTGGCGCTGTCTCGCTGACAGCCAGTGCAGATGCTGGGTCTCAGGAGTTCTCGTGGTCAGATTCTGCTTTTTCTCTCCTCCTCCTTCTTTTTTTTTTAATGTTTATTTTTGTGAGAGAGAGACAGTGCGAGCAGGGGAGGGGCAGAGAGAGGAGAGAGAGACACAGAATCGGAAGCAGGCTCCAGGCTCTGAGCTGTCAGCACAGAACCCGACGCAGGGCTCAAACTCACAGACCTGCGAGATGGTGACCTGAGCCAAAGTCGGACGCTTAACCGACTGAGCCAGCCAGGCTTCTGCTTTTCTGATCTGTAGTTGTTCGGTGCTAGGGAGAATTAGCTCTCCCCTGCTGTGGCTTGGGCGGGCGGAGGGGGGTGGTAGGGGGCAGGCAGGGAGTCCTCTCTGTTGGGCACCTGTCTGCAGGGCTTGGTGTGGCTGTTGCAAAGTGTTCTCCCTAATCCGGGAGCAACCGCCTCTGTCGCTGGGTAGAGCCTTCTTGTTGCCCATGCCCAGCGGTGCTGGGGGACCCAGGGGCTGGGGGCAGGCTGGATTGCGGGGGATGCACTGATGCCGGGATCAGGGGGCCGCTGGTGGAGGGAGGGGGTGCTTGGGAGACCCCTGCACCGTTTTGCACGGACAGGCGACTCGGTGCCTGCCAAAGTCCACCTGCGATAACCATTTATTCAGTAACGAAATAAACAGAAANTCCTGCCTGGGGGGGCCCCGTGTGCTAATGTTCTGGGTGTAACAAAGCTAGGTGAGGGCTTCACAGGGGTCGCCCTTCAGTTGGTGAGGTGTCACGTGGAGGTGCCTGCCTCAGACGGTATGCACCATGTCGGGGGTCCTCATGTGCCCACCCACCAGGAACTCCCCATCCGTTCTGTTCCTCTGCAGCGCCTGTGGGAGGTGACCCTGGCTGTTAAAATGATAATAAACCACTATTTTTGATGTGAGCTGGGTCCCCAGGAGAGCCCACAGAGCTGTGCTCTTAGAGTGATTCTCAGGATGGCGAGAGACATTGACGAGACATGTACGTGGGTCGTGTTCAGCCCAGCGCTGTTTTCAAATCAGCGAGACAGTCCCATAATCATCCTTAGGAAATACTGTTCTTTAAATAAGAAAGCAGGGAGCGGCGCCTAGGTGGCTCAGTTGGTTGAGCATCGACTCTTGATATTGGCTCAGGTCATGATCTCAGGGTCGTGAGATCAAGCCTCACATAGGGCTGAGCACTGAGTGTGGAGCCTGCTTAAGATATTCTCTGTCGCCCTCTCACCCCCCCCCCACACCCCTCTTCCCTGCTCCAGCATTCTCTTTTTTGTTAAACAAGAAACCAGGGGAAGCACAGTTAGTGAGTGACTCTAGCACACAAAAGCAGAAGAGAGGAGTGTGGAGGATGATTAAGAACAAATAAGTATGTACGGATGCGTGGTCTCCATCCCAGAAGGGAAGGAAGCTGAAGTTCTTTGTGTTCTACCCAGGGACTCCGTGTTAACTGCTAATGTCCCTCGTTCAGTCAGCAGGCACTGGTTAAATGCCTGCACCGTGGCCTTTGGGTCAGATGCTAAATGAGATAGAGCCCTGCTCTGGAAGGAGCTGTCACCATCAGTAATGACAGTTTCAGGGGGGAAAGGGACGAGAGGCAGTTAGGGCAAAGCAGACGGTGCCCAGCCCAGGACCAAGCCTTAGCTCTGTGACTCTGCTCCTCTGAACCTGTTCTTGTTTGTAAAGTGGAGATAATGCTATTGTTTGGGGGATTAAATCAGATGAGAGTGTGTTTTACCTAAAGTGCAGTGATGGCCTGTAGGCATGAAGGGCACGGGGTGGGGCCAGGGCAGAATTAACCTGAAAGGGTCCATTTTCCAGGTGGTGAGGGTTAAACCCTCAGCCTGGCTGGCAGTTTGCAGATCCTGGGCCCCTGTGGTTGTGGAGAGCTGGGTGAGCAACACTGAGGCATCGGTGTCCCTGCTTTTCTCTGACCCGTCTTTGCAGGTAATCATGGTGCCTTCTGACCTCAGCAGAGTAGAGCATGTGTAGGAGGGGCTCCTTCTTAGAAGGGACTGTTAGCATTCTTTTCCCTAGATCCCTACCATACCTGAGTGACCAGTTATCAACGACAGGATTCATTTTCCGTTATCTAGAAACCAGGAAGTGTGAACATTCAGAGGGCTGCATCTTAGAGAATCAGAGTGGACCCAAAAAGGACCCTAGAGATCATGTAGCAGGCATGGAAGACAGGTTTTGTTTCATGTGTCAGCCTCTGTTGACTGGCAGGGGCCGTCTGCGCTCTTTTCGGAGGGGCTCTGAGGCCTCCTTCCAGGCTCCTTTAGAAGGTGTTGTAATTGGTGGGCCACGTGTACCACAGACAGGAGATTAGCAAGGGGATTTTCCAGCCCTCCTCTAGTTCAACCTCCACATTTCAAAGGTTCATGTACTTTAATTATCAAACTACGCTTCAAGGGGCGCCTGGGTGGCTTAGTCGGTTAAGAGTCTGCCTCTTGATTTCGGCTCAGGTCATGATCTCACGGTTTGTGGAATCGAGCCCCATGGTGAGCTCTGTGCTGATAGTGGGGAGCCTACTTGGGATTCCCTCTCCCTCTCCCTGCTGACTCACTCACTTGCTGTCTCAGAAATATGTGAACTTCATAAAAAAACAAAAAAACATACACTTCTTTCTACCTAGTTTCTGTCTTCTGTCTACCCTCACCACACATGCAGTATCAGATATTTTCCCTTGTGTTTTGGAAGCGGGTTGCTAGAAACATCTGTAAGTGTATGTATGTCTTAGATCAGCATATGCTTTCTGTTTCTGCTCATAAAGGCTGGTGTGAGCTTCTCTGTGTCAGGACTGTAGGAAGCAGGTAGGAAAGTAAGGTTTTTCTTAGATTCAACCGTTAGCGCAGGCTGTCATGGGATTCCCCCTGGGGTTGCGGGTAGATGCAAAGGGTGTCGGATGTTTTCGACCCTCCCCCCCCTTGGTTGCCTGTGACTCACTCGGTAGACAAATGAACATCACTTCATACCCTGCCCCCATTTCTCACTCTGGTAACCCACCCGTAACCACAAAGCTTTTATAGTTGACGGACGCCATGTTCCCTTACCTCTGGGCCTCTGCACATGCTGATCTCTGTGCCAGAAAAGTCCTGACTCTCCTGCCTCCGCATGTCTCGTCATCCTTGGGTCTCAGCTCAGGGGTCATTGCCTCTAGGAAGCCTTGCTTGATCCTTACTGCAAACTAGGTGTCCTCTCTCTGGGTTTCCGTAACATTTACCAGCTTTCTCAAATTGCTGGTCGTCTTGGTCTGCGCTCAGGGGACTGTGTTGATTCCAGTTCTGTTCTCAGTGAGCCTCCAGCCCTGGGGGTGCTTGGGAGGGAGTTGCCTGTAGGTTTATCTCTTCTTGGCCTGCTTCAGTGTGTCCCTGAGCCAGTCTTGCTGGCAGGGACCCAGTCCAGACTCTTCGGGTATGTTTTGAAACTATTCAAGCCCCACAATCTGGCAGAGTTTTATGAAAATAGCAGTAGTTTGCCTTACTGTTGAAATCCTGAGAGAAATTGGCCACCAGCTTCTCAGAAGAAATGAGGGAGCGCGTATTCTTCCATTTTTTATTTTTATAGAATTTTTTTTAACTTCATAGGAATCTGTAGGGGTAAAAATCACAGGATGCATTTATTTTTTAATATTTTAAGATGTTTTTTATTTCTGAGAGAGACAGAGGATGAGCCGGGGAGGGGCAGAGAAAGAGAGAGAGGGAGACACAGAATCTGAAGCAGGCTCCAGGCTCTGAGGTGTCAGCACAGAGCCCAGTGTGGGGCTCGAACCCACGAACCGTGAAATCATGACCTGAGCCGAAGTTGGACGCTCAGCCAAATGAGCCACCCAAGTGCCCCCGGATGCATTTATTAAAGGAAATGTTTGTATTCACTTAGCCTGGTGAGAATGAGCACAGCATTGCTTCATTTGAATGGGACAGGGATGAATTTCCTGGTACCCTGTTCATTATCAAAAAGTTTATTTTAAATAATTTTTTTCCGTGAGAATGTTTCTAAAACTTTCTCCCTTTAAAACCTTTCCTCCTTACTCAAAGACTTAGCAAAACAGGAATTCCATAATTTGCTAATGGGTGTGAGTAAATGACTGATTGAATGACTCATAGCTGTCATGGTGTGAAGTGCTGGGTGCTGAGGGAACAGAACCCTTTTTGACTGAACAGCCACAGAATGTAGTTTTGAGCCCTTGGTGTCTGCGTACACAGGGTTTCTGGGCTTTTCCTTGTGCTCACTGGCCTGTGCTCCTGCTACTGGCAGGGAGTGTGCTCAGTGCTTGTTCCCACATTTAGTTCGTTCATCTGTTGTGAGCCAGGAAGATGGACCATCGAGGTTGTTTAAATTATTCTAGAGTATGATATAATGAAGACGTCCGGGGCCTTTGCTGTGAACAGAGTATGTAAAGATTCTCTGTGTGAATGCTGTCGTCCGTCTGGGCTGATCAGGGACCTCAGGAGTGCTTTCCTCCCACCCGCCCATCGCCGCTGGTTATCCACCAGGCGTGTGGCCCATGGCCTGTGAGAGGAGGTGAATCACTGGCGATGGCTGGGAGGGCCTGTACCTGTCATGTTCACCGAAGGTGTATGAGGGGCACTGGCCGAGTATCGGGGGACAGAGGTGAGGGCAGTTGCATGGACTCAACGCAGGACTGTGGCCAGGCAAAGATTTGGGGGAGACAGATTGCAGCTTTTAATATTCAGGTGGGCGTTGCCTTCTAATCGACGCTAAAATTGTGATCGTCAGCTCAGCTTTCACAGAGGAGTGAGTCATTGTGGTTCTCTATTTATGTTCATGGATTAGATTCTTGGGCCAAGTAAAAGGCCTCCAGTAAAAAAAAAAAACAAAAAACATAAAAGTCTGAAAATGTTTCCATTTCAAATGCTGATGAAGCTGTGCACCTTACTAGCAAAGAGAAGAGCTTGAGCCTAGTAAGCTGACGTGTGATGCCAAACCTAAGTGTGTTCCTAACACCGTGGAATCTGAGTGCTCTGAACTATGGTCCAGCTCCCGACCCCTCCTGCCCATCTTCCGGCTGGAAGGCTGAATGAATGCCCAGCCCCCACATCCAAGACTCCACCATGAGGTTGGGAAAAGCTATTTTGAGCTGCTTCTCAGTTGAGAAATACTCGGACAAGGTCGCATAGCATTCCATACACACCTTACACCCAGGGACCTGGAATGAACCACAGCACTGGTTCCTGGGACCCAGGTTGGTTTGTTTATCCTCACAGCTGTTGGGGACGCCTGCGTGAGCTCGTGCTGGTAATGCTCACAAGAAAACCAGGCTATTTGTGGCATGTTCCTTCTCCCCCAAATAGAACAAGGAGAATCCTGTAGAATTTTTCACCTGATAGCAACCTTGCACATCACCCAGTTCATCACATAAACTGCCTCTGTTTTGTAGATGTGGAAACTGAGGCTTCTAGAAAGAGGACGGTTTGTCAGGGCCATACTGTTTTTGGTGACCAGGCCAGGTCTGGGGCCCAGTGTTCTGACTCTGTTTATTTAAGTGATTGAAATTGATAAACAGATGAGGATGCATTTGGCCCCCAGCATAATCGAAGGGACACCTTGGAAAATGAGATTTTTTGGACACTCTAGCACAATTAAGGAAAAGTGATAAGACTGAGGCATGGGAAATGGGGGATGGGGACTTGACATTTATTGGTTGTGAGAAAGTAAAATGGTAAAGTCTTTCTTCAGGGCAATTTATTTGTCCTAAAAAAAGTAAGGAGGGGCGCCTGAGTGGCTCAGTCAGTTAAGCATCCAATTCTTTTTTTTTAAAAAATTGTTTTAATGTTTTTTTTATTTATTTCTAGGAGAGAGAGAGAGAGAGAGAGAGCGCAAGCGTGAGCAGGGGAGGGTCAGAGAGAGAGGGAGTCACAAACTCTGAAACAGGCTCCAGGCTCTGAGCTGTCAGCACAGAGCCCGACGCGGGGCTCAAACCCATGAACCACGAGTTCATGACCTAAGCGAAAGTCAGACGCTTAACCGACTAAGCCACCCAGGCGCCCCTAATGTTTGTTTCTGAGAGAGAGAGAGAGACAGAGCACAAGTTGGGGAGGGGCATAGAGAAAGGGAGACACAGAATCTGAAGACAGGCTCCAGGCCAATTTTTGATTTCGGCTCGATCATGATTTCAGGGCATGAGATCGAGCCCCACGTCAGGCTCCACACTGACAGCGCCAAACCTGCTTGGGACTCTTCCCCCCCATCTCTCAAACTTAAAAAAATTTTTTTTTAAATAAAAGAAGTATGGGGCTCGTGGGTGGCTCAGTCGGTTAAGCCTCTGACTTTGGCTCAGGTCACATTCTGATAGCCCGTGGATTCAAACCCCACATCGGGCTCTGTGCTGACAGCTCAGAGCCTGGAGCCTGTTTCAGATTCTTTGTCTCCCTCTCTCTCTGCCCCTTCCCCACTCATGCGTGCTCGCTTGCTCTCTCTCAAAAATACATAAACATTAAAAAAATTAAAAGAAGCATGTAAGGATGCACATAAAGAATTAGCCACTAAGATTTTTCTCTATAACATTGTTTAGATTAGAATATGGAAAACTTAAACCTCTTAAAGAAGGTTGGTCAAATAAGTTTGTGGTCTTTGTACGAAGTAAGGATGAGACCATCAAAAATGCTGCGTGTATGTTAGGGATTTGTTTTAGAATATCCCAGTCAAACACGGGAGAGGGAACAGAACCGATGTGCAAACAGTCCATGATGTGAAGCCAGGCGGTGGGTGAGTGTGGGGGCTTGTTCCTCTGGCTGCTGGAGGTTCTGCGTGGTGGAAAAGGAAAGCGGCGTCCAGCTGTGTTTTGGAGAACTCCGTATTTCCCGTGGGGATTACTCTCTCCCATTGTATTTTGCTTCCCACACAGTAAAAAAAAAAAAAAAAAAAGCTGCTGGTTCTGAAGTTCATTCTATCATGAGAGGATATTTATGCTATCTGCACGGAAAAGGCCACAATTAGTTATGTACGGAATTCTCATTTGGTTCAAAAAAAAAAAAAACCCATGCATAGAAAACAGATGGACTGTGTACACCTAGATGGATATCGCTGGGTTGAAAGAGTACTTTCGAGTACAAGATCAAGATCTAGCTTGATCCCACCGCCGTCCCCTGCCCCCCCCCGCACCGCCTCGCTTATTGCAGACACAGATCAGTGGTGAAATGTTATGAATAGTTGGGCTTAGTTACATTTATATTCCTCTTTTGGTTTAGGGAAGAGCATGGAAGAAATAAAGAAGGTGCTGCTGCTGGTGCTGGGCTGTGCTGTCCAGGTAGGGATCGGGCACGGGGTGGGGCCTGCTCTTAGCCGTCTTGTGTTGGCAGCTGTGGAGATGAAATGCTCCCTTCACTGAGGTGGGAGTGAAGCCATCGGATGCCTAAGACACGGTGGCCACCATTTTGGGTGGCACCCACTTCTCAGAGCACCCTGTGCAGGAGAGCAGGTGGGGATCCCGTGGGCCAGGACGCCCTGAGCAGACTGTGCCCAGTACGGGAACATCTAGAGCAAGATCAGTACTGCAGCCTGGGGGCCGAAATGACCTGCCACCTGTTTCTGTAAATGAAGTTTTATGGGAACACAGCCATGCTGATTCCTTTATGTAGTATCTGTGGGCATGGCCCACTGGGTCTGCGGGGTTGGTTTTTAACCATCTGGCCTTTTACTGATGAAGTTTGCCAGCCCGTGGCCTTGTTCTTTACCAGTTTAGGAATCACGTGGAGAGATTGTTGAAAGTGCAGATTTCAGGGGCTCCTGGGTAGCTCAGTTGGCTTAAGTGTTTGACTCTTGATCTCAGGGTTCTGAGTCCAAGCCCCATGCTGGGCATGAAACCTCCTTAAAATAATAAAGTGCAGACTTCAGCATTCTACCACCAGTGTTTTCAGTCTGGGATGTGCTTTTTAAAAACCTGCTGTAGGCCTGATCTAGATAGTTGGAGCAACTTCTAGAGAAACCTCAAGGTAAGGGCTGGAAGAGGGCACGAGCAGCCTGGGTTACAAAGGAGAAAGCCCGGGCTTGGGTGGACAGTGTGGCGGCCCCAGGTGGCCCTCACAGAATGCTTCCATTAACACCTGTAACCCTCCACAGTGTGAGAGGAAAGAGGAGTTTATTGAAAGAATCAAACAGCTGGACATTGAGACCCAAGCCGGGATCGTGGCCCATATCCAGGAGGTAGGTGTGTGGCTTTGTGGGGCGTGGCTGTGGACCGCCACTCTGTGGCCACTGGGGATGGACGCTCTCCACCGGTGAAAAGTTTAAAGAATACATCACCTGTTAATAATCTTACTAATATTAGGTTTCAGACACCACAGACAAATTTATTCTTTTTGGAAAGGTAACCATCAGAGAGCTAAAATAAAATGGGGTAAAAATAAGAAAAAAAAAAGTTTAAGCCTGCAATCAAGTCATCTTTTGGCTCCTCTTCTTGCCTAATATGGGCTCAGACTATTTTTAAGAGCTGTCAAGTGGTTTAGGCTCAGAATTTGATTTACAGACCCTGAAAATGTATTCTGGCAAATGTCACCCTGTTTTGAATGGTTGATCTTTATAGAAAGAGATTCTCTTCTTCTGTCAGTGACATAGCAGAGAGACAAGCTGCCACCACGAGGGAAGTCCCAGAGGGCCGTCACCAGAGACCCGGCCTCTGGGATGGGGGCAGGAGGGCTCTGCACTGGGAGTGGCCTCTCTGCCATTGACCTCGGTAGAAGGGGTTTCCCTGGAAAACAAGCCTGTAGAGAGAGAGGCAAGTGCTCACTTGAAAATTTTCTTCCCTGACCTCCACCCCACCCCTACTCCAAAAGGAGCATTGTATTCTTTAGTTGCCTCAGGACTGAAGGTTCAGCCTTCTGTGTAATGGACAGATGGCTTAAGTATAAAAGACATAACCAGGAGCGTGTAGGAGCAGGTATATAGCTCGCAGGGGCAGTGAAGGCAGAGCTCCCGGTGCTGGCCCCAGGGACGGGCGGCTCCCGGGCCCCCACAGCTGCCCAGGGCGCTGTGCGGGGCGGGATGTGAAGCAGGAGACAGGTGCAGTTCTTGCAGGTGGGGGTCCATCAGGGAGAGTCAGTGACATAGCAGATACTCTCAACCGCCCTTCTCAGGGGCAGACCAACCGTTAGCCTAAGAACCATTCTGCTTTTTAATGTTCCTTGCATGTCTGTGTATTTTGAAAATTGTGTTTACCTGGGGACTGGGTCCTTGAGACCAGCTGGTTGGTTGGTTGGTTGGTTGGTTTTGCCACTGACTCCCTTTCCTGCTCAGACAGCAGAGTGTTAGAGAAAGAGAAGGTCAAACGTGGCCGAAAAGGAGTCTTGCCTGCCTGTCAGTTGGTGGCTGGCGGTGGGGACTGGGCTTCACAGTTAGTTGGGTGCTGCTTCGACATCCAGGGGGCCAGATCTCACGAGAGGCCCGCTGAGTCAGAACGAGGGGAGGAGGGCATGAGCCTTTAATTAAAAGCACCTTGGGTGACTGATGTGCCCCCGGGGTGAGCCCCTGCGCCCCTCTTCTCCCGTATGGGCAGGCCTAGCGCCCAGCCTCTGCTCCCAGTCCTGAGTGCTCAGGGTCCCCTGTACTTGGAATGAGATTGCTCCTGATTCCTCAGGATCAGCTGAATCTCAGTGTTTCCTTTGCTACCGGGGAAGAGGTAAGAAAGTGGATGCCCTTTGAGAAACTAAAGGGCCCTGTCGTTTGTTTTTGTTTGACTATATTCTGTTTCCATTTACTGCTCTGAAGAATTTAAGAACTTGTTTTGGTGCACCTCGCTGAGTAGATAACTTGGGCTTCTTTTTGATTTCCCCAGTAGAGGCCTGAGTATGCTAATACTTCACTTCCCAAACTGAGCCATGAGGTGCTCCAGATAGATCTCCTGTCCCCTTGGTGGGTCTGGGGTTGGGGGGTGGTGAGAAGGGCAGAGTGTCCCGATCCAAGGAGATGCTGCCCTGCACAGACATCCTGCGGGCCTCCACTCACCTGGTGGAGAGGGGGAAACGAGATGCTTGTACGTGAGGAAAGAGATTCAGGCTTCCTGAAGATTGTCTTAGATTATGAAGTATTCCCGCCCNNTTAAGACTGTTATATTCGCCGTATTCACATTGGCTTTGAAGTAGTAACACAGGGTCGCTCTCTTCACCCTCCCAGCCCCCTGAGGCTTCTCTTTCTTGGGTTGTAAATTGACAGTGCTACGACAACCATACCTGATAACTCTTTAGGGAGATACTGTATTGTACGAGTGCTTCCTGGCATTAAAGAATCCGGTGCTTGGGATGCCTGCGTGGTTTAGTCAGTTAAGCATCCGACTTTGGCCTAGGTTACCATCTCCCGGTTTGTGAGTTTGAGCCCCACGTTGGGCTCTGTGCTGACAACTCGGAGCCTGGAGCCTGCTTCAGATTCTGTGTCTCTCCTCCTCTCTTCCTCTCCCCTCCTTGTGCTCTGTCTGTTGCTCTCTCTCTCTCTCTTTCTCTCAAAAATAAACATTAAGAAAGTAAGACTCCAGGTGCCGTCTGAGCCGGTGTCGAAGGCAGGAGTGGTTTGCACCAGAGCTTGGTTGAAGGGAGTTTGCGCTACTTATGCGGCACCCCTTCTCTGCACAGCACATTTGTCCGTGACGGTGACAGGTTGATAGTGGAACGCGTCAGCCGCGACCCCGCCACCCGGCCCAGCACGGGGAGCGGGACCCTCCCTGCGGCCTCTGCAGCACCTGCCCGTGTGCCCACAGGTGACCCACAACCAAGAGAACGTGTTTGACCTGCAGTGGCTCGAGCTCCCGGACGTGGCCCCGGAGGAGCTGGAGGCTCTCTCCAGGAACATGGTGTTCCACCTGCGGAGGCTCATAGACGAGCGTGACGAGTGCACGGAGGTGCGCGGCCGCAGACACCTGCGGGAAGAGAAGCTTGTGGAAACGCCCAGCTCGGGATCCGCCCCCATTCGCGCCCTCCTGGTCCCACTGAACATTCCATCTCTTCCTAAAAACTCACGCCACCTCCCTCCTGCTTTCTCCCCCTCTGCCCGGCATCTGCTCTTACTTTCTCCTTGTCTTTCAATGTTTCTGGCCAAGTGCGCGTGGCGCCCTGGTGAGACCGCTCTCCCCGCCTCCCCCCTGCCCCGCCGCAGCTGATCGTGGACCTGACGCAGGAGCGGGACTACCTGCAGGCGCAGCAGCCTCCCAGCCCGCTCAAGTCCTCGAGTGCCGAGTCCACCCCCAGCCCCACCAGCAGCCTCTCCAGCGAGGACAAGCAGCACCTGGCCGTGGAGCTGGCGGACACCAAGGCCAGGCTGCGCCGTGTGAGGCAGGAGCTGTGAGTCCTCCAGGGACCCCCCCCCACCCCCCAGCCCACGGGCTGTCTGTCTGCTCTTGTGTGGTGTGTCCCACACACGGTTCTGTCGTGTGGTGCAGCAAACCGGAGTGCTGGGCCTGCCCCAAGCTGGGGGCCTGCCCCAACGTGGACTGGTCCCTCCCTGCCAGGCCCGCACCGGGGGGTGGGGGTGGGGGGAGCTTCTATCAAGTCTTTAGGGCTCCAACCAGCCCCGGTTACAGATGGTCTGCAGATAGCCTCGTGTCCACACTTGTCCAGTTTGGGGCAGGACTGATCACATACTCATATGTTTCCTTGGCTGGAGGGAGGGTGCGACCCGCCTGCCCACACCCCACCATCTGGAGAACCTGTTGTCCCTCTTTCCTGCAGCAGGAGAGTGTCCCTTTGCCCCATCTGGGGAGCCGCTTGTCTCCCTCGCTGCCCGCCTGGCTGTGGGGAGCGCACCTGTGGCTGGAGCCTCCTCGCTGCACCCCTGCCCCGCACCCTCAGAGGGAAGCCCAGTGTCGTGGTGGGTGGAGCTTGAGAGCAGGCTTTGAAAAGTTAAAAACGGAAGAGAATGCGAGTCGGGAACATTTTTGTAAGCCCCGTATGCAGTCTGCCCTCCTCAGTCCCAGAAGTCATCGTTCTTCTCTCTGCTGTGGTCTCATGAGGTGGGGGGGCCCTCGGGGTGCTGTCTGAGGGCGCTTCTCACCTCCGTGCCTCCACACTGCCCCCAGGGAGGAGAAGACAGAGCAGCTTGTGGACACCAGGCATGAGGTGGACCAGCTGGTGCTAGAGCTTCAGAAGGTCAAGCAGGAGGTGAGCGGGCCCGTGTGTGTGTCCTGGAGGAGGTGGTGGCGGCTGAGACTCCCCAGTGACTGTGGGCGGGAGGCACAGGGAAGCGGCATTGGGGGCTTCCGGTAATGGCCTGTGTTTCTGTCCTGCTCAAAGCAACACTGCCAGACAGCCAGCTGTCCCCAGAACTGCTGGGGGCGGGGGAGGACCGCGGGTCTTTGTGACAGCGTACGGGGGACCCCACGCAGGAGCCTGCACACCGACCTGCCCGCTCCTGGGATGTCCGGGAAGCACTGTGCCACAGGGACTTGGGCCCCTCTCGCCTCCCCAGAGGGGCGCCCTCAGCTGGGGTCCCCTGCCTTTTGCCACCTCCCAGAACATCCAGCTGGCGGCGGATGCCCGGTCTGCTCGTGCCTACCGCGACGAGCTGGACTCCCTGAGGGAGAAGGCGAACCGCGTGGAGAGGCTGGAGATGGAGCTGGTGCGCTGCAGGGAGAAGCTTCACGACGTGGACTTCTACAAGGCGCGCATGGAGGTGAGCCCAAGCCTTCTAGAATGCTTCCTCCCTGGCCGGGGAGAGGGAGCTGTGAAGGCCTCCATGGTGGCTAGGCCTTGCCCGCACCGCAGCCTGTCTGCGGGCCCAGAAGGCTCCCTCTCTCTGTTCCTCGCCCACTCGGAGGTGTCACATGGATGGGGGCAGGAGGCAATGTGGTTCTGTGCTGAAGCGCTCAGGTTCCTTGTAGGGCTTTCCTGCCTTCTGCCGTGGTGAGGAGTTTCTGTTCATGGAATTTTTTTTTTTTCTACTTCTTGCAGTTTCTGTGGCTAACTCTTCACCCATAAAATAGAAGTAATGCTACCACTTCATGAGTTTTTTCCAGATGAAGGACAAAATGCCTGTCCTTTGGGCAAGGCCCACAGTAAGCCCTCGGTCATGGAGCCCACTCTGATCCCGAGGTTCTGAGGGGACGCAGGGGAGGGCGTCAGGGCTGATGGGGGACTGGAGACCGAGACCCGAGTGGGGTCCCCAATGCTTCAGCCGCTCACCTCGACTGCCTCACGTCAGCGATGGGTTCCAGGACCCACCTTCCCAAGGATTTGGGGATTTTGCCCCCATCACCAATCCCAAGGGGGTCTGGAGGTGGTTTTAATGAGATGGTGAGATGAGGACATCAGCATGTACCAACCGGGCTTTTTTGGTAAGAAAGAATTCCATTTGCCGCTCAGGAGGCTTCCGAGGGGACGGAACATGGAGCTGGGGAGCACAGTGTCTGGCTCTGGGCCCCGCTGCCGGCAGGCCTGCTTGGGGACGGCGGTTTGGCTGTGGACCTGGACGCGCTCCCCTGCTGTGGGCAGGCCCTGCTTGTAGGCCATGTGAGGCTGTGGGGCCAGGCCTGTTTGTTACCCAAGGAGTGTCTGTTCCCCAAGGAATGTGACACCTGACCTCCTGCAGAGAAGGCGCCTTTGGTGCCGTGGCCTTGGGGTGGGAGAAGTAGGGGGTGGGAGACCCCACTCTGGCTTTGTCCTGGAAACGGTCCACTGGCTCCACTGAATTTGAAAGGCATAAATCCCCGGCACAGACAGGTTCTGGGACACGAGCACCTATCGGCGCCTTTCATCACTTACTGGAAATGCCACAGTTGGGAGAATCGGGGCCGGGGGGGCGGGGGGTTCCTGCACTTTCCCCAGAGTGCCACCCCAGCAGCCCTTCCTACACAGTGCGAACCTTCTGCAGCTCCCACATGAGATCACAGGCAGAGTGTGGCTCCCGTACCTCACCCTGATTCTGTCCCGTGGAGCAGATGGGCCTCGGGATCCAGTCTCTGTCTCTGTGTGCACCCCGGTCCCGTCCAGGCAGCCTCGCACAGTCATCCAGACACAGTGACTAAGCGCCCGTACGGTGCCAGAGCCTGCACCGGCAGCTGGGCATCTAGACGAAAGCCTTGCATTCACAGAGCTTCCCGACCTTCAGGGTTTCTCCCAGGACCCTCTATTCTCAGGCTTCTCTAATTCTCAGACGTTGTGCCTGTGTAGCAACAGCAACATTTTCCAGATTTATTAATTGCATAAAGTTACCAGGAGCTTGGGAATGCTTGAATTTTCCTTAATGTTTATTCACCACGAGAGAAGTGTTATCTGTCTGCATCAGGGGTTTACTTGGGGGCAGGCAGTGACATGAGTGGCTTTGCAGACCCTTTGCAGCCCAGGCTGGCTGATGAACAGGGCCTGGTCCATGGAGTGCAGGCCATCCATCAGAGGATGAGTCTTGCTGTGCTGGGATGCCCCTGATAACGGGGCTTGGTGGACGGGAGCGCTTGGGCACTCCTCCTCAGATCTGAAGTAGTCACATCAGTCTTGCTCGCTGTCTGGAAGCCGCCATAGGGTCCAGCTGTGGAAGGCGCAGGCCATCCTCAGGAAGCGTTTGAGTGAGGGGAATGGTGTGGTTTGGATTTTAGAAAGTACATTCGGGTTTCTGGGTGGGGAACGGACCAGAAGGGGCATTAGGATGCCATGGGCTGTGGCAGTCTGCTAGCCAGATGGGGCCCACACGCCCTCTTATCAGCTGGGATGGGCCCATCTCCAGCCTGGTGAGCGCCCTCCCTCTCCTTGCCACAGGCCATGAGCTGCTGAGCATTACTTGAGCAACAACTGTGTGTTCTTGTTCATTCTTCGAAGCAGCCCTGAGGATGAGCTGAGCTTGGGGAGGTTGAATGGACTGCCCAGGGTCAATTTCTTGCTCCAGCTTCCGTGACTCCCAGTGACATGGGCCCCGGGATGGGGACTCTGTTTGCTCTGTTCGTGGGTATGTCCTCAGCATCTGGACCGGTGCCTGGCCCTTTGGGGGTGTTGGATGAACACTTGTGGAAAGAATTATATCTGGGGTTTCTTTTTTTTAAATATTTGTTTTGGGGAGAGTGTAGGCAGGGAAGGGGCATAGTGAGGGAGATGTAGGATCTGAAGCAGGCTCTGTGCTGACAGCAGCGAGCCCGATGTGGGGTCAGACTCCAGAACTTCGAGATCATGATCTGAGCCAAAGTTGGACCCTTAACCAACCGAGCCTCCCAGGTGCCCCGTATCTGGGGTTTTCTGTGAGCAGCAGTGATAGAACTGACTGCTGTTGGGCCGCAGTAGAGCCCCTGCCTGCTCAGACTCCTGCACAGGCCCCCCCCCGCAGCCAGCTGCCTCCCAGGGCACTCGGGGTGCATGCTGGCCGTTCACCTGGAATGCTGCTCCGAGAGCTCGGGACAGGTGGCTGTGGGATGCGGGCCAGCAGCACCTGGGGCCTGCAGGGATGGAGATGGGCTGCCTGTGCTCAGACTCGGGCCCAGGTCCTTCTGGTGCTTCATGTCAGGGGGCAGCACTACCTTGATGTACAGGTGCGTATTTTGGGCCCATGTTTGTGTTTCAGAAAAACCGTGTTGCCCAGCTTTATATGTAAAACCAGATCTTCCAGGGTGTGCTAACACACACTTCCAAGGGATTCACCCCCAAGATTTCTGGATAATATCTAAGCAATTTGAAGCACGCAGTGCAGGGGCCCCTGGGTGGCTTAGTCAGTTAAGCGTTTGATTTCGGCTCAGGTCATGATCTCACGGTTTGTGAGTTGGAGCCCTGCGTGGGGCTCTGTGCTGACACCTTGGAGCCTGGAGCCTGCGTTGGATTCTGTGTGTCCCTCTCTCTCTCCTCCTCCCCTGCCCGTGCTTTGTGTCTCTCTCAAAAATAAATATTAAGAAAAAAAACCCTCTTAAAAAACACTTCGTGCCATGCAGACATGTGTCTGTGAATGGAGATTGACCTGCATGTGATAAAACCCTTAGATTAGGAAATACCCAAGTATGACTTGTACACATCTAAAACTAAAGAAAGAAAGATGGGTAGATGGGGGGATGTGTGACAAACGAAATAGAGCAAAACACTAATTACAGAATCCTGGTGATGTGTGTGTGGTGTTCAGAATATTTTTTCCAACTTTCAAGGAGGCTTTAAAATCTCCATAATAAAATATGGGGGGGGGGGGAGGTAGAAGGTGAAAAGAGAGCAATGGATGTTAACTCTTTAGAATAAGTTCATACATGATTAACATCACCTTAATAATGAAATAATTTAAAATACTGAGCAGCGCTATGTGTTAGAGCTCCATTTCTCAAGAGGTGGTCTGTATCTGCCTGTATCCGAGTCCAGCCTGCTCAAAATGCAGATTCCTGGGCCCTACCCTACCTAGATCCCAGGCATGGACCCCAGAAATGTGCGGCCTGAAGGCTCTCTCCCAGGTGGCTTTTCAGCATTGCCAAGCGTGAGGACCACAGTCCTATCAAGACGGTACTTTTCTCCTTACCGCCGGCTTTTCTCTGCAAGACGTGGGTCTGGCCAGGCTGACATCAGGTCTCTGGGTAGAGCTTGGCCTGAGGCTGCTCATAGGGACCTAGAGCCCCTGAGTGCAGGGACTAGGTCATAATATGACTTCATGCCCAGGGCCTGGCACACACAGAGCACTTGGTAATCACCCCACAAATCAGGTAAAACTCCATCACTCAGCAATAAGAAGACTTGAACTGGGGAAGAGGACGGGAAGAATCTAGAGCTCTTTTCTCCTGGAGAATGGGGTAGGGCTAGGTGTGATGGGCTGGAGGGCAGAGAGGAACACATTGTGGATGCCTACCCCGTAGGGGACACTCTTCCAGACACGGAGAGTGGCGGGCAGCGCAGGTGCCCTCCCGGAGAGACCCATTAACACGTATCACGGGAGGCAGCATGTGTTCGTGCCTTGTGGGAGGAAAAGATAAAAGGCCTTGGGGTTCAGGACAAAGGCAGGATTAATTTTTACTAGAAAACTACAGGCCACAAATTTCCATGTTTTACCCTGAAGCTTCTGGCAGCTTTTCTGTACCTCCTGCTGTAGTTTCCATGAGGGTTCACGCGACAGGATGAGAGCGGCATGGCCCTGCCTGGCACGGGTGCACCGGGTGGCCCTTGGCTTCCTCTTGTGAGCACTTGTCCCTCCTCGCTGCTGCCAGCGCGCCTTGTGGGAGGAGGAGGACACAGGCAGAGAGGCTGCCCGGATGTCCCTCTTGTCCTGTGATTTGGTTTTAGCCGAAACTGCCAACAGTAGGGGACAGGTGCCTCGGTGCCATGTGCGTCCTGAGCAGGGCGCAGGTAAGACAGGCCTTGTACTTGCTCCTCTGTGGGATTTATGGCTTCCTAGGCAGGGCTGGAGCCAAAGTAAACGTAGTGTGAGAGGCAGAGACCTAGCAGGGCACGCCCCTTGCTGGGTGCCCTGGCATTGTGCGGTACAGCAGCTTTTACTTCCAGCGAGCTGATCCTAGCGAGCCCTGGGAGCCGACCTTACTGGGGGAGGGTGCGGGCGTTGTCAAGGCAATCAGGAGCTGGGTTCATGATCAGCCCACCCAGCCCCAGATGCTCCCCATCCTGCAGAGCCCATTTTCCCACCTGCTGGCCTAGATCTCTGTCATGGCTCATGTGACCCCGCAGCCTGCACACAGGATGTCCTCCACAAGTATCCCACCTGGCCATTCTGCCTCCGTCTGTCATCTGCATCCCTCCATCCTGCTGCCACGATGGCCCTTCTAAGAGCCCCTCAGGCACCCACCTGTGCGTCGCTCTTGGGATGAAACACACTCGGCCCCTTGTCTGGCACTCACCCCCTTCAGGTCCCCCCCAGTGCCCCTCTGAGGCCTCCTTGGCCCAGCTCATCTTCCCCAATGCAGGGCCAGACCAGGAGAGGGCAGGTGGGCTCTGTGGGCTGCGTCCCCCAGCTTCCTGCTTCACACTTCACCTCCTGTTGACTCGGGCAGTGCTCCTCACATGGTGCTGTGATGTGCTCCCCGGTTTCCCGCCCACATTGGGAGCTCCTTGGAGCCCAGGTCTGTGCCTGACTGACCTTGAGCGTGTTGTGTAGCTTGGGGATGACCAGACTGCAGTCCGTCCAAGGATGAGATCCGGCCCCCCATCCATCCTATAAGTATAAAGTTTTATTGGAACACAGAGGCACCCATCATCCGTTCACGTATTTTCTGTGGCTGCATTTGGTGCACCTGCAGAGTTGGGTGGTTGTGACAGATTTATGACCCGAAAAGCTGAAAATAAACTGTCTGGCCCAGAGTAGATGGGCAGCACGGTTTTTAAAGAGCAGTTAAAACTATGTTTATGAAGCTTTTTCCACGTGCTAGGAGTGGTTAAGCTCCCACTACATCATCGCATGTAAGCCTCATGGTGGCCCACAAGGCTCAGCAGCCACTGCTGTTTCCTGTCATTTCCTCATGTGAGAAAACTGAGGATTGATTCACGTCGTGTGCATCTCGCCCTTTCAGTACGGAGGTTGCACTGAAACGTGTCTGTCAGGCTCAGCCTTGATGAGGAAGGAAATAGAAGGGGGAGGGACTCGCAGAGACAAAGCAGGGGCAGGGGAGAGGTGGAATGGGGGGGCACTCAGGAAGGGGTGATGGTGGCCACACCCCCATGGAAGGACAGGCAGAGGCTCCCCCTCCAGTAGTCCTTGTGGGAATTCGGATGTCATGTCGTGAGCGGGGAGCATTAAAATTCAGGGCGCTGAGTCAGAACCTTGGGACGCTCGTTTTCTGTTTCCACCTGGGACTGTGTTTCCTAATGACTTCTGGGAGGGCTGATAAATTCGGTACCTAAGAAGGAGAAGGGCAGACAGACCTGACGTTTGGTGTACCGTTCACCACGCTCCCGGAGGCGGGTGAAGTCCAGGAACAGGCAGGTCTTCTAGGGAGCCTGGCAAACCGCAGTGGGGCGGGGTGAACAGGTGGAGGTTAGCGAGGGGGCGATCTTTGCTGAGGGAGCGGTTGGCCTGGCCACCCAGCATGGAGTGCCCCCGTGTCCCTTCCAAGGACACCTCCAGGCTGGCTTTCTGTTGCTCTAGATGCCGGTTCTTCCGTGATCTTGAGTGCAGCGGGGAGGGACCCGGTAGTTTGTTTGATTCCACTTCTGCTCTCCCAACCCCACGCCTCTGGCGTTTGGTTGTTGGGGGTCAAGGAGGGCCCCTGGAAACGAGTGTTTGCCTGCTGCCTGGTGGATGGATGCTTGGGGAGTGCTGGGCTGACCACAGGGGCGAGAGGGGATGATGACTCCCAACCTCACTGGGCCTCAGGCACCATGCACGGAGCACTTGACCAGCCTTACTGCGTCTGATCCCATAGAGGCCCTATTTGTGTGCCCCTCGCAGAAAGGAGGGATCTGCACTGGGGGACGTGCACTTGCTTCATGTCCCATGGCTAATAGCACATCGACGGGCCTGGGAATTGGAGCCTGTCAGCCCACGTTCCCAGTCACTGCTCCCAGTCGGCATGTCCGATTAGCAGGGACAGCTCTTTAGCCCCTTGGGGACCAGCCATCAGGCCTGGCCTATGACTGCCTAAATGTGGCCCCTCAGCTGTTCACAGGGCTGGGTCAGGCCTTTAAATAGCCGCCTGGTTCAGTTGAGGTTAGGTCTGAGGGGGGTGGCTGGCTGCAGGCAGCTGCCCAGAGGTGAGGAATAAAGATGCTCAGTCGTCCGGGCTGAGCCTGCAGCTCGCGGTCGGAGCTGGGGCACAATTCCCCGCAGATCCGGTTTCTCCCTTCTGAGGCAGTGGGGTGTACGAGACACGCCGAGCTACTTCTTTTGCCTGGTACATGGTGGAGGTTGATGAAGCCAGAAGATTAAGATATTTTTGAATAGTAGTTAGAAATCATCGTGTTCCACACTCTGTTTGGCTTCTGGATACTCTTACCATCCCTGCCTGCTGGAAGTCTCTTGAGTCCTTGAGGGCCCACCTCACCTGCCCTGACTCCCCCCACCCCTACCCCATCCCACCCCACCCCCGCTGCCCACCTGTTTCAGCCAACAGGTATTACTGAACAAATCTATGAGGCTCACAAGGGCAGAAATGGAACAGCCCTACCCTGAGGAGTTTCAGGTCTGGGGGAGGAGGGTGGGCCACTCGCCTCACCGCGTGTCCAGGGCCCTCTGGGAGCCCAGGTACCTGGCTCAGCGGGCAGGACAGAGTGAATTTGCAGGCATCTCTCAGAGGGGGCAACTCAGGCTGGGTTTTGAAGGCTGATCAGGAGTCGGTTGTGAGGATGAAGGGGCAGCCCGTGCTGTGGGAGCTGCGGGAGCCCAGTAGTGAGGTGATGGTGGAAAGTGCAGGTGGGTGCAGCTGCTGGAATCACAGTGTGAACAGTGGGGGCAGCGGCCAGAGAGGAGGGGTCAGCCCTTCTTGCCACTTGATACCCCCGTGGGTGCTCTGGCTCGCATCATTGTGGCTGGTCTGGGCCTCTTTCCCAGTGAGCCCCTTGAGGATGAGTTGCAGTCAGCTGCAGGCGGTGGAGAGAACACGTCTGGACCTCTCTGGCCAGAACTCAAGTCCCAGCTTCACCACTCACTGGCTTTGTGACTGGGGGCTCATGGCTTACTTTAAGTAAGCCTCTTCATCTGCAAAAAGGGATTGTCTCTGCCTCCCTCTCAGGGAGGTAGGGACAGGGAGTGCCCAGGGCAGGGCCAGCCGCACAGTGGGCAGAGTCTCCGAAAGGGAGAGGGCTTCTACGTAATCCTGAGTCTAAAACCCTACACAGCTGCTGGACTTGGATCAGAACCGTGACTGCTGACCAGAAGGCATGTGGTTTCCCCTCTACTAAGGATCCTCAGTGCGGGGAAGGGAAGACAGGCGTGTAGTGGATAAGCAGGAGCTTCCCAGTTGTTAGGGAGGCAGGCCTTGGACAATTCTACAGACACATTCCCGCGCGTGCATGTTTGCACACACTGCGAAGGCGTTTGGGGAAACTCCATCCCTCTGAGATCCTGAGTGGTGCTGGAAGGGCTCTGGGGAGAAGAGAAACCAAGAAGCCCCATAACAAAGGGGGAAGAGAAATGGGGCAAATGAGCTGGATTCTGTCCTGTGCTCTCTGGGCTGTCTGGTGCAGAGGTGCAGAAGTGAGAGTCCAGCAGCCCCTGGCCCATGAAGGGGTCTTCGAGGGAACAGCCATTGCGCTCCATGCCCAGCACGTGCCTAACACCCAGGGGGCCTGTGGTACTTATTTGTGAGGTTCCCATTTGTTTGCCACTTAGCTGTCTCAGAGACTCCCGACTTCCAGGAAACTGCTGAGAGCTGTGGTTTTCCAGAGTTCGTGTGTGACCTGTTCAGGTAGGAGCAGGGTGTTGAACGAAAGCCGATCAGAACAGCTCCCTCTTCCCAGGACCCTGGCTACAAAGTGAATGTTGAGTCTAGAGGACTAGACTCAGCCCTTGAACTTGGGACAGACTGTCAGTCCCACATCTTCCTTGTTAAGGAAGCGGGGCTTGGGGCACCTGGGGGACTCCGGCAGTTAAGCATCTGACTCTTGATTTTGGCTCAGGTCATGATCTCATGGTTCGTGAGTTCGAGCCCCACGTTGGGCTCTGCACTGACGTCATGGAGCCTGCTTGGGATTCTCTCTCCCTCTTTTTCTCTCTGTTCCTGCCCCACTTGCTCACTTGCTCTCTCTCAAAAATAACAACTTAAAAAAAAAAAGAAGAAGAA
>NW_027532747.1:10446519-10453594 GCF_008692635.1 Crocuta crocuta
TCTCAGAGACTCCCGACTTCCAGGAAACTGCTGAGAGCTGTGGTTTTCCAGAGTTCGTGTGTGACCTGTTCAGGTAGGAGCAGGGTGTTGAACGAAAGCCGATCAGAACAGCTCCCTCTTCCCAGGACCCTGGCTACAAAGTGAATGTTGAGTCTAGAGGACTAGACTCAGCCCTTGAACTTGGGACAGACTGTCAGTCCCACATCTTCCTTGTTAAGGAAGCGGGGCTTGGGGCACCTGGGGGACTCCGGCAGTTAAGCATCTGACTCTTGATTTTGGCTCAGGTCATGATCTCATGGTTCGTGAGTTCGAGCCCCACGTTGGGCTCTGCACTGACGTCATGGAGCCTGCTTGGGATTCTCTCTCCCTCTTTTTCTCTCTGTTCCTGCCCCACTTGCTCACTTGCTCTCTCTCAAAAATAACAACTTAAAAAAAAAAAGAAGAAGAAGAAATGGGGCTCAGCAAGGGCCCGTGTCTGTCAGCAGAGTCCGCTCGTCTAACCAGATGAGGTTTTTTTTTTTTTTTTTAACAAGGGAGATGTCTTCATTCCCTGGGCAGCACAGACCCCGAGGAAGCGTCTACCGAGGAAAACACCGAATTCAAACATTTTCTTGATCTGCGGTTTTTCTTTCACTAGAGAATGCCCATTTGGCCCAGCCCAGTGAAAGGTGGGGGTGCTGAAAAGTGGACATGCACCCTCCCACCCGCACACAGTGGCCTCACCCCTGCAGCGTGTGTTTCAGCCAGAACCCTTGTTGTGAACCGGGTGCCTTCTTCATTTGACGGTTCTCGTGTGTGTTTTTCCTGAGCAGGAGCTGAGAGAGGACAACATCATTTTAATCGAGACCAAGGCCATGCTGGAGGAGCAGCTGACCGCGGCCCGGGCCCGGGGCGACAAAGTGCACGAGCTGGAGAAGGAGAACCTGCAGCTGAAATCCAAGCTTCACGACCTGGAACTGGTACTGCCGCTTCCTGCCCCTACATCCGAAACAGACCAGGGTGGTGTCGGGTTTGTGCTGTGCCCTTCTCCGGGCTTTCACCCCTAGGCCTTTGTCACTGCTGCTGCCATGGTGGCTCGTGTGCCATGGAGGGCAGCTTGCTAAGCTCAGCACGCCTGAGTGGGCAGCACTCGACGCCCACGACACGAGACTCGACCGCTTCTGCATTTCTGTAGGCACGTCTGTTGCAGGAAGGTCCTTGCTGGCCTTCATGGTGAGCTGTGATTTTGTGAGTCTCTGTACAGCCTCTCCAAGGCCTGCTCGAGGACCCCAGAGCCCCCTGGCATCACGTTCCTTGCTTTATTTTATTTTATTAAAAAAAATTTTTTTTTAATTTATTTCTGAGAGAGAGAGAGACAGAGACAGCGTGAGCAGGGGAGGGTCAGAGAGAGAGGGAGACACAGAATCTGAAGCAGGCTCCATGCTCTGAGCTGGCAGTCAGCACAGAGCCCGACGTGGGGCTCGAACCCACAAACCGTGAGATCATGACCTGAGCCGAAGTCGGATGCTCAACCGACCGAGCCACCCAGGTGCCCCACGTTACTTGCTTTAAGTTCCTGTGTGGTGCGTCACTTTGTCGAGGTAGCATTCCGTTAGGGACCTCGGGTCTGTGTTTGTTACCTATAGGTCACTGGGCTAGGGTAGCTTATAATGGCTGTAACACGCAGCTGGTCCTGTGTTGGAGAGGTTTCCTTGCAGCTGGGTGTTTTGGGAGTCGGTGCACGGCGTCCCTTCATCCTGGGGGAACGAGGGCAGGTGCCTGGGGGCTGGACCCTGTCCAGCGGAGCCCCCAGCCACAGCCTCACTCCCTCGCTCTTCCTGCCCCAGGACCGGGACACAGATAAGAAGCGAATTGAGGAGCTGCTGGAGGAGAACATGGTCCTCGAGATAGCCCAGAAGCAGAGCATGAACGAGTCGGTGCACCTGGGCTGGGAGCTGGAGCAGCTGTCCAAGAATGCAGACCTGTCCGACGGTGGGTAGCGCCCAGGGTCCCTGGCTGCCCTGGCTGCCTCAGCTTCCTCGCCTGGGAGCTGAGCCCTTGGCTCAGAATCTTCCGTGTCGGTCTAGCCACTCACCCCAAGTAAATAGGGTTTCCTTCAAGAGCCATTTGGAACAATTTCATCGCCTTTCTCCCCAAGGAGAACATGAGGGATCTGGCAGCCTCGGGGTGGGGACATGAAATGCAAATTAAGCGTTGCCAGCTTTCTCGTTTCCCATATGGACAGTCCTAGGAGCTTCCAGATTACAGCACGCTGACCCCCAGAGGACGTGTTAGGGCTCTGTGTGGATGATTGAAAGCCCTGGATGGCAGGTGACATCCCCAGTGGTCATTAATCTCCACTGTACACGGACCCTGGGTGTTCTTTCCTCTGTTCATTTGCATAATTGGGCAAGATGGATGCAGTCTGTTTTCTGTCTCTCTGGGTGGGGATCGCTAAGTGGCTGCTCCTCACAGGACCCAGGCCTCTTCCCCTCCCCCCTGTGCCCAGCACCCCAGGCGAGGCGTTGGCTGGGGGACGGGTGGGCGGGGCAGCAGGAAGCTCCAGTGCTGGGCAAACAATAAGCCAGTTCCTTTGTTCAAAAATAGTACACGTATACCTTATAGTGTGAGTTACTGTTTACTTAGGACTGTACAGAATGTGGGCAGGGTAATGGGTGGGCTTCAGGGTGGCTTTTTCATTTCTGGTAAACATCCCTAAGCATAACGGAAGGGTTGCTGAAAGCAGCTGAGTATTTCTTCTCTTCAGGCTCCAAACGTAAAATCAGTTGATTAAACTATTAATCCATGTGAGAAGTTAGTTCTGCCTGTGCTGTGGTGCCCCCGGGCCGTGGTGGGGCCTCAGGGCTGTGGGGCGGGGGTTTGATTCGCGTGGATTTCAAGTCCTGGGAGTTCAGGTTCCCTGGGGAGGACCGCTGCCCCCTGGTGGGGCAGAGCGGTAGTGCAGGCTGCCTAGGACAGTCTCAGACCAAACGTGAGTGTTTCCGGGAGAGACCAGGGGCGGCTGTTGGAGTCGGAGGCCTTACCCATTCAGACAATGGAGTGCGTTTGTGAGCCCTTTCAGGTCAATAATTATGATTTATTCTTGGTGTTCCCATTCCTAGTGCTTTAGCTGGGAGCTCGCGGGCCTTGGTTTGCACGGTGTCATGTGAGCAGAGCTCGAACGTGCTTGTGCACGTATGGTGTGGTGGCTTCTCGAATCAGAGCTGGTTGGCTAGCTGAGTTTCCTTATCTGCAAAATGGGGGTAATGCCACCACCTCACAGATGGCCGTGAGTACCCAGTGACAGGAGGCGGTGAAGCAATACACTGTGCCTGGTCCACAGGCCCTCTGGGAAGGGCTCCTTTCTTCTGGTCTTCTTTCTTGCTCTTGCCCTTGAGTCAAAACCTCCCTCTCCCACACGCTCACACACACAACCTATCTCACAAATCTGATTGCTGGAGGTGCTAACGAGTGAAACGCTCTGTCAAGAGCCATCGGTGGTTTTGTGATAAACTCTTGTGTCCTCATTATCTCTGAGGCCTTGCCTTTCACTGAAGGGGAAATGAGGCTTGTGACCAATTCCTTTGTTCGCCTCATGGAGCCTTCACATTTTTCCTCCATGAGTACAGAGCTTCAGTTTGGGATGATGACCAAGTCCGCAGATGGACTGTGGGGGTGGTTGTATCTAGCCAGCAAGAATGTATCTAATGCCGGGGAACTGAACTGACAGTGATAAAAATGGTAAATGTTATGTTCCGTGTATTGCACCACAATGAGAAACATGATTTTCCCCATGAGTGCTGCCCGCGTGATCACAGGTTCTGAGGCCGTGGGGTTTTTAGGTCGGGTTAGTTGGAATGCAGCGCAGTCAAGGCAGAACCCGCCGCGCACACGTGTTTACACATCGGGAGCACGTGTGCTCGGGGCGGCGGCGCTGCGGACGCTCCACCCACCCCACTGCTGCCTGCCTGTTATGGCCTGGGGTCCTGAGGACACGTTGGCTTGTTGGGTGCTCTGTCCTTGGTGGGTGACGAGAAGTCAGAGGGATACAGATGCTTTCCAGTTTTTAAGATCACGCAGAGGATCCAGACACACATTTGTTTCCAGTTTAATGTTTTGATTTTTTTTTTTTTATTTACTTCTGAGAGAGAGAGAGAGACCGCGGGAGCAGGGGAGGGTCAGAGAGAGAGGGAGATACAGAATCTGAAGCAGCTCCAGGCTCTGAGCTAGCTGTCAGCACAGAGCCCGACGTGGGGCTAGAACCCACGAACTGTGAGATCATGACCTGAACCGAAGTCAGATGCGTAACCGAATGAGCCACTCAGGTGCTCCCATTTGTTTCTGGTTTAATGTACTTGCTGTGAGAGTCGTCCCCTGTCGGTACCTCCAGGCCCCGGCGGGATGAATGAGTAGTGGGACGGGGGGTGTATTAGCTGTATGGTGTGGTGAGGCTCCCAAAGCTGAGTGTGTGGTGCTCACAGGACAGAAGAGGGCAGGACGGCCCCGATCCCTTCTCTCAGGGGCTTTCACACACAGTCCTTTTTCCTTTCCCAAAAAGCCCCTTGAGTTACCCAGTACCATTCACCTGCTGTGGCAGGAGGGGGCTGAGAACTCCTGTCCCTAACTCTTGGGTTCCTTCACTTGTGTTTGAGCTGCTTTAGAAGCAGAGTAGATAATCTGCCTTTTTCTGTCTTTGGCTCACATTTTCATATCTTAGAATTTTAAAGCAATTTATATATATATGCGCGCGCACACACACCGTCTTGCTTTTTATTTTGTTTAAAAAAATTTTTTTTTATTTTTTTTATTTCTAGGAGAGAGAGAGACAGCGTGAGCAGGGGAGGGTCAGAGAGAGAGGGAGTCACAGACTCTGAAACAGGCTCCAGGCTCTGAGCTGGCAGTCAGCACAGAGCCCGACGTGGGGCTCGAGCCCACGAATCGCGAGATCATGACCTAAGCGAAAGTCGGATGCTTAACCGACTAAGCCACCCAGGCACCCCCTGTCTTGCTTTTTTAAAGTACAATTGTGAAATTAGAAAATCTCTGTCAAAAGGATGACAGGTGCCAGGCATCCGTGCCCACACAGCTCCTGACTGCTCGTGGCAGACATAACTAGTCGATTATCCTGCCCCTCATGCTGAACCTTCCAGACCCAGCCCAGAAATGGCACCTGTTTGCCCTCTCTGTTGGTCTGTACAGTCCTTGAGTGCACAGTCCAGTTAGCTTGGTAAAAACAGTTCACTTAGTCTGTGACTTTTGCACTGGCCCCTTCTCTATGAGCTGCTTTCCTCTTAAGCACCGGGTTGCTCCCCCAGACCCCGGCTGAGCCCGCAGAGGGACCGGAGAAGGTCTCTAGGGTGCTGACCGCAGCAGCGCCGCCTGGGCTGGGGGCAGAGACTGGAAGCAGAGGCTCCTGGAACCTGGGCTCTGACCCGACTTTGCCTTTCAGCCTCCCGGAAGTCATTTGTGTTTGAGCTGAACGAATGTGCCTCCAGCCGCATCCTGAAGCTGGAGAAGGAGAACCAGAGCCTCCAGAGCACCATCCAGGGGCTGCGGGACGCGTCCCTGGCACTGGAGGAGAGCAGCCTGAAGTGCAGCGAGCTGGAGAAGGAGAACCAGCAGCTCAGCAAGAAGGTAACCCCTGCCAGAGGGGGGCGCCCTCCTCCCGCAGCCCTTGTCTGCAGTACGCAGCCGGGCGGCGCGTTCAGGGGGTCGTGAGTGTGCACAGCTGGGAAAATGCAGGATCCACTGCAGCCACAGTTCATTGTAATACAGGGATGAGCGTGTCCTTGACTGGAGGCAGCATGTGCCTTGCTGTCTTCATCTGTGAAATGGGGTTAATGGGGGTTATAAGGATTATATGGGTTAGCAGAGGTAAAGGGTTGGGCACGTGCATAGTAAGTGCCCTATGAAAAGAGACAGCTCACTTTAAAAAGTATAGGACAGGGACGTCTGGGTGGCTCAGTCGGTTGGGCATCCGACCTCATGATCTCACAGTTTGTGGGTTATAATCTCACAGTTAGTGGGTTTGAGCCCTGCGTTGGGCTCTGTGCTGACAGCTGAGAGCCTGGACCCTGCTTCAGATTCTGTGTCTCCTTCTGTCGCTGGCCCTTCCCTGCTCATGCTGTGTTTCTTTCTCTCCCTCTCTCTTTCTCAAAACAAAACAAACATTAAAAAAAAAAAAAAAGATAGGATAGGGCACATAGACATGTATGTGTGTGTAGGACATTGATGGACAATTTTAGGGCAAGGTCAGAGTTCACTTCTTTCTCTTGGTTTATGGGATGAGGAAGAAGAAAGGACTGAATTGCATTCGCCGTTCAAAGGACAACTGCTGGGTCTTCAAATTAGCCCTGTAGAGCCCCGACCTCTGGGGGGACAGGCAGAGGCTCGCAAACCATCTATGTTCTCCAGTTACGAGGACCCCCGTTCACATGGGGGCTGCAGTCTCGGGTGCACGAGGGGCTGAGAGCCAGGGCTTGCCTGCATGTGTTGGCCCCAGGGCCTGGGTACACCTCGCCCACGCTGCAGACAGCATACCGCTTGTGGGCTCTCACCACACCAGCTGCCAGATTGCAACGGAGGGAGAGGGCAAGGGCGCCCTTGCCCGCTGACCTCCGAGCAGGACCAATGCTTTCGGCCACCTGGGTGTCTGTCCTCACCTGCCCACCAGTCTAGCTGGCCGCCTTTACTGAGGCTGCATCGGCAGGGGGAGGAGCTTGGGCTGCAGGCAGGAGACTGGGTCCCCCTGGGGTGCTGGCTCTGCCCATGCTTCCTCTCTGGGTGAGGCTTGGGGCAGCCCCTCCTTCTGTGAAACGATCTCTCCAGTCCCCTCCTGGGATCTCCCAGGCTCCTAATTCACCCTCCGTGTCCCTTTGAGGCATTGTGTGCTCTGCAACGTGGTAGCTGCCAAAGTCTGTCATCGCCTTTCACGGGACAATGGAAAACGCCCTCTTGTGCTCTTTTAATGCGGAACAGCGTGTGGAGGGTGACTAGAGGGCTGGGTTTTCAGATTCACGCGGGCCTAGCACAGGAAATGTCTTTATAAATGGCAATCAGACCTCAGCCAAGATTAAGAAAAAAAAAAAAAAAAAAA
>NW_027532747.1:10453708-10466274 GCF_008692635.1 Crocuta crocuta
AAAAAAAAAAAAAAAAAAAAAAAAAAAGTGACCTTTCGAGAGATGAGAACCTTCAACTCCACAGGCCCCCACGGGTCTGCTGTGGAAAGCCGTGCTATAATCTCGCTGGCCCAGCTCCCAGCTGGCCTCAGAGGTGACCACTCACACTTGTCCCTCCCCTTGGGGTCCACCCCGGCCCTGCCTCTGCGCAGACATCACTGGCGCTGCCTGCTGCCTGCCCAGCATTATTTCCGTGCTTCTCCCACTTCGACCTCCCATCTCTGGGTCCCCCCTCCTGTTTCCTCTCTGGATCATTTCTCCAGGGGGATGGCAGCCCCTCCCCCCGCCACAGCCCGTGGGAGCCTGTCTGGGCACAGCGTCCCTGGTAAAAGGGAGGTGCCACTGCTCCCAGACTGGATCCGTCCTGTGTCCAGAGCCAGGAGCCCTGCGGAGGGGGTCCTTCTGCCCGCTGGGGCGCCTCTTCTGCCCGCCCTCCTCAGCCTGTCCTGGCACTGGCTGGGCCTGTTCTGACCGAGCATGGGTAGTTCTCTCTCCCCGGCCCCCCAGCTTCGTACAGAACACTGGAGGGATGAGCCCATCAGCTCTTCTGGAATTGCCTTTCCCCAGCCTTGTTCACCTCACTCTGCTTCTCTCCACAGAGTGTGTCTCAGGCACCAGCTGGCATTTCTTGGTCAGTAGGTGAGGGGACACAGCCCCAGCAATGACTCCCCTGGAACAGGGAGGGCACAGCCTTGGGACAGGTCCAGATAGCATGGCGGCTGCCCTGGGAGGTGTCTACAAAGAGGGGTAAGGGCCAGCCAGGACACGGTGCCCTGGAGGCGCCTCCCCCCGCCCCCCAGTGCTAGCCCGGCTCTCCCCACATCCCGGGCGTAGCCCAGGCTGCAAGCTTGCCCCGGTTCCAGATGACTGTCGTTCCCTGAAGTTCATATTTTCCTTCTAACAAAATTTTCATGGAACTTGTAGAAACTGCGTCTCTCGTCTCTCTTGTGACTGTGACTTTGTGTCGATACCTTGTGAGCTGAACGCCTTGAGCTAAGAAGTAAAGAGTCCTTATTTTCAGAGACGGGAAGGCAATCCTTTGAGGGTGTGTGCAGCCCCGGGGCTGAGGGGAAGGCCCCTGGCACCCGCGTGCTCTGGGAGCCCATAACTTGAGCCAGGTGCTTGAGGAAGGACGGGAAGCCCTCTGAGGGCTGACAGGCTACGGCCAGCTCCCGTCTCAGCCCAGTGAGATCCCCCAGGGCCCCTGCGGTCCGTCAGGGATGGGTAAGAATAGGGACTCCGATTCCATGGCAGAAAGAACTAGAAAGGGAGAAAGATGGCGGTGGGCATCCAGCAGTGGTAGGTGGGATGTGGGGACATCATGTCTTCAGACTAGAAGCAAGAACGATCAGAAATGCGGAGGCTGGAGTAACATGCCTTTGTCCAGGAGAGAAGGGGCAGCCAGGGTAACGGGCCCCCAGTGAGGTCGGTGGGTGAGCTGGGGAGGCAGGGGGCGTGCATCACAGGCCCGTGGCGGCTCCTGGGATCAGGTCTGGGGTCGCCCCCCGGCGTGCGTCCTAGTGCTGCTGTGTCCTCACTGCAAGTTCTTTGGCGAATCACGGAGCTGCTCTGGCCCCAGGTCGTCCTGCGTGTGATGACCCGTAATGACTGCCTGTTCCCGCATCTGTCACTGGCCGCACGCTCTCAGGGAGGGTCCACTGACACTGGCCAGCTGTGTGCTGAGCACCTAATGTGACAGATCTTGTGAAGATGGACGCTGCTGGCCTGTGTCACTTACAGAGACTTGCTCATCATGGTCCTGTCATTAGCAGCAAGGGACTGGACTCTGAACCCCTGTCCCTCTGACATCACTCAGTGCCTTTTTCCCAACTCCTGTCCCTGGTGATAAGGAGTTCGGGGTTGGCAGGGAGGGACAGCAGCACCTGCGAAGCCCTCGGGCTGCGAGTAGCATCAAGGGCATCGTCTGGGAGCCGAGTCGTAGGTCCGGCCCTCAGCCTGCTAAGTCAGAATCTGCATTTACCATGCTGATAAATGCGGGCGCCGGGCATGATAAAGTGTGAAGCCCCAAGCTAGGTAGTTCACGCTTAGGAAGGATGGGTGCTGGTGGGTCCCAGCCCAGAGCTTGGCACCCACGAGGTGATGGGGTGGTTGTTCAGGCAGGACGGAATATGGTCCAGGAGCGCCTGGGTGGCTCCATCGGTTGAGCATCCATCTCTTGATTTCAGCTCAGGTCATGATCTCACGGTCTGTGGGTTTGAGCCCTGACTCGGGCTGTGCTGACCATGCAGAGCCTGCTTGGGATCCTCCTCCATTTTCTTGCTTTTACTCTCTCCCTCCCTCCCTCCCTCTCCCCCCACCTTCTCCCGCCCCACTTGGACACATGCTCACACTCTCTCAAAAATAAGTAAACTTAAAAAAAAAAAAAAGATGGAATGTGGTCTGGCCTGGGGCAGCCAGGGGCCATGTGGAGGGGGAGGGGTATGGGTAGAGACGAGAGGACTTGCTGACAAACTTACTTGGAGGGTGAAAGTGAAAGGAAGGCTGCATCAGAAGACCAGTCTGAGCAGCTGGGTGAACAGGAGTGTCCCCACCGGAGGTGGCTGTTGTGGAACAGAGGGTAGTGAGATGGGCGAGTCTGAAGTTGCTGCAGGGCGTCCAGCAGCGGTGGCTGGGTGTGTGGTCTGTCCCTCAAGAGGGTGGACAAGGCCTGAGACAGAGGCGAGGGACCTGGGTGTGGCTGAGAGCATGGCCGTGAAGATGACGCAGGGGTGGGGCGGGAGGGAGGCTGCCCGGCTGGTGGATGCCCAGGCCCCTCCCCTCCTCCCTGAGCCGAAAGTGCAGGGTGTGAGCTGAGAGCTGAGGTTGCTACGGAAAAGCACCTGGACGTTGTCCCTTGAGAGGAGGCCCTGTGTCCTGTGAGGCTGGCAGGGTTTGGGTTTGTCTGAAAACGTTTGCTTCGTGCAAGTGACTTTTGCACTGGCTCGGTCTTCTTCTGGCTCTACAGATTGAAAAGCTACAGACCCAGCTGGAGAGAGAGAAGCAGAGCAACCAGGATTTGGAGACCCTCAGTGAGGAGCTGATCAAAGAGAAGGAGCAGCTGCAGAGTGACATGGAGTCCCTGAAGGCGGCCCGAGCCAGGCAGGTCGGTGCCTCCGGGGGGACTGCTCCTCCTCATCTGCCTGGGGAGCCCTGCCTGCAGGAGGGAGAGTCCGGGATCATAGCCACTTCCTGCAGTTGACGAGAGATCTGTGCGCCACCGCTTACCCAGCTCAGCTGCGCCTCAGACCAGCCGTTCTTAGCTGACCGTGCCCGAACAGGGGTCCGCTCTTGCCTCCCAGGTGACCTTGGCAGTCCTGGTTTTGATTGTCGTGATTTGGAGGAGGAGGGTGAAGATGCCCGTGGCCTGGGGGCGGAGACCAGAAATGCTGCCGCGTGTCCTGCAGTGCACGGGACAGCCCCACAGGACAAAGAACGGAGCCCGCTGTAGATGTCTGTAGTGTCCTGACAGAGGGCCCCGGCACACCTTGGCCTTTATGGGGCTCACGCCACAAGAAGCCCAGGGTGGGCAGCCCATTGCTGGTGCGGTGGCTCGGTGATGCCAGCCGGGAGCCAGGCTTTCTCTCCCTGCTCCGCCAGGCCTAGATGTGGCACATCCCCAAGGTCTGGGCAGGGAAAAGGTCATGATGCCCAGACAGAGCGACTGGCTGGGTGCCAAGCATGTTCGAGTCACGGAGCTGACCCTCTCCCTGAGCCTGAAGGCTGAGCAAGGGCCAGAGATGCTCTAGGTCAGTGGCTGGGGGATGGGGAGTGTTGAAGGCAGAGGGAACATCACGTGCAGTGGGGAGAGTGGCATACAAGGAGGCCATGGGTGGGCGGCAGCAGGTCATGGGCTTCCTGCTGCCCAGGATGAAGAGTACCAGAAAAATCCCTTTCGTTCCTTTGAAGTAAGAGGGAGAGATGTGGTTTACGTTTCTGAATCGCTGTGGCTGCTGTGGATGTGTTTGGGCTTGAACTAAGTAATGACTGCCTTTGACCTTGGCCTGGGAAACCGTGGGACGGCTCTGGGTGGTCTTTCAGGGGCCTACAATTTATTCTCCTAGTTTGGACCCAGATCACTGAAATCTGCCCCTTGCAACAGCCACTTTCTGTGTTGTTCACATTGTGTTTCTCCACAGATCAAGGATCTGGAGCAAGAAAAGGATCACCTTACCCAGGCGATGTGGTCGCTCCGGGAGAGGTCGCAGGTGAGCAGCGAGGCCCGGGTGAAGGACGTCGAGAAGGAGAACAGAGCCCTCCACCAGACGGTGGCGGAGACGAGCAGCAGGCTCAGCAGGCTGGAATCCGAGAAGCAGCAGCTGCACAAGGACTTCGAGCAAGTGAAGGAGAAGGTGGAGCGGGTGGAGGAGCTGGAGAGGGAGCTGCGCCAGCTGGAGAAGGACAACGAGAAGCTGGCCAAGAAGGTGGCCTCCCTGAACACCGCCACCGAGAAGGTCGACGCCCTGGAGCGCGAGAGCCGCGGCCTGGCGCTGGAGAACCGGAAGCTCAGGAAGTCGCTGGACACCCTGCAGAACGTGTCGCTGCAGCTCGAGGGCCTGGAGCGGGACAACAGGCAGCTGGACGAGGAGAACCTGGAGCTGCGCAGGATGGTGGAGGCCATGCGCTTCACCAGCGCCAAGATGGCCCAGATCGAGAGGGAGAACCAGGAGCTCGAGCGCGAGAAGGACGAGCTGAGGAAGAACGTGGAGCTGCTCAAGGCCCTGAGCAAGAAGTCCGAGCGCCTGGAGCTCAGCTACCAGGGCGTGAGCGCCGAGAACCTGCGGCTGCAGCAGACACTGGACAGCAGCAGCCAGAAGTGCCAGGCCCTGGAGCAGGAGCTCGGCGAGCTGGAGGCCGAGAACCAGGTGCTGCAGCGCGACCTGGAGGCCCTGCGGCGCTCGCACAAGCAGCTGGAGAGGGCCGAGAAGGACCGGACGGCGCTGGAGCAGGAGGTGGCCCAGCTGGAGAAGGACAAGAAGCTGCTGGAGAAGGAGGCGAAGCGGCTGTGGCAGCAGGTCGAGCTCAAGGAGGCGGTCTTAGACGACAGCACTGCCAAGCTGTCCGCCGCCGAGAGGGAGAGCCGCGCGCTGGACAGGGAGCTGGCCCGCTGCAGGGACGCGGCCAGCAAGCTGAAGGAGCTGGAGCGGGACAACAGAGACCTCACCAAGCAGGTCACCATGCATACGAGGACGCTGACCACCCTGAGAGAGGTGAGCAGGCGCCGGCGGGCCCCTCCCCCGTGGTGAGGGGGGCGGGGGCGCGCGCCTCCTCCCGGGCAGACCAGGCGTGAGGCTGGGTGTCCCCCGCCCCCCGATTCTGCACGGAATGATGTCTGCAGGTGCGGAGAACAAAGGGAAAGCGCCTGTCCCGGGCTCCCTGCCCAGAGGGGACCGCTGCTCCCAGTCTGGCGGATTCTTTCCCGTCCTGCCCCCGTGTGCCTGTGCACCGACACACACCTGACATCCTGCGTCCCCGCGTCCTAAGCTCTTCTGTCGTGTACTTAACTCTGCCTTCTTTTCTCATCACAGTGAGTGAGATTGAAGCCGTGGATTTCTGATGGCTACGAGGTTTTAATGCTGTAGATTTACTGCAATTATTTTTTGGACGTTTTAGGTGGCTTTCTGATTCTTTCCATGATTCTAGATACCACCAGACACCCTTGCGTACATATATCCGTTTTCTCAGACTATACTCCTAGAAGCGAAAGTAGGGGTTCTGAGGGTATGAACGTTTTAATGTTTCTTGCTAAGTATACGTCTTCCAGTTTCCTTGGTATTTATTCATTGCACGGGCCCTCTGGGCGTTCGTTCGGTGTTTGCGGTGGGGGGGACAAACTGCTTTAGTAAATGACCTAAACATCCGAACATCCGAGTGGCCTGACACAGGAGTTGAGTCTCACGCAGGTAGGAGTTGAGTGTGACTGTTCATGGGCAGCCTTAAATGCAGTGACTCCCATCCTGTGGCTCGGCCACCCCACGGTGGAGTCTTCTGGCTCCCCTGCCCGTGGCAGGTAGATAAGGAAGAGAGGGAGGAGTTAGACCGCACTCCACACTCCGCCATGCAGAGCGCTGTCACACAGCCGCACCCCGCTGCAGGTGAGGCAGGGAAACGTGTTTCAGTGGTCTGCGTGTGCCGGGGGCGGAAAGGAAATCGATTTGGTGAACACCAGGAAGTCTCCATGTCCATGTGCAGGAAGATCATGAAGCGACGGGGGAGAGAAAGCACTAATACGACCCCTAGTCCCTGTCTCTGGAAGCAGAAGGCAGGTTATGCCGCAGTAATAGTCAAGCCCAGAGTCACAGTGGCTCAGCACTCCGGGGGCTGACTTGTCACTCACAAGAGTCTAGGTGACTCCCCAGGACCTGTCATCTGTGCTGTGACTCAGCAGTCCAGGCCGCTTTGATTTATGGCTCTGCCTTCTCAGCACCGGACTTAGGTGGTTGCCAAGGCAGGAGAAAGGCAGCTGGGAGGTCACCCACCCACAGCACGTCCCCCCACGGCTCGCTGGCCAGAGCTGCCCGCCTGGCTTCGCCCCACTGCCGGGTGCCTGGGATGTTTAGGATGAGCTGATGGGGCATTTGGCGAGCACCACTCTGTTACACTGCTGTCCAAGGCCTGAGGATTTGGTGGTGGCCAGCTTGCGTGCCAAGTAGCTGTGGCCCTGGGCAGAGAGCAGTACTTTCTGGAGAGCTGCGAAGGCCTACATACACCTAGTGAACCACCTAAACCAGAGCAAACTGCTTTTGCAGAGGAAACCACAGCCAGAGTTTAAAGTCAAGTCTTTATCTCTTTTGTCCCCTTTTCTGTTCCACATTCTCTGCAAGGAGCATTTAATTCCATTACTCCCCAGAAAAGGTAATCGTGTTAGAGTTCAAAGCCCTTACTCAAAGGTCCACATAAATGGTGTTTCAGAAACGCACGTCCTTCCTGTATCGCCACGGAGTCTGGTCCCCTTCGGTGCTGGGAGGCTGGGAAAGCGCATCGCCCCTTCCCTTTGGAAGACACCCCCCCCACCCCACCCCGGGGTTCGGCTGTCCCTTTGAACCGTCTGCTCAGCCTTCGGACACCTGAGTCAGCCACGACTTGGGAAGTCGGCTGCTCGGGCCTGGGCCGGGCCCTCCCTGCTGGGCTCCCGCCCCACGCGCATCTTCTCCCTGTCCCGCCAGGACCTGGTGCTGGAGAAGCTCAGGAGCCAGCAGCTGACGAGTGAGCTGGACAAGCTGAGCCAGGGGCTGGAGAAGGTCGGCCTCCACAAGGAGCTGCTGCTGCAGGACGAGAACAGCCATGGCGACACGTGAGGACCTCCCTGCCCTTCCCCGGGGCCACGCGGCACGCCCCCAGCTCTAGCGCTAGGTTCACTCTGCTCGCCTCGGGGCTTGCTGTCCTGTAGTCTGTGTGAGGGGCTGGCGTCCTTTACAGAGGGTCTCCCTGGAGGTTCGCAGGCAGGGGTGAAAGGAGACTCTCTCATCCAGGGGAAAGCCGCCTTAATTTTTTTTTAAGAGACTTTTTAGAGCAGCTTTAGCCTCAAAGCTAAGTTAGGGGGAAGGTACAGAGAGTTAATGCTCTGTGCCACTGCCCCTCCCCCAAAAGGCAGAGCCTCCCTGTCATCCGTATCCCCCACCAGCGTGGTGCACTCGAGAACCCATCATCACCCGAAGTCCCCAAGGTACATGGGAGTCGCTCTGGGTGGTGGACACTCCGTGGGTTTTGACCCTTGTGTAATAACCTGTTCTCTGCCGTCGGAGTGTCCCACAGAATGGCGTCTCTGCCTGCACATCCTGTGTTCCACTCCTTCATTCCTCTTTTCCCCCTCCCAGCCCTTAAATCTTTAAACACTTCACTGTTGCAGTCTTTGCCTGCAGTTCTTTCCAAAACGATCTCGTTGTTCAGGGAAATCCAGTACCATGGACTTTTGCTGAACTTGTAACTGTCGAGATTCACAGCATGGATGATGTGTGACCCACTGACTATTGGTGTGATGAAAAGGCTACCACTTACCTAGCTAGCATTGTAATCTTGGGCAAATGGCCTAATCTTGTTTGGTTTTTTTTTAATGTTTATTTTTGAGAGAATGAGTGGGGGTCAGGGGACAGAGAGAGAATCCTAAGCCCATGCCGGGCTCAGTCTCATGAACGTGACCTGACCCAAAGTCAAGAGTCAAGCTGCTTAACCAACTGAGCCACCAGAGGGCCCCATGCTTAATTAACCTTTCTGAGACTGAGTTTCCCCATCTGTAAAATGGCCGTGATAAGACCTCCCTCTGAGACTATGCCTGTAAGACTGCAGCAGTGACAGTTCATTGGAGGAGGTCACAGGTGTGTTTCTGCGGGGAGCCCCGAGAGGGCTCTGGGTGATGGATTTTGGCTCCTACAGTTCTGTTGCAGAATAATAGAGGAAACGCGCTTAGTGGAGGAGACAGGTGTTGGTAGCTGGGAGACAGGGAGCTTGTGGTAGAAGAAGCAGATAAGTACAATTGTATATTTGTATTTTTCAGAAAGCTCAACATTTTGGAGGACAGAAATGACTCAGCGTTAAAAACGACATTGGCCATGAAAGAAGAAAAGATTGTGTTCTTAGAAGCTCAGATGGAAGAGAAAGCCAGCCTGAACCACCAGTTGCAGAATGAGCTCCAGGTGGTAAGATCCGGCCCCCCCCTTTTCCAGCCCCTCACCTGGGGGCAGCAGAGGGCTGGCCCGGATGCCCATTTCCCTGGAGCAGATGTGCTGAGATGCGGGGTTCTGAGTGGGGGCTGCCTTCCAATCCTGTATCGGGGCTGGACAGAATCAGAGGCCGGGAAGGAGAGGAGGCCACATTCAGAGCAGCACAGAGTCTGCTCGGCGAGATCTGGGACACTGAGGAAAGCTGACATGAGCTCGTGAACATCGGGACCAGGCAGAGACCACGAGTCTCGTGGGCACCCTTGCGTGGGATGGGTGGGCGTGGGGGCATAGGACCCTCATCAGGATGTCCGCCTCCCAGTGCACATGTGTTCTTCTAGCTCTCCTTCTCTTTTTTTAAGCAATGGATTTATTTTTGTGAGAGAGCATGAGCAGGGGAGGGGCATAGAGAAAGGGAGACAGGATCCAAAGTGGGCTCTGCACTGACGGCAGCGAGCCCGATGGGGAGCTCAAGCTCCAGAACAGTGAAGCTCATGGCCTGAGCCGAAGTTGGGCGCCTAACCGGCTGAGCCACTCAGGTGCCCTTCACCTCTCCTTTCTGAAACCTTCACACGTTTCTTGGCTGCATGATTGAGCAAGGAATCTAGAGCTGGAAGGGGCTTTGTAACATCACCTGGTCCGTATTTCCCAGGCTCACCCCCATTTTATGGAGTGGACAGCTGAGGCTCAGGGAAGTGAGAAGACTTGCCAAGGTCATGTGGTTGAAGTTGAGACGGAGGCAGATATGTCTGGAAGGAGGGGGAGTCCAGGGTGGGTTGTGTGCATTCCCCGCAGAGCAGAAGGAGGGTGTCTGGCTTATCCCTGGAGCCAGGTGAGGGGTTGGGTTTGCTGTGGGGCCATCCTTCCAGCCATGAACTCGGAGCTCTGAGCCAGCCTCTTCCTGCCCCAAGTCTGCTTTCCCTGCTCGCACCCTGCAGCTGAAGACCGAGTGTGAGATTCTCAGGCAGAACCAGCAGGAAGGGAAGCACTTGGAGAACTCTTTCAGACACCCTGTGGACCCTCTGGTCACTGGTCACCAGGGACAGGAGCCCTGGGGGCCCAGCCACAAGGAAGCCACCATGGAGCTGCTCCGAGTGAAGGACCGGGCCATCGAGCTGGAACGCAACGTGAGTGGGCTGCCCTGCTGTAGTCGCTCAAGAGAGCGCGAGCCGCCCAGGGCACCCTGTTGATTGTCCCGGTGATAGGCCGGCGTTACCGTAAAGGGCACGAGATGTCAGAATCTGTTGAGATTCACCCAGATCTGGCTGAATACTTCTTGAGTCATCCTGGCAAGTCCTGTGAGCTCCTTGTCATTTGTGATCTCGTCAGCCTTTCTAGTGGAAAGGCGCGCGTTCGCATTTTCCCACGGCGAGTCCCTGTCTGCCTGCCCACCAGACTTGGCCCGTAGCTTGTTCACCAGCCCCGTTTCCACAGTGCTCCCCCAGGGGTTGACAGACCGTGGCCTGCCAGCCCACAGACATGCGCTTTGTTTACGTGTTGTGTGGCTGTCTTCCCACCATCATGGCAGAGGTGAGTGGTTGCGGTGGAGACCACGTGCCTGGCAAACTGCAGAATTCTGTCCGTCCCTTTACAGAAGTTTCTGATGCATGTCTAATGCCCGATGTTGTCGGACTCTCCCAACAACCTGGTGAAGTAGGTAGTGAGGATCTTTATCATTTGACAAGTGAGAAAGTGGAGACCGAGTTTGAGATTCAACCCTGTGCCCTGTTCTAGTAAGAGATAGATAACCCGTGTGTCCTGGCCCAGTTAGTGGCATATCTTACTTGGCTTTCTCAGCCTCCTGGGACACAAACCGCCTTATCCTGCCTGCTGTCACTCCTAGTAGGGTGAGGTGTGGCCACAGGCTTTGACTCCCTGTCCTGTGGGAGAAGCTCACAGAAATGCGGGGTGTTCAACAGAAAACAGAGAGACGCGTTACAGAGAGAAGATAGCACAGCTGTAACCCCAGCTTGCCTTGCACGCAGTGCTCAGGTCTGAAGCCCCGTTGCCATGACGCAAATGCGTTTCTGTCTGGAAAGCACATACCGTAAAAAGTAGCCCTCTCCCCTCACCCCCCAATTCTGTTGATTGTCTTTTCCAAGAGGGAAACGTTACTTCTCTCACCTGGCGGATTCTGGCTTTAGTCCCCAAAGCATCAGCTCTCGAACGTTCCTTCAAGCCCAGTGCCTGTGGCCGGTTAGCATCTCCTGAGCTGGTGTCTGACGGCCCCGTGCTTCCCTGTCCCCTAGAACGCGGCTCTGCAGGCCGAGAAGCAGCTGCTCAAGGAACAGCTGCAGCACCTAGAGACCCAGAACGTGGCCTTCAGCAGTCAGATCCTGACGCTGCAGAAGCAGAGCGCCTTCCTGCAGGAGCACAACACCACGCTGCAGACCCAGACGGCCACGCTGCAGGTGAGTGAGGGCACAGCCACAGCCCGCACTGCGAGGCCTGCCTCGCCACACGGGCTCCTCCGAGCGTGCGAGAGCGGGCTCACTTCTGCTTTGCGCTGGCCCATTGCAAACGGCGGCATCCAGCTTCGGGGTCTTTGAAGGTGATGCGGGTTTGTAGTAGTTTCCAGTGACTGAGTATGTGGCTTCAGGACAGAAAACTTGCTCTGCTTAGACTTGCAGATTGGCCTATTAAAGTCTCTTCCTTAAGCTTTTACTGGGAATGACTTGGAAAAGAGGTTCCAGGCTCAGTTAAGTCAAGTTCATAGTAGTTAACCGGGTTTACTTACTATGAAACCTGGCAGAGCCTTTGTTAAGCTAATGTGAATTTGTAATCTCCATGAGGGACGTGTAGAGTGGCCACCAGGCTTTTGAGAGCTTCTAGCGACACTGGTGCTCCTTGCCACGTATTTGAAGATACTGGTTTTTATTTGCGGTTAATACGTTGCGAGGAAATGAATTAATCGTTCGTTAATGCCGTTTCTGAGAAAAGTGTTTGGAAAATACAGAACATGGGTCTGGACAGTAAACAGGAAACCGTTAGGCAAAGACGTTGGAATTTGTTCTATTAAAGTAACAAAATAGGATGTTGGTTATTGGCTGATGGTTTTGGTGGTGGTGGTGGTGGTGGTCTTCATCTGGGTTGGACGTCGGTTTTGCTGGCCCCGGAAGGAGTCAGGCAGTGCTCCCTCCTCAGTTTTCTGATGGTCTGGGATGTTGTTGGGTGGTGGTCGTCAGGAAGTCTACACCGTTACTGGTTTTCTACTTGTTCTAGGGAATAGGTGTGTGAAAGTAGCCCAAGCGGGTGCCCAACGAGCTTATCCAGAGGAAGGACATAATTGGCCCCGAAAGGTCCCATGTGGGGAGGGCGCGGGACGAGAGCCCCCTGACAGTCTGGTGACGCCTCTTCCCAGAGCCGTCTCTCGAGTTCAGATGGAACTGCCCTCAGCGGCCGGGTGTGGGCTGTCCCGAGGGTCCCTGTTGTCTGGGTGACAGCCTCCGGCTCTTGGCGCGGTCCCTGCCAGCGGGGACACGGGGCGTGTGGCTCCCCGGGGCCCTGCCCGCGGTGAGCCGGAAGCTTCTCCCTCCCGGCAGGTGGAGAATTCCACCCTGAGCTCGCAGAGCGCCGCGCTCACCGCGCAGTACGCGCTGCTCCAGAACCAGCAGACGGCCAAGGAGAGCGAGAACGAGAACCTGCAGAAGCAGCAGGAGCGGCTGACGGCGGCCTACGAGGCGCTGCTGCAGGACCACCAGCACCTGGCGGCGCTCCATGAGCGCCAGTCCACCGAGTACGAGGCCCTCATCCGCCAGCACAGCTGCCTGAAGACGCTGCATCGGAACCTGGAGCTGGAGCACAAGGAGCTCCGGGACAGGTGCGTGCGGGCGTCGGGGCGCCCCCCCCCCCACCCCCCGGGGCCCGTGCCCC
>NW_027532747.1:10466281-10508089 GCF_008692635.1 Crocuta crocuta
GGCGCCCCCCCCCCCCCCCCCCGGGGTCGCGTCCCTGCGCCGCGCCTGAGCCTTCCCGCGTTTCCTCGGACACCCCGGCTTTCCCAGAAGGAAGTCCATCGAAAGTCGCACCCGGGGGTTGGACGAGTGTATGCAGCTGGAGGCCGAGTGACGCGGGGGGGTCCCCGAGTGAGAAGGGGGTGCCGTGCCCAGTCCCACCTCCGGGAGACCCAGCCTTGGGGTCCCTGCTTCTCTGAGGATTCGCACCGCCTCTCCCTTCCTCTCCCAACCATTCACCACCGCTGCCATTTTACAGTGACACGCTTGCTCCCTCGGGCTTCCCCAGCCTCGTTTTCCCAGCATTCCCTGGGATGCTCTTTCCAGCCTTCGATTCTGGCAGCTTGTGAATATATAGAAAGCAAACAGAACAGCATAGTGAAACCCCCGTCTGCTCCTCAGCCATACCTCTCTCTCCCCCTGCCTGTCCTCCTTTCCTTTTTTAATCTAAAATTTACGAGCATTGAAACCTACGGATCTTAACTTGGCACCCCTCACAACGGAGCTACACTCAGCTAGCGTTGTCCAAGCTCCTCCCCACAGCAGATCCCTGAGCGCTCCTGGCCCCTGGGTGGGTTAGACAGGACCCGGAGTCTGGTGGGAGGGGTGCCGTGCACCTGACCCTGACCCAGGAGACAGCTGTGTTTCTACAGAGCGGCGGGCGCTCGAGCCCACAGAGCTGCATAGGAGGGAGCAGTCGANTTTACGAGCATTGAAACCTACGGATCTTAACTTGGCACCCCTCACAACGGAGCGTGCTGGGTTTCGCGTACACTCAGCTAGCGTTGTCCAAGCTCCTCCCCACAGCAGATTCCTGAGCGCTCCTGGCCCCTGGGTGGGTTAGACAGGACCCAGAGTCTGGTGGGAGGGGTGCCGTGCACCTGACCCTGACCCAGGAGACAGCTGTGTTTCTACAGAGCGGCGGGCGCTCGAGCCCACAGAGCTGCATAGGAGGGAGCAGTCGAATACCCGCTTCCCGTGCTTGTCCCATGTCCTTGCTGGCNTTATGGGGTAAGGGACGGGGGTGTTACAGTGCACACGTGTACGTATAGCATCATCACATAAGCACCAGTTACAACACCCATGGTAACAGCTTTGACCATTCAGTATCTGTGAGGTGTCCATTACTTTTGGCGGGACCCAATCATGACATTTGAGAATCCTTTGAAAATGACCAATTATGAGGTGAGTTCAGAGGGCCCACGTGGGGTTCAGGCAAGTGGTGAGAAATTGGCTAGTTTGTACAGAATAACTGTCTACAGTTCCCAGCCTTGACTCAGACCACAGGAATGTTTTTTGATTAGCTGATCTGACGGCCGTCCGAGGATGGCTTTAGCCTTGAGCGATCTGAGGAGTTGGGGCTACGTGCAGCCCGAGGTTGCTCTTAATGGAGGCCTTAATCTCAAAACAATGTTAACTTAGGCTCTTCAGTGCCTCTGTCGTTCCGTGGATTTTGGGGAGACCCTGAGTCATCTGTGAACAGAGACGTTTCCAGCAAGTAGGAGGAACAGCCTGGGCTGTGAAGGGGTCCGTCCTGTGCTCTGCTGCTGCCTCCCAGAGACGGCCGCGCAGTAACCCACAGAGACTGAGGCTGGAGAAGGAGAGAAAAGTCCAAGTGGTGGGGGAGGGGGAGGGCTGGGGATCCTGAGAAAAGGCTCTGTGTGTGTGTGTGAGAGAGAGAGAGAGGTGGGCACTGGCAGCCGTTAGGCCCCACGAGGCAAGCCTCTGGCCTGGCACCAAGACCAGGCTAAGAACGAGGAGAGAAGGGAGAGGGCTTGCCCAGGCCCCAGTGAAGAGGGATTAACTGTTATGTTATGTGTGGTGGAATTCAGCTGTTTATTTTGTGGTTTCTTTTAGATGTGTTTGTGCTTAGTGAACCACCTAGTAACGTAGCCATAACTCCCGAAGGGAAGGGCTCAGGGCCCAGGAAACCTAGCTTTGGTGTTCCCCAGGCGGCCAGAGGAGGAACGGCTGCCTTGACAGGGAGCCTGAGGGACCGAGGAGACTTGTGGGGCTGGAGGACGCCCCTGGCCCCGACGCCTCTCCCGGCCACCGGTCTCCCTTTTTTCTGCTGCCCTGCGTCTCGCCCTGCCTGCTCCCTTCCCTGTCCCCCTCCAGAGAGGGGCCTGTGCAGAGAGAGGCCTGCAGAGGAGCCCTGCCTTCTGTGGGTGGCGTCGCAGTCCTCTGGGGAGTTAGGCACCTGGAGGGGAAGAAGGCCCCCACCCAGGTCCCAGCGAGTGTGTTCCCCTCCACCAGGCACGATGACATGCTGAAGCGTCAGGCGGAGCTGGACGAGCTGGAGAAGGTCCTGCACACCGAGAGGGAGGCTCTGCAGCAGGAGCAGAGGACGGGCGCCATGGCCGTGGACGAGAACCAGCGGCTGCGGGGAGAGCTGGACAGGTGAGCTCCGTGCGGGGCAGCTGCCGTCCAGGATTTCACGCAGACCCGCTCAGCCCGCCGAGAGGAGGTCACCAGGGGGCTCCTGGCAGTCCTGTATTTTTATGTTTTTATTTAAAAAAATTTTTATTTAGTTTTTGAGAGAGAGAGAGAGAAAGCATGGGTGTGCATGCACGAGTGCAGGAGGGGCATAGAGAAGGGGAGATCCAGAATCTCAAGCAAGCTCCAGGCTCCGAGCTGTCAGCACAAAGCCCAACGCAGGGGCTTGAACTCACGAACCACGAGATCATGACCTGAGCCAAAATCAAATGCTCAGCTAACTGAGCCACGTGGGCGCCCTGCACTCCTGTATTTTTATAAACCCTGTCCTGTTCACAGCTGGGTGGCACAGTTGAGCGAGGCCTCTAGCTGGTTGCTGGGATGGAAGGACGAGAGACACATTGCATTGGGCACAGACCCTCATCTGATGTAGGCTGCGTGGCGATTTCACGAAGGACACACTGTTGATCCTTAGTATTCACACATTCCCTGTTGTGAATTCACCTCCTTCCTAAAATGTATGCGTCCCCCCCAAATTGATGCACATGGTGCTTTGATGCACATGCCTGGGGTGACATGGTACCTGAGTCACCAGATGCACACATTTCCAGCCGAGGTCCTACAAGGGCACTCTGCCTTCCTATTTGAGTTCTCGTACTGCGAATAAGCATCCTTCCTGTGACCTATGGGGTTTTCGTATTTTTATCCTCTTTCATGGCAACTTTACTCTTTAAAATTCTCACCAAGTGCAGTGCTGAAGTGCTGTCCTGTGCTCTATGTGCAAGGCTGTGATGGCCTTAAGGGTAAAGTAGATGTTACAGAAGCTCTGTTCAGGTAGGACCCACAGTGCTGTGGCCGTGAGTGTATTGATGGTCGTGAGGTGTGTTTAAACTATAAGGGGATGCCTGGGGGGCTCAGTTGGTTAGGTGTCCGACTTCGGCTCAGGTCATGATCTCATAGTTTGTGGGTTTGAACCCCACGTCGGGCTCTGTACTGACAGCTGAGAGCCTGGAGCCTCCTTCAAATTCTGTGTCTCCCTCTCTGTGCCTCTCCTGTTCACATTCTCTGTCTCTCAAAAGTAAACATTAAAAATAAATAAGGAATGTCTTGACCAGGTGACTAAAATGTAACCAGAGCACACAGGAACCTATACCGTGCCTTTTCCCAAGGAGCAGCGGTTCATTGTCAGTGGGCTTGGGGACCTTGCAGCGCGTCACTACCTCAAATAATGAGAATCAGCTGTACTAGTATTGTTCCCCACTCCACCCCCGCCTTTTTTGATAGTTGAGAAACAGGCTCAAAGGTGAACACATTTGTTCAGAGTCAGGGTTTGAATCCGGGTTTACAGCAGTGACCACATAAAGCCACTTCCCCTCCACGTCCTTGCGTAAATGTGCACTGGGGCCACATACACGGGTGCCTCTCGTGGCCGAGGAGACCAGGCCTGTGGGTGAGGGAGTGTCGGCGGTGGGCGGACAGTGATGTAGGGAGCACACACCAGCTGAAGCTTGTCAGCCGGGCGGCAGGCTCACCGCTGTCAGGCCGTCTTTCCATTTTATGCTTTTTGCTTAAGAGAAACTGGACATGAGAGTATTGGTATGTGGCTTTCAGGTTTTTATATATTGGCACGCTGATCCATTCAAAAGAAGCATGTGGGGCAAACAAGACACATCTGTCTGTGTCCAAACGAAATCCGTGCCTCTCCAGTGACTGGAACTTTCTGATCCAAATCTTCCCGCGAGAAACCCCAGTCAGATAATAGATATGACGATTATAATTTTAGTGGATTTCCATAAGATCCTGGCATCTCCTATTTTTTTTTTATGTCAGGAGTTGAAATTAGAAAGGAGCTAGAAATTGGGAAGAAGAGCCAGACATAGACACAGGATTTTGGAACAAAAATGTTCTGGTTCTAAAAAAAAAAAAAAAAAAAAAGACAGATGCTAGCAACTGAACCCTTTTTTCCAAGTACGTATGCAGAGAAGCCAAAGCTTTAAGGATAAAAGACATAGCAGGAATGCTCTGTCAAAGCAGGTGTCTGAGCCTGCCCGCTCTGTCCCCCCCAGCCCAGTGTGGGGGCCCTGGGGGGACCCTCACAGAACCCCAGAGAACACAGTTTGAGCACTGTCGATTTTGTTCAACTCCCTCATTTCACACGTAAAAGAACCGAGGCCCAGAGAGGCTACCCTCTTGGGTAAGGTTGCACAGCAGGGATGGCTCTTCAGCTCTTGGCCTGTGGCTCTCCGCCCCCAGGGTCAATTTCATGCACCACCAGCTGAAGGGGGAGTACGAGGAGCTGCACGCTCACACCAAGGAGCTGAAAACCTCCCTGAACAGCTCACAGCTGGAGCTAAACCGCTGGCAGGCACGGTTTGACGAGCTGAAGGAGCAGCACCAGAACTTGGACATCTCGCTGACCAAGCTGGACAACCGCTGCGAGGTGAGTCCTCGGGACGTGGCGTCGGCATTCGAAGACCACGTGGGTGGTGGCACGGGGCTCCTGAGGCATTTAAAGGGGAGACAGACACCATGATTGGCAGAGGTGCTTGAGAAACACCTTTCTGCCTGCCCTGGGCTTCTCACCGTGTGGGGACAGCACAGCACAGACTTATTTCCATCCCCTTGGCTGTGCCTACACTTTCATCTTTGCGATTCAGTATCCACGCTCTTCTCAAGAAATGGCGTGAATGGCTGACTCTGGCTCCGGATCCTGTACCCCGGGGCAGCTGGTATAGAGCTTACTCAGGAGTGCCCAGGTTTCCAGAGGGGCAGAGGTAGCCCTGTGGGGGCACTGGGTTGGAAATTGTCTTCTGAGACGGCAAAAACCGTCTCCGATGAAATCATAAGCAGGCCCCAGGACAGACAAGACCACAGCAAAGTGGATTGGGCAGCTCCCCAGCTTCACGATGCCCCGAGGACGGCACCGGCCCCAGGACACCGCTCCTCTTGCCTCTCGTTTGTCCAGAAACTCGCTCAGGGGCCTTTTCCTTTGAGCTCGTGGTAGCCCTGTGGGCCATCACAGCTGAGGAAACCAAGGCCCAGCTGCCTCAAGGCCCCCTGGGCTGGGCAAGGGGCATGTGGAGGAGGTGAGGGCCAGACCTTCAGCCAGAGGGAGCCTCAGCCACCATGGGCTACGCTGTCACAGGGCAGTGCGTTAGGATTTCTAGCAGACCCCAGCCTAGGGTCTACAGTGGTGGAATGGAGCTCTGTGTGAAGCCAGAGCTTGGGATTTTCCCGCTCCATCAACCATGACAAGTAGTTGGCAGACCTCGGCCCGTGAGTCACATCCCGCCCACTGCCTGTTTGTGTACAGTTATGAACTAAGACTGTCTTTTACAGTTGTAGCGGTTGGGAGAAATCAAAAGAATAGTTTGTGTCAAGTAGAAATGATAGGAAATTTAAAGATAAATTTTTTTAATGTTTATTTTTGAGAGAAAGAGACAGTGTAAGCGGGAGAGGGGCAGACAGAGAAGGAGACACAGAATCCGAAGCCGACTCCAGGCTCTGAGCTGTCAGCAGAGCCCGACACAGGGCTTGACCCCATGAATGGTGAGATCATGACCTGAGCTGACGTCAGACACTTAACCGAATGAGCCACCCAGGCACCCCAGAAATGCTAGGAAATTTAAGTGTCCGTGTCTGTGAGCAGTTTTATGGAAACGTGGCCATGCCCAGGCCATTTACCTGTTGCCTGTGGCTATTTCCTGTGTTGCAAAAGGCGCCACCCCCCGCCCCTGCCCCGTCCAGTCTGGAAAGCCTGAAATACTTAGTGCCAGGCCCTTTGCAGAAAAGAGATACCAACCTTCTTCAGGAGCAGAGCTGCCTGCCAGACAGCACAGGCCACATGCACACGTTAATGTTTTCTAGTGGCTACATTAAAAAAGTAAAAACAGATGGGATTAATTGTAATAATATATTTTGTTTTGGCTAACATATCTAAAATATTATCGTTTCAATGTGTATCCAAAAGATCTTTTATGTTCTTTACTATTACTAAGCCTTTAAAATCTGTCACGTACTTTGGCACGCCTCAGTTCAGATGAGCTGCGTTGTAAGTGCTCAATGGCCACATGTTGCTCGTGGCTGCCAGTGGGCAGAGCGGGTGCAGAGGGAGTTCAGCTCTTCCCATGCCATTGTCTCTTTTGGTCCTTGCGGGTTCTCGCTGGCAGAGGAGGGGCGCACGTCCCCGGGCACGTGGCCCTTCCCCTGGAAGCCACACTCCCAGCAAAGGAATCATGGGATCACGTAGTGTCTGAAACGCTGTCGGTCTGTGTTGTAGCTGCTCTCCCGTCTGAAGGGAAACTTGGAGGAAGAAAATCATCACCTCCTGAGCCAGATCCAGCTGCTGAGCCAGCAGAACCAGATGCTTCTAGAGCAGAACATGGAGAGTAAGGAGCAGTACCACGAGGAGCAGAAGCAGTACATGTAAGGGCGCCTGTGGGGATGACACCTGTAGACAAGGGGGGGGTTCAGGCTTCCCCGGCCCCATCCAGGGCCTGTGACACTGAGGACAGAATGGCGCTGAGCCTGTTGGCATCCAGAGAGCAAGGGGACGGACTACCTTCCCCGCACATCCTTCTCTGGGCTTCCCTGGAATGGTTCTAGGTTTCTGTAAGTGGCGGTGGTTGGCTCTTGTTCACTTTTCAAAGGCAGTGCCCACCATCAGAAGCTTCAGAATCTGCTTTTGGAATTAAGGTCACTTTTAAAACTACGGCAATGCCCATGAGAAGTATCTCCGGGAAGAATCCAAGTGGAAGGCTGAGGACAGGTGTCATAACTGGCGTCTTTCTGTCACCCGTGTCTGTTTGCGCCTGGACTGTTGGAAAGTGGGTTGTTGCCGTGCTGTGGTCATCCTCCCTCAGCTGGTGGTAGCGGAAGTGCTCGCTCTGGCCCGGGCCCCGTGGGGTGCACAGATCCGGTTCCCTGCGGGCCAGGAACTGGGAGGGCTGGTGGGCTGTGGGAGGAGCACATCTGTGCAGGGCACCCACTGAGCTACATGGAAGGCAACATGGCGGTGGGAGATGGGGCTCTGTTGTGGACATGGATGAGGGGCAGGCAGGCAGGTGGGGGACCTAAAGGTGCAGCCCAGCAGTGGGCTGGGTGCGGGGAACATGCACAGAGCATAAGGAGGTGGGCGCTCAGCTGAGTGAGCAGGGCTTCCGTGCACAGCTCAGGAGTTTGGATCTGCCAGGAAGGATGCCATCATCCAAAAGGATGCCTGTCTAGAAGGGCCGACGAAGCTGCCAGAAACAGAAGTCTGGGGGCGAGCCCCGGTCCTGGAAACCTCATGGTTTAGAAGTCGAGTAATCCAAGATCTATCTCCTGGATCTGGGGTGATTTTCACCACTCTGTGCCATGGTGGGCGGGCTGTCCTCCCTCGTGAGTGGGAACAGCCGGCCAGCGTGGGGAACACAAGAGGAAGCTGGCTGGCCGAAGGACGCCGTCACGGTGAATGCTGGCGCGCTGGCCCCGCTCTCCAGCGTAAGGTGCTGCTGCTTTACCTTTCTGTCTTCATCTGCTCCCGTAGCGGTGGGTCGCCACCCACTGGAGGATGGTTTACGTTGAAAACCATGCCGTAAATTTAAGGCAGGTCCGACTGATTTGACTGCCTGTAACCCAGCTGATAAAAGCTGCCAGCAGGGGTTTGGGCAGGTGCCAACAAGAAGAATAAGAGCCTGGTACCAAAGGGGGACGATTTGATCATGGTTTTGCATTAGAGAGTGTCTGCGGAATGCCCGGGTCTCAGCCAGCGCCTGCGCTGAGCCGAGCACCCTTCTGGGCCCTGGCAGAGGTGCAGTGCCCGCTTGCGGGGCGTTGCTGTGTGTTTGTTGGGCCCCATGGCCACCGAAGTGCTCAAGGCCGAGCAGCATGCCAGTGAGGACAGAAGAATAGCACAGACATCAAGCCAGGGGGCTGGGTGCAGAGCGGGGCTTCCCGGCGGGCGCCAGAGGTTCACGAAGCTGTCACTCTTGGGGCGTTCATTGTGCGGTGACGTCCCAGGCCCTCGGTTTGGGTGGAGCCTCTGCAGCTCCATGACAGAGAGGCCGGGCAGTGCGTGTAGAGGGCACCACCCCCGTGACTCCTGAGATAAAGCCAGCCAGAAGCACACCCTTCATATCAGGAAGGCCAGACTCTCCTGGGACGCGGAGGTGCCCTCTGGCAGCCCCAGGGTCCAGAGGCGTCTTGATCCTTTCTGTGTTTCTGAAAACGTGAACTGGTTTCCAGTATTCAGAAATCAGGACATGCTGCTTCATGACCGAAGTTTCTGGCTTCTCTGAAAACTCGGCAGGTCTGCCCTGTAGGCCTCCTGCATCCCTGCCTGGCGGCCATCTGCCTGGGCCACCGTGCCCACCGCTCCCCCTGTTCCTTCCAGGCCTGCTTTGCTCCTCCTTATCTTCACTGTCTGGCCCCAAAAGCTTTTGAGTTTGGCCTGGTGGAATGTTCTCAGAAAGCGGCACTGGAATGAGTCCAGGTCACAGGTCTAACTTTGCTAAACTGACTCGCTGAGGGCATACCTTCCCCTGCCCCCCCACCCCCTGCCACNCAGGTCCTTAGAGCTTCTAGAAATATGCAAGTTTTCAGGTGTTTAGGAGTTTGCTCCCTTGAGTTGACTCGCACCCAGACCCTAGGTGATTTAGCACTTCAAGCCTCCTCACGGTATCAGGGCTTCCTGGACCCATGCCAGACATTTCTATTCGCACATTCCCAGCTTCATGATCATGAGAGTCACAAGCATTATGGAGTCTGAATCCCAGAAAAGGTCTCGGGCTGGGCTGATGAAGTAAGTACGTTTTATTAAAACTGGATTGATAGCCTTCCCCCCCCCTTCCTTCCCTCTCTCTTCACAGAGACAAATTAAATGCCTTACGGAGACATAAGGAAAAACTGGAGGAGAAGATCATGGATCAGTACAAGTTCTATGACCCTGCTCCCAAGAAGTGAGTTGATTGACGTGTCTGTGACTTAGACCCAGAGCAGAGAGCTTCCGTGTTCGTGAGTGGGGTGAAAACTCCCGTCTTCTAGGGCCTGTGCCGCCGCTCCACAGAGCCCCATGTGCAGGCCGCTCCGTGACAGAAGGGAGGTGGACGTTCAGCCCCGCCCTCTGCACGCAGCCTTGTCCTGTGAAGGACGGCGGATGCCAGCTGACCCTGAGGAGACGTGGGCTTAATTTAGCCACGGCCCTTCCAAGGAGGCAGGCAGTCTGTGGTTTTTGGAGCCGTTAAAATGGGACACATGGGCTCCCGTGTCAGGTTCTGTCTCAGGATTTCACAGGACGATGCAAATGACATTCCCGTTTCCTGGGAAGGAAGCTGGTATAGCACCCCCTGCAGGTGAACACGGGAACCCCTGCGCCTCACAAATACAGACCTTCCTCGTTCCAGGGAGCAGCAGCCTCCTGGCTGTGGGGCTGGCTCTGTCTCCCAGCAGGGCCGGCATCATGCAGCAGGATTGTCCCACCCTCCCCGCCCCCTGCAGGAGCCGGCCCTCGGGTCCTGTCCCGGTCCAGCCTCAAAGTCAGAATCGCCATGAAGCCTCAAGGCTTCTCTGGTGAACCACAGAATTTCAGAACCTCAGCCTCACCCTTCTGTCTGTCAGAGAAATGGAGGCCCAGATGAGGAGACCGAGGGGTTTGTGCAGACACGGTGCTGTCTAGTTTCAGAGCCAGTTTTTTTTGTTGTGTCAGGATGCCCCCATTCCTAGTCAGCTGAACGCTGTCATTTACTTTTGAAATTCACTGGTTTTAATTGAAACGGCTTCCTCCTCGACCCGCCTCCCGCTCTCCCGCATTCCTTGGCGCCACAGACCGGGTGAAGAATGCTCACCTCGCTCCCTGTTAACTTTAACCGAAGATGAGGAAGTCTGTGATTCTGTTCCAAAATAGCATTTTGACAGAACAGAGGACACAGATGAGGTTAGCACAGCACCGCTTTGTTTTGCACGGATAATCAAGGGTCAGTGGCCATGTTTGACGTTCTGTATTCCCCAGAGACTAGTGTGGATGTCTGCTGCAGTGCACATTCCTGCCATCCCTGGGCCTCAAATTGAGAATTAAGTTCCACCCCTGAGCCCCAAATTCACTGATCATGGTGATGAAGAGCACCATCACTCTGAGTCCCAAATTAATGGCTTCCAGGCTTGTGATGGAAAGTCCAGCTCCCATCAGGGTCCCCTCCACCCCATGACCTGCTGGGGGGGCAAGGCGGGTCGGCTGCATCCTCCTAACAATTTGCTCGTAACTAGGAAAAACCACTGGATTGGAGCCAAAGCCTTAGTCAAACTCATCAAACCAAAGAAGGAGGGTTCCAGAGAACGATTGAAGTCAACCACAGACAGCCCTCCCTTGCAGCTGGAGTCCTCAGACCCGGCGCCGCCATCTGCCTCTCAGCCCCTCCGGTCGCAGCCAGACAATCCCGAGACGGCCCCGTCTGGCTCCAGCTGTGCAGAGGAGCAGGACGCCCTCAACGGGCCTGTGGGGAAAGGTACGAGTGGCCGGCCGGGCTGCAGCCAGGCTCCGGAAGGGATGCTCCGAATGGCCGTGCCTCGAGGGGTGGGGCGAGAGATGGGGCGTGGATGTGCATGCGTGTGCAGAGGGGCGTGAAGAGGGTGCCTCGTGCACACGCAGCTGCCTCTTCGTGTATGTTAGCAGCCAGGTAAGAGATACACATCCACATCAGCGGCTTCGCCCTGTAACAGTTTTGTCATTTTAGAATGAACACCATCGCTCGGCACGTTCGCTGCGATAGGGTCTGTTGTCCACAGCAGATACTTACACAGGCGCTGTAGGGACACGCTCGGTGGTGTATGTTGTGGGGCTGTATGTGACAAAGATTTAGAGTGAGCTGTTCCTTTAGGGAGATCCCAGGTGCATTTAACCCGTTCTGTATGCACGCGAGATCTTCAGGACCGTCCCTGAGTCCTAGCGGCCATGCGGCACGGCTTACCCTTTCACTCAGGCCTGTCGTTTGGAGTTTGCCAGAGGTTCTGAAATGGATTTCTAGTTGTGTATGTTGTGTTTCATCATATCTTAGAGGCTCTCAGCTCTACGCTGCCTCATTATTTAATATACTACCCGGGAAGCAAAAACACTGGCAGTCAGAAGAGGCAGTGCCCTACCACTCAGGAAGCCTGTTACACGCTTGTTGGAGAACTCTTCCAAAGGCTTAGGTTGCTTGCACAGGTGGGAACGGAAAACAGGAACAACGTAACTTGGTAGTGGCAGTGACCTTTTTATCAGAGGTGCCCCCTGGCCGGCGGTGACTTCCTGACGCCATCGGAGCTGTGTCCTGATTTCAGAGATGGGAAGGAATGTGTGTCTTAGAATCAGCCAAACACAGCGGTGGCCATAAAAAATTGTTAAATTTTCAAAATCACTTTTAAATGGTGCTTAGTGGATTATTTACCCATAAACCTGCCAAGCCTGCACCCTGAGTAACTTAAACTTTCATGCAGGACGCTAGGACTATCTGAAGACCAGGCCTGAGACCTTTGTGTCCCCAGGTGCTGATGGCTGGCGGTGACAAGCTGCCCTGTGGGTGTAGCATATGCACAAGCCTTTGGGGGGCGGGGGGCAGTCACCATGCGAGGTCCTGTTTTGTTACTTTTGAATGCAGAGGAGAAAACGTGCACACGCGCACACATTGGCGACTAATGCTTGCCCTCCCCTTCTTTACAGGAGATCAGATTAGGTAAAAGGCTCATGTGCAGTCAAGTGATAAGAAAGCCTAACCTTGGTTTCTAGAGGGGCCCTGTTGCCTGTGGTTTTCATGTTGGCCATTTATCCCCTCCACTTGTATTATTCTATAAATTGACTGAGTTAACTACCGTCAGTCTAATGAGCTAGCAAAACTTTGGGAGGAAAAAAAGTACTTGGCTGGTCCAGACTGTTGAGCTGATCCATGAATGGGCAGGTCAGGGGCGATTATTCATAGCGGCAGCCATGCGTGGGGTGCTTCCTCTGGACTCGGCATCCCCGTAGCTAATTTACATGCTTTACCTGTCTCATTGAGTCCTAACCACCTCGTCTGGTGGGCACGATTAATCATCCCTCCTCAGAGCTGAGAGAGTGAGGTTTGGCAAAATTAAATCCTTGCCAGTGTAATCACTGGTAGAGCTGGGATTCACGTCTGTCAGGGTGCAGGGTTGGAGTTCTTGACCACTGTGAGCTGTTAAAGCCGTGTTGGTCCCAGAAGATGCTCAACATACATGCGGCGGAACCTGAGGTCCCTTACCGGCCACCAGGTGGTGCTGTGGAGGAAGAAATAACCCGAGGATCCCTTATGGCTTGAATCCTAAATGAGAAGTGGGTTACGTCAGCTGTGTCGATGTTACGTGTTCAGAAAGTAAGACTTGAGCGTCTGCTCTGACAGGACTCTGTTTTAAAGGCCATGAAGTGTGGGGTTGGAGTAGAGGTAGTGCGGGAGATCTAAAAGGAAGCAATTCTTGGCAGCAGGGGTGGTGCCAAACGTGGTCTTTTCATTGTTTTTAAACATACACTGTCAAAAGAGGATATTTTAGATCTACAGAGTTATTGGTGAATACTTCAGGGTAGGCTGTTCATGACGCCAGGCCAGAAACACACCATTAGGGAAGTTTTCCAAGGCCTTTGAACAGGAACAGGAATGTGAGCCACACTGAGGAGGNAAGCTGGGTCCTAAAGTAACAAACATCCTTATTTAATAATTTAACACCTTGAAATTGAAAAACGCCTCAGCCACTGGCTCCTTGAGCAGTCTGTCATTCTCCTCCCGTGCAGAGTGAAGCACTGGCACGAAGATGCCGGGAAAATTAATTAAATTGACTCAGAGCATAAATGATTCACCGAGTCCTGGTTCTGGGCTTGTCCTGGGTATTGTTTCCGTCTCTCCTGGGTTGGACAGGATTCTGATTTCCTGACTACATTTAGCTAATTTAGAGTCATTTGTTATTATTCATTTCATTTATTTGTTCTTTTTCTTTTTTTTTTTTTTTTCCTTCCTCTCTTGGGTCTTCCAGGGAATAACAATTTAGCAACTCAGCGCAAAAAGAGTCCCTTTTTGAGAAGCAAAAGCAAGGACAAAGACAAGTCTCCAACGGCCCATCCAACTCTGTCTAAACGCCTACGGTTCTGGTCTTCCTCTGACATCCCATCCTCTCCTAACGAGCCTGTCCCTTTTTCAGAAATTGGAGAGTTCTAATCCTTTTCCTTTATCATATGTCTTCATCGTGTAATCCTCCTTCATTTCTGAAATTCAAACAAAACAAAAAAAAAAAGAGTACCTAAAGGCCAGATGACCCATAGTGGACCCCTCCTTCCCGACCCCAGTTCAAGCCAAGCTTAAAGTAGCCAGCGTGGATTCTGATTTCAAAAGAGAGAAGATGAGTTGTCACACCCTCTGGACCATTTCTCCAGCGCAGCACAGATTTAGGGGAGCCTCGGGACATCCGTGCACAGGTCCTGGGGCCAGGATGTCCGTGCTCAGTAAGTCCGGTGGCCGTGGGCCGCCTTCCCCTCTCTCGCACCTGCAGGCTTATGTCATGCCCGTGTGTACAGCAAAACTGGTCGGTTGTCGCTTCGCTTCCTAAAATAGATGGCCTCTGTCAAGTGAGATTTTTTTCTTTTAAGACTTACTTTTAAGCAGCTAAATTTAAAACTGCTGCCCTTTCCTTTGTCAGAGCCCCGCATCGTTGGCTTTTGCTGACGAGGCCCTCTTCAGATGTGCTCTGTGTTTTGAAGGATTTATTGCTCCATTCAAGCATTCTGTATAATTGGATCGATGTTGCCAAGCCCGAGGGCAGCCCAGAATGAAGTTTTATGACTGTGCGGTAGCCCTCTGACCTCGTGGACGTGGACGGAAAGACCATCAGCACGGCAGTCACGCCCAGAGTGGAGGGTTGCTGGTCGATAGAGGCCTTTAGCTACTGCACTGTTCGCTGTCTTCTGTCATTCTTGTGGGTCTTCCTGAGTTTTACCACATCTTTTTTTTTTTTTATCACCTGTATGATCACTTCCATGTTTTCCCTTGAATTGACTCACCATTGCTACTTAAATTGATGTTAAAGGGAAGGATTCTTACCAGTGCCGTCAGTAAGAATACCGGTGGAAAACGGGTATCAGCCTAACCGTAAAAATACATACATCCCTACCAGGCTGTTGAAGCCGGTCAGTGTGGCCCTGACTTCATCTCCCGCACTCCACCTTGGGGACCGCGGGCCACCGTGCTCCTGGTCCCCCAGGACTCTGTCTCACCAGCATGCCGTTGGGATTGTCCTGTTTCCCTGCCATTTGTGCTGTCTGCTCACCTCACCCTCCCCCCCCCCCCCCCCCCCCCCTTTTCCCCCCCCCCGCCNTCTTTCAGAATCCAAATTTTGCCTTGGTTTCAAGTTGTAAGATTTGGGCACTGAAGACTTCCCCGCGAGTCCAGACTTTGGCTGGAGGGCCGTGGCTCTGCGTCCCCAGCTGCTGGGTTCCTGGGGTGGGACAAGGTGATTACCTTCCCTTCAGAGACCCTTCCCCTTTCCTACTACTAGGTAGGTGGAATGAGTTAGGTTTTTTTAAATATATTTTTGTACAGATTTTGTTTAATAAGAGTATGTGTTCATGGTAGAAAATACAGCGAATGCAGAAAAGCACAAGACTCAAGGTAGAAGTCACTCTTCCAGAAATTGAGACTCCTACATCAGTTAGCGTGGCTAGTGTGGCCATGAACGTCTTTCTCAAACCGCTCGTGAAGCTAGCTGGAGGAATGCACGCGCTGGGCCTTCGAACCGCGGCTGCAGGCCTGGAGTGACCCTGAGCAGATGTAGTGAGGACCGTGTAGTTCAGTCCCTGGAGTTGCACACGGCACGTGTGCCCCATGGTTCCATGTGGCCCCTGTAGCAATGGTCAGTGTCTCCTCTTGAGTCCTTTATCTTCTCCCGGCCTGTCAGGGCTCGCAGGAGGGTCCGTCTGTAGGGCCGGGCCCGGCCTCTCTGGGCCTCCAGCGTGGAGCCTCTTGTCGGAGCCGCAGCCCAGCCCCTGTCCCTGTTGTGGTCCGTGTGCCCTGGTGCCCCTGCTTCTAGGCCTCAGTGTGGCAGCCCAGCCTTCGCACGGCCTTTTGCAGCCCCATTTCTCAATGTCCTTCTCTGCCCCAGGCCCTGGGGACCTAAAACCAAAGCAAGGGTCCCCGCACAGAGGCGGCCTTGAACGCACCGAGGCCTCCGCCGACCCAGCCGTGAAACCTGGGCCCTCAGAGCTGAGCTCCCGGACCTGCTCGACCTCGGCCATCACTACAACCCCTTCCAGCTCCACCCCCATCTCCCGGCACCCAGGCCGCACCAAAGGTGAGTCGTGGGCTCCTCCGGAGTAAGAGCGATAAGTACCCAGGGTCCTTCCTGAAGACCCCAGGCTGCGAGGTGGTAAGCGGAGGAGGGAAGCTGTAGACAAGCTTTGGCATCATGAAGGCACAGATTCTGCCTACCAGCCGTGTGACTCGGGGCAGACGGCCACCATCTGGAGGCCCGATCCTAAGCTGCGGTCACCAGCACTCTTCAGGGATTGGGGGAAGTAAGCAGCTCCAGGAGGGAGGGGAACCGGAGTTTGGGCTACATGCAGCCAATGCCCTCTCTCCACCGTGCTGGCAGTTGGGAGGTTTCTTCTCTATGGAGGAAACGTGAGCCTCTGAACTGGAGGTCACTCAAGAGAGTGGAGGGCATGTCTCCTAAGCTGAGGACAAGGGGATCTGGGGAAGGACTTACAAACTGAATGTCTCCCAGGGCGCCAGGGGCTGTACGTGTCCACACCTCTGGACGGGAGATTAAAGTGTTCTTCAAGCCATCTGATAAGCTTGAGAAATTCCCCCCAGAATGGCACAGTCACGTCTTGCGGAGTGAGGCCTAGGGAAGTTCAGGGGTCCCTGGACCTGAAGGAGAGGAGAGCTTCCAGCCACAGGGACCAAAACCAGTATGAGGCTATAGAGTAAACAGACAATAAGCACAGAAGTGACAGCTTTGAAATGCCTGTTGTTAATAGAGTCCGAGATAAGTGAGGGGATTGTACCCATGAAATAAGAACAGGATGCTGTGAAAGAGAGCAGTTAGGGGGGGAAAGAACTTAGAAGGCTAAAATCTACAACAGAAAGGAAGACCTGCTTGAAACTAAAAAAAGACATCCTGCTTACGGTTTAGAGACATGAAAATATCTCTAGCAGCAGCTGGAAGGGGTGCCTCTGGGGTGCTGGAAATTGGAGAGAGCTGGGAAGGATTACTATTCTTCACACCATCACACGCTTGACTCTTGAAACGTGAGCACACAGGGTCCCTGCCTTCAAGGCACGCCTGGGTTGGCTCCACGACCTTGTTCACAGCTCACGAACGCCACCGGGGAGAGGAGTTGAGTGGACACAGGGCAGTCAGGCGGTCCTTCTCTATTCCTGGCCAGACACTGGAAGAGGCAGTCACCTGCTGCTGGAGGTCAAGGGGATGGTGTCACGTGCTGACTGGACAGGCCTGCTCTGAGCTCCTTGTCAGCAGTCAGCAGTCTCCCCGTTCTCCCGGGGCCTGGGGTACAGAAGGCCTGCCTGGTCTCAGGGAGGAGCCGGGACCCCATCTCCCCTCGGATTCCCAGCGGCCTGCATGGCTCAAGGTCCAGCCCTTCAGACTAACCTGTGGGCCCTGTCTAGATCCCAGTCCTAAACCAGGGCCTGAGCCGAGAAACCTCTCTGGCTATTCCTACCCCTGCAAAACCCGCAGGAAGGTGGGTCACCTCTGCAGACCCAGCCCTGGCCATGCGATTCCCTGCCGTTCTGTACTTATGCTCCCCAGTACTCACTGCTGGTGGGCAAATAGCCAGCTTCAAGTGGAACTCACCCCCCTCCCCCACCTTAGAATCAGCTGTTTCTTTAAGTAAATCAAATCTTTTTTAGAACAACAGAATTGATCGTTGTTGTTTTTTCTGTTTTTTTAAGAGACCTCGTGCATGTACAACCAAGGGAGAAAGGCAGAGGGGAGGAGAGAGCATCCCAAGCAGGCTCCACACTGAGCATGGCTCCATCTCACGACTGTGAGATCATGACCTGAGCTAAAATCAGGAGTCGGACGCTTAACCGACCGAGCCACCCAGACACCCCTAGAGCAGAATTTAATAATCGAGATCCAGGCACTAAAAAGTTGCCATTGCTTCTGGGCCCTTTCAGTAAAGAAAGATGGGACAGGTAGATATAATTCTAAGTTTGTGTCAACATTTCCAATTCAAATTTAACATCACGGGGATTTTTTTTCTTCTTTGATTTCATATTTGTGTGTCCTTTTTTTAATACAGAAATTGGTCTACTGAAACACTTATTTTTTCCCCCAAATATGCAGTAAACGGCTTAATAAGTTATACCAGTATTACTAATTAGAAGAAATCTACTAAGCGATATTTTCTTTAGGTTTCTTTTACTCTTTAAGTTCCATCTCACTAAGGATCACACTCAGGGCCTTACATTCGGAATTCACTGCAGGTAAATGTCTCTGTGTGGTTGTTAACAATTTGATGCAGTGAGGTTTGTTTGTTTTCAATTTTAGACTTCTTTCTTCATAAATTAACACTGTGGGGTTTTTTAATTTTTTTTAATGCTTTATTTATTATTGAGACAGAAACAGAATACGAGTGGGGGAGGGTCAGAGAGGGAGACACAGAATTTGAAGCAGGCTCCAGGCTCTGAGCTGTCTGCACAGAGCCTGATGCGGGGCTCGAACTCACAAACCGTGAGATCGTGACCTGAGCCGAAGTCGGATGCTCAACCGACTGAGCCACCCAGGTGCCCCTAACCCTGTGTTTTTTAATATGTAATATAGATTCAGAGACCTGAATTATGTGAAAAGGTGTCCTCAGTGTTCAAGGTCCCCTCTCAGCCCCCATCCCCTGCACTCCATTAAAAAACCACTCTGTGGATACCTTTTTTCTTTCATTACTCGTCGAAATTCCTGGTGTTTCTTTCTGCAAAAATAAGTGGTATATATGTACCTTGATTCTTTTTTCCACTTAGGCGTACACCAGGGAGATCTTTCTTACTCTTTCTAAAGCTGCATGCCAGCTAACACAGCCACATATCACACACAGTCTTTTCAAGCAACCCTTCCTAGAATTGATTCCTAGAAGTCAGATTGCTGCGTCAAATGACAAATAAAAATACACTTTTTCCTAAGAGTCCGTAGTTTTTCAGAGTGCTCCAGAAACCCCTGTGTTAATAACCAATGACCTTACTTTCACCCTAGGCTATAATTCAGATGACAGCCTCTGGGACCCGTCCCTGGAGCTGGAGTTCAACCACAGGCAGTACAGTGAGTATCAGTGCTGCTTCCTTGTGCCTGGGGTCTCAGACTCGTTTTCCTCTGCAGTACTTTTCCTTAAAGTGCAGTCCTGTGTGGAAGTCCGACATACAAAATGAGTAGAAGTGAAGTCATCCTGTTGAAGTGAGGATGGAGAGGGGCCGCAGTTCCTCCAGGCTCCTTCCTGCCCTCCCCAGGGTCCTGGGCATGTGGCCACTGCTTACATACCTCCGGGGACAGGGAAGTCACCACCTCTTTTTTTTTTTTAAATGTTTATTTTTGAGACTGCCCAAGTTGGGGAGGGGCAGAGGGAGAAGGAGACACAGAATCTGAAGCAGGCTCCAAGCTCTGAGCTGTCAGCGCAGAGCCTGACTCAGGGCCTGAATTCCGGAACTGCAAGAGTATGAGCTGAGCCAAAGTCAGACACTTAACTGACTGAGCCACCCAGGAACCCCGGAAGTCACCACTTCTCAAGTATCTCGCTTCTGCAGGCTCCAACTGCCCTTGCTTTGGGGTGCCCCTCAGGTTTGCCAGGGCATCATGGTGACCCACACAGGGAGCACTGAGTTCAGGGAGGTCCCTCCCTGTCCTCAGTTGGAGTTTAGTTTTCCATAGTAGCTCCGAGTTATACGTAGTCTTAGAAATTGATGAAGCACTTGACCGTTTAATTGAGATAACGTTGCAAGTTTCTGCAGAAGGGAAATCGTGAATCACACCAGCCTTCTTAAAAATTAAAAGCTGGGGCGCCTGGGTGGCTTAGTCGGTTGAGTGTCCGACTTTCACTTAGGTCATGATCTCGCGGTTCGTGGGCTCAAGCCCTGCGTCGGGCTCTGTGCTGACTGCCAGCTCAGAGCCTGGAGCCTGTTTCAGAGTCTGACTCCCTCTCTCTCTGACCCTCCCCTGCTCGCTCACGCGCACGCGCTCTCTCTCTCTCTCTCTCTCTCTCTCCTAGAAATAAATAAAACATTAAAAAAAAAAAATTAAAAGCTACTTTGGGTTTTTGTGATTTTTGAAAACAAAAATCCTAGAAGGGTAGAGAAATAATTCTTAAACTCAGAAAGCTCACAAGGAACCTGCTCATTTTGGAAGTGATCAACAGTAAACATAGGAGCTACTATAGCGTTCTCTCCTGCCCATCATGGTCTTCAATGACTTACGATGCTGACATTCCTACAGATACAGACCCTGGCACTCCGTATGAGTGGAAGGACATGCTCTGTGGCACAGCTGTTTGACGTAAGGGGCCCATGTGTCTTTGCACCAAGGACAGGGTAACACACCTGGACGTACTGGCCGTGGTGCTTTGTTGGGGGCACTGAGGAGCCAGATTGGGGCTCCAGCGGCTGACCGCCAGGGGAATTTTTTTACTGAAGCACTCCAATTCCTGCTTTTCTTATCCGGGAAAGGAAGGAAAAGCAGTTTTCAGTGCCTTAGTTGAGTAAACAAAAGTGCTTTGAGGCCCTATTGATCTGTATCACCATTTTCTTCTAATGAAATTTAATTCCTTGCTAATTTTTTTTAATGTTTGTTTTTTTGGGTGTGAGCTGGGGAGGAGCACACACACACACACACACACACCCCACNAGTGGTCAGCACAGAGCCCTACATGGAGCTCGAACTCACAGTGAGATCATGACCTAAGCTGAAGTCAGACACTCAACCGGACTGACCGAGCCACCCAGGCGCCCCAGAAACTTAATTCCTTTTTAAAGAGAGAGGTGCAGCTTTTTAAAATTTTTCCCTTCTGAAAGAGGGGACTTGCTCTGCTTTTACACCGTTCGTGAAAACTAAGGATGTTTTGGCTCTTCCCCAAACCCTGTTTGCTAGTAAGAGTTTTCCAGATGCCTGCTATTTGCAGAGCGCACCAGCACTTGGGAACTGGGAGCCCTATAGACCCAGGGAAGCAAGAGCAAACTCTCCCCAGGGGCCCAGCGAGCACAGCGCCTCCTAGTGTGTCTTTGGTTCTCTGTGCTATTCGGCTCCACACCAGCTGCGTGCTGAGGTGGACGCAGGGATGACAGAAAGGCAGTTCCTGTCCCCCAGGGGTTCGTGGGCCAGGAGGACCAGCAGTGGTGCAGGGCAGGCGGGCAGGGCTCCTGGAAGAGTGGGCCGGGAGAAGGGGGTCTCCGGCCTTGACGGGCCAGCCCGCCCTTTGCAGCAGTGAATCTACTCGCAGCCCCTGCTCCTGCAGCCAGGCGAGCCGAGCCGCTGTCTCCAAGCTCCTTGTCTCCCAGAAGGCTCAATTTTTCCCTTGTTGGCAGATGGAAATTTGAGGCAGAGGAAGCAAGGAGCTGAAGGGCCACAGCCAGGAAAAGCGAGCCCTCCCTCCCCTCCTGAGGGGTCCCAGGACTCATTCCCATGGATCAGCAAAGTGAAGGTGCCCTGGATGTAGGCGTGCACCCCACCGTCTCCTCGCTCCCACCCCCACCAGGTCTCACACGTGTTCCAGAAAGTTCTATGTAGTAATAGGCGCGGGCGCTCTCATCTCAACCGTTGGCTCACCCTGAGCAGCCCTTTTCTTTCGGTCTGGAGTTGTGTGTGTGATTCCCATTGTTAACAAAATCGTCTTAAGTTGTGGCCCTAGACTACTAAAAACAACGCTCGCTGTCGCTTCTGGATTGCCTCCCGGACGCTGTGCCTCACACACACGTTGGTGATGCCGGAGCTCCCGATGGGGGGATGGAGAGCCCCCGAGTCCATCCTTCCGGGGGCATTTGCCTGAACTCTGGCGTGGACGTGCTTCGTTCCACAGCCTTCCTCGGGTCAGGTGGTTCGTCCGGGGGACACCTGCCTGTTGGCCCCTTCACATCGAGAGTCGTTTCCTTTCAGTGTCCCGGCCAGGCAGCTTGGAGAGCAGTCGGAATGCATCCAGCGACAGCTCGCCTCTTAACCTGAAAGGTGGGTCAGCCTCGGCTTCCACGCACTTTTCCTTCTATCTGGGGCTTTGGTTCTGGCCTCGTTTTACACTTAAGGCAGTAACCTTCACCACGTGGTCTGCCGCATCAGGCATTTCCCTGTGGAGTCCACACCGTGCTGTTTCAGGCACACGCATGGCCTTCGAGTGGATTTGAATTTGAATCCCTTTATCCCCATAGACCAACTCTGGGGGCCCGGGCCCCCCACCTGTCCTCTGAATCGGAGCTACTTCATCTGTAGCGTGGGGGGTGCTGACCATAGTTCCATCTGTGGTGGCCGGAGTGGGATGACTTCGATTCTTTGACTTTTTTTTTAACTTCCATAGCGCACAGTATCGTCTCTTAGTGTTGCCGTGCGTTTAAAAAGAATGTGTGGTCCCAAGACTGGAAACTTTTCACAGATCCTTTGTTTCCTCTGCTTGCGCCTGACCAGCCCCTGGAAGCCCCCTAGCCTGGAACTGGAACAGGTGCTAAATAAGCCTTTGACACACGGATGGAGGAGTGTGGTGCCTTCAGGCTATTAATATTAAATAATAACATAAACGTTACCGGAAGCTTTCAACTTTTATCTCAAGTAATTTTGTTTTTAAATGCCAGACTGAAATCCTCCAAACGTTCTTAACATCCGAGTCGCAGCCCAGAAGGGTGGCCTGGGCGCCTCAGCAGGGCTGTTTTCGGTGACTGTAAAGCAGCACAGAGCCCGCCGGAGGCGGATGAGACGGNTAGCCCAGAAGGGTGGCCTGGGCGCCTCAGCAGGCTGTTTTCGGTGACTGTAAAGCAGCACAGAGCCCGCCGGAGGCGGATGAGACGGCGAGGGAGACTCACGTGTGTCCCTCTGTCCCGCCCCACTCCCAGGTTCCTCTGACCAGCTCCACGGCAGGTCTGAGAGCTGCAGCAGTGAAGACCTGATCCCCAGCCGGGACACGGCCACTCTGCCACGGGACGCCAGCACCACGGGACGTGCCTCCCTCAGCCGCCATGAGTGCCCCCCGCCCCGGAACGGGCCTCTCCCCCAGGAGGGCATCCAGAGGAGGGCTGCGGGCCAGCCTCACGCTGGGGGACGGCCCTGCTCTGCCTCCCCGAGCAGTGAGATGGTCACCCTGGAGGAGTTTCTGGAGGAGAGCAACCGGCACTCCCCCACACCTGTGAGTGGCCCAGGGCGTGGACACAGGGAGCCTGTCTCCCCCCACCCGCTGCCCGCACTGGCACTGGGGGCCAAGACCCTGGCAGTGAAGACCCGGGAAGGGATGGGGGTGGGCGTGGTGTGGCCTGGACCGGGGAGGATACCCACTGGCTAGCGAGCCACTGAGCGCGGGCAGCCGGCCCCAGACCTTGTAGGCTGTTTTCTCCACTGTCAGGTGGGCGGGCAGAAATTTGCTGCCAGCATAGAGGGTAGGGATGAGGTGTGCCCACCACTGGGAGCTTCTCTCGGGATATGGCCAGCACCCAACGTGGCGGGGCTAGGAGCTCACAGTGGCTTTTGTGGCAAAGCCCCGAATACCCACTTACCCTGAGCCTTCACCAGCAGAGGCTGGCAGGTTGTTTCCGCAGAGAGTAAATATCTTGGGCCTTCTGGGCCATGCAGTCTCTGTTGCAGCCTCTCAGCTCTGCGATTTTCATCAGGACACAGACTTAGATCATCTGTCAATGAATGGACATGGCTGTGTTCCTACAGAACTTACGGACGCTGACATTTGAGTTTCATTTAAGTGTCACGTAAGGCTTTTCTTTTTAAAAAAATTTTTTAAATCATTTTAAAAATGTAAAAACTCTTCTTAGCTCTGAAGCCATACGAGAACATGTGGCCGACTGAGATTGACCCCCAGCTCTAATGTGCTGACCTGCATTCTGCAGCTCTGACCCCCAGAGGTCACTGGCGTTAGGGTACCCTCCTCAGCCACCTTGCCAGTGTCTCTGTTTAGCTTTCCTGAAGCTGCACGGGTGCCGTTTGCATGCTCTGCCTGCCTTCAGTCATGTAAGCAGTTGGGTTACTGAACAGATGAAGGATACTTTCTTGCAAATGAGATCTTGTAAGGGTTTTTTGTTTGTTTTTGAGTGCGCATGAGTGCAAGCATGAGCACAAGCATGAGCAGAAGGAGAGGTTAGGGGCAGGAGATGGAGAAAGAATCTTAAGCAGGCTCCATGACGTGAGGCTCGATCTCATGACCAGAGTTGAAAATCAGGAGTTGGACTCTTAACCCACTGAGCCACCCAGGCACTCTGAGATCTTGTAAGGATTTTTTTTTTAATTTTTAATGTTTTATTTATTAGAGACAGCATGAGCAGGGGAGGGTAAGAGAGAGAGGGAGACACAGAATCTGAAGCAGGCTCCAGGCTCTGAGCTGATGGTCAGCACAGAGCTCAACGTGGGACTCGAACCCACGAACAGTGAGATCATGACCTGAGCCGAAGTCAGACGCTTAACCGACTGAGCCACTCAGGTGCCCCCTTGTAAGGATTTTTAATGCATCTGTGATTCTCTCTCATTCCTCTGAAGTAAACAGTGGCACTTCCTTTAGCTGCATGGTAAACTATGACCCACTTTATAGGCCATGGTGGAAACGCTAAATGTTGAGCAGATACTTATTGAGCACCTACTACATGTTACACAGTGTGCATAGTGTCTGCTCCTGAAAATCAAAGCAAACTGTTAATTGGCAAGCTTTTCTCGCAGATTTGCTAGGTGCTGAGTCTGGTGGTTGGCACTAGGAAATAGAAGCCCCGGGCCCTGCCCCCCCTTCATTTACATTTCTACACTTGCTCTGTGCACTAGGACTTGGCGAAAGCACACAAAAGCCCTGCTGTCAGGAAGTCTGTGGTCTGCCCAGTGGTTCCCAGACTCCTGGTGGCCTTGCCGGGACACAGGCTGCACCCTGGAGCTTCTGACTCCATGGGTCTGAGGTGGGGCTCCCTGAGAATTTGCCTGTTTACTGGGCTCCCAGAGGATGCTCTTGCTGTCAGCGTGTGTCCAGGCATCACACTCTTAGGAGCCAGGTCCCATTTATCCAGTGGAGTAAATGAGAACGGTCCAGAAAGCTGGGATGCCTGCAAATTGGAAGGCTTTCCTCCTCGACCCTTTTCTATGTACCTGTCACAGTGAGTTTCCCTTTGTAGATTTCGGGGGGTGGGTCCTGTGCAAGGGGCAGGGCCCCCCTGCTCAGTTCACACCTGTCCCTGATCATCCCCGTTCCTCACGCTCATATCATTACCTGTCCCTTTTCAGCCTAAACAAGCCCAAAATTATCTTCCTGCACGGTCCATGGTGGAAGCTGATGTTTGGCCCTGGGGAGCCACCCTCACCTCTCTGCCTGCCCCGGCTACACACAACCCCTGCCAAACCCGAGCACCTGACCTCCCCCCACCTCCCCTGACCGGCCCCGGAGATGTCACGACATCCCCCTATCCGTGCCTGTACTTCTGTGATGCCGGCAAGAAAGTGTCTCGAAATGGGCTCCCTGGGTGGCCAGAGAGCGTGGCCCCATGCAGGTGCACATCGCAGGATTGACCACGTACGGCCGGGAGCCAGGTGGTGCCGGCAGCCAGCAGTAGGTGTTAATCCCTGGTCTGCATCTCCGGGCGTGGGACCTGTTGAACCAACCCCTGGGGCTTCAGCTTCCTTCCCTATTGTTTAAACAGCCTTGCGGGGTTGCCTCCAGAGTTCACGGGGGCTTGGGGTTTTGAGGGCTACACCAGGGGTTCCTGGCACACAGGAAGCACTCAATAAATGGTCCCTGTCCCTGCTAATGACCGAAGGTCTTAGCGCGTGCTCATCCAAGATCTGTGGCTCCAAACTAGTGTAAAGCAGATTCTGTCTCTGTCAGGTGGACCATCCAGATGCTTCCATGGGCCAGCAGTTTGTGGGCATGTCACAGCAGGCTAGGGTCAGACCGCATCGGCCCTCAGCGCCTGACTCCCCACCCCCCCAACACACGAATGCACTTCCTTTCCTGGTTTCCCAGTGGCCATCAGTCCAATGAGGCATCTCCACTGGGCCCCTCCAGGCCATGACGTGCTGACAGGAGGCTGAAGTGACCGAGCAGCCTCCTAGACCTGGGCTCTGGTGGTGGCTCTGTTTGCCTGCACCGTGGTGGCAGAGGACACTGGGTCCCCCGGGGGCAGCAGCTCGAGGGGAGCAGTCTGGTGGGCTGGGGCCGCCACCTGCACCCCATCCCCGCCGTGTAGCCTCGCTGTCCTGCAGGGAGAGGAAAAGTGGAGCCCTACTGGTCANTGTGGGTTCGAGCCCTGTGTCGGGCTCTGGGCTGACTGCTCAGAGCCTGGATTCTGCTTCAGCTGTGTCTCCCTCTCTCTCTGCCCCCTCCCACTCACACTCTTTCTCTCAAATAAAACATTTTTAAAAACTAAAAAAAACAAAAAACAAAAAAATAGGTTGGAACAGTTGGCTGTGGTCGGGCTTTCAGCCCTGACCTTTCCAGAGAGTGGTTGAGCTTTGCAGGAAGTCCTTCCCGTCTCTGGATGTCTGTCTTGTTTGTGAAGTTAGGGGGCTGCCAGAGTGGCGTCTGGGGTTCTCTCCCTGGTGTTCTGTGTAGCCCACTCCCCATCCTGACCAGTGTGTGTGGTGGGGGTGACGTTCTGCCTCAGGCCTAGCAGGAAGCAGGAAACCTGAGTCCTGGCCACCTGGGCCGCCCAGGGGGATGCCCTGGGGTGGGGACGGCTGTCCCGGCACCTGCCTGGGCCTTACGCCCACTTCTCCCTGCTTCCTCCCTTCTCTGTAGGACGCTCCCAGTCTCCAGGATGACCTGCTGACCGACTACTTCAGAAAGGCCAGCGAGCCCCCAGCCCTTGGAGGCCAGCCGGGACCACCTGCCAGGAAAGAAGGGGCCAAGATGCCCACCAGCTTTGTGGCCCCGACCATCAAGATGCCTGTCAACAGCCCTGAAGGGAAGTTGTTGAAGCCTGGACAGTATGTGAAGCCAAACTTGAGACCTGCGGACGCCGAGGCCCTGCCCAGTGCCCCCCCGCGGCAGGCCCAGCCTCCCCAGAGCTTGTCTCTGGGCAGACCCCGGCAGGCCACCATGCCCCCGACGTCCCACACACCGGCCAGCCGGAGCGCGTCCCTGAGCCGGGCCTTCAGCCTGGCCTCGGCCGACCTCCTCCGGGCCAGCGGGCCAGAGGCTTGCAGACAGGAGGCCCCTCAGAAGCTGGGGGCGCCTGACCCTTCAGGGGGCAGAGAAACAGGCAGCCATGTCCTGCGAAGCCCCACGCCCCCCAGCTCCCACGGCCTGGCCCGGGAGCGGCCCCCACTTGCGGGAAAGACCGGCGGCAGCTGCGGTCAGGGCCCCGCCCCCCGCAGCCGGCCCCCGGACACCAGGCCCTTCTCACTGGNCCTGAAGGAGGAGAGGCTGGCCCCCCTGCAGCAGTCGGCCACGGCCCCGGCCATCGCCTCAGGAGGTGGCGGTGCCTGCAGCAGCGGCCCCCAGCCCCAGCACTTCCCCCCGGCCGCTGCGGCCCTGGCCACCAGGACCAAACCCCAGACGCCCCCCCACTCCGGGGAGGTGGCCACCATCGCCCCCGTCCGGGGTGCGCTCGGCCTCTCAGACGGGGATGGGGTCCCTAGGCAAGGCCACGGCGAGGGCCTCCCTGCCAAGAGCCCAGGTAGGTCCCCCGATGCGGCCCCGCACACCAGCCGGGCCCCCGAGGACTCGAGCCGTGGCAGCAGCTTGAAGAGCACGCCGGCGTCCCCCGAGCCTGGCGGGGACCAGCAGACGGTGTGGTACGAGTACGGCTGCGTGTGACTCCTCTGGACCAGCAGCTCCTGAACCTTGAAACTACTGACTCCCCACCCCCCGACGGTGCCGGCCTCTGCCCGCCTGTGGGGGCAGGAGAGGGCTCTGGGATGACAGCTGCGCCTGTGTCTCTCCTGCCTGTCTTGTTACTGAAAACACTGTGCCAAGCCCTGCGAGGGCCACACTCCCAGGTGTGCGTCTTCTGTAGCTTTCCAGCAGCTGGTCTTTTGAACAGATCCACTTCACGGGGACACTCAGGATGCAGCGACAGCCATGAAGCAGATACTGAGTGTGACCCGGTAGAACACTCAATTTGCAACTTGTCGACCTCTCTTTAAGTGCGAGCATGTGTGTCTGCGTGTGCGCAGATACACTTCCGCGTGGCCAAGCCCTCGTGGCTCTGGAAACTCCATTCCCTTTCCCCAAAGCCATTTGGTCCTAGGAGTCGTCCAGACTGGCCAAACTACAAGGAGCTTGAGGACCTTGGGGGAACCCCAGAATTAGGCTTGCTGCTGGAAATCAGGAGTGTTGCCGCGTCTTTCCTGGGGTCCCGAGCAATCCCCTTTCATCCCAGGGCTAAGGCTGCCTTCTAGGCATATGGCAAGTGGCCTCAGGCTTTGGCCACCCATCTCCCTGCAGCTGGCTCCTGGGCTCCCCACAGGGGCCTCTGGGGGCCACACTGAGACCTGCCTTCCCTGGCTCACTTCTCTACAAACACTGGATCTGCCAGGTGTCGGGGGCTGCGGCTGGGGCCGAGAGAGGGCCCGGCCCCAGCCCCGACCTAGCAAGTGCACATAGCGCGGGGAGGGGAGGGGAGGTGTGTGCGAGGGTGGGGTACAGCCTCTCCACTTCCCCAGTCTCGGATGAGATATTGATTTATTATTTCTGAATAATATCTTTGTGGTAGAAACCAAATTTCTTTTAATATATTACGTATGTATGTGCACACTCCTGTGAAATCTGTGTTCTTTGAGGGGGATCTATTTATGTTCCATTGGGAGTCCTTCCTTTCCATCAGGAATCTTACCTGCTGCTTTTGTGTAATTTGGTCAGGTTCCTGATGCTTTTTGTTTTCTGTTTAGTAAAGGTGCTCTTTCTGGGATATACTAAACTTGGTGATTTTTTTTTAAGGTTCATTTTTTTTCTTTTGATTTAATCTGAGGAAAAAATGGGAATGTTAACAAGATCAGTTTTAGGAGTGCTTTGGGTTGTGTATCAAATAGCCATTCATTCTGGAACACGCGGACAGGATTGTAATAAAATGAAATGGCATAGAATCGAGTCCTGGCTTTTCTCACTGGACAGCATTGGCGGCATCGGACAGGCTGCCAGGGGCTCCCAGGGTGCCCTGCTTCACCTCCAAGAACCTTCCTGGCCTCTGGAATCTCTGCCACCAGGTCAGAGAACAAGGTTTTCTTATTTACTAGACCTACAGCTTCTTCCCAGATTTGCACTTATTTATTTTTTCCTACAGTTTATTTTGAGAGAGGGCAAGCGAGTGGGGGAAGGGCAAAGAGAGAGGGAGTCAGAATCCCAAGCAGGCTCTGCGCTGTCAGAGACCATGAGACCATGACCGGAGCCAAAATCAAGAGTCAGATGCTTAACCGGCTGAGCCACCCAGGTGCCCCGCATTTATTTTAAATTAGTAAGAGTTGGACCCCACTTTGATGTGGATTCATCTCCTGACAGGAGCTCAGCTCCAACTGGTCCTTTGGATTTTCCCAGGACTACTCCACTAGGATCTGGAATTTAGATCTCCCGGACCTCAGATGAGAGGCTTAAATCAGAGGGACGGAGGATGGGAGGAGTATGCATATCCACACATGACAAAGTCGTTCCTCACATGGCTTTCTGTCTACCTCAGTGTCTCTCCTTCCTCACCAATTTTTTTTTAATGTTTATTTTTGAGAGAGCACAAGCAGGGGAGGGATGGGGGGAGGGGGTACAGAAGATCCAAAGCAGACTCCGCGCTGGCAGCAGAGAGCCCAGTGCATGGCTCGACCCACGAACTGTGAGACCATGACCTGAGCTCAACCGACTGAGCCACCCAGGTGCCCCCAGACTTTTAAGAATCCTTCTCCCACCTCCTCCCCTGTGCGATCTGTCCCGTGTGACCGCTCGGTGGGGGCTGCAGGCCACATCTCCGCTTCCTCCTGCGCGGGCTTTGCAAGATTTTACACCTGGCCAGTTACTACTTGAACTTCGCCCGATTCTTTGCCCTCTGGAACGGATTCTTTGCCTTCAGTGCTCACACTTACCAGCCCCTCATTCGTTCACGCATTCCTTCCACGGAGTCCTTGAGAATTAAGGTGCTAGGTCCCAGAGGCTTCCTCTTCCAGGCAGCCCCCCAGGGCCAGCTGAGGGCTGACTGCTCCCAANGCCCCCCCTGCTGTCAGGCCCCCAGCCGGGCCCTGCAGGCTCCGCTCCTCCACCTGGCCACCCCCCACCCCCACCCCTCTGGCTCCCTCGCTCATTCAAGGACCAGCTGTGCTGCAGTCACCGGAAGCCGGTGATGCGGGCTTGGCCCTTCCTCTCTCTGCACCCCACACGTTCTACGTTACATTCTGNTGGCCCTGGCTTTGGGCGGTAGCTTGCCTGATAGACGGTCTGCTTCAGACAGCTTAGCCTCGTGGCAACTCAGGACATTCACCCCAGGTGGCCTTTCCTTTGCTCCATCCCCTCAACTCTGCCTCTGCACTAGCCACGCCCTTGCCTTTGTGGACTGGGCGTCTCTACGGGCTCCCTGAGCTGCACCCAGCGCTCATGGCTCCCTCCTCTTGCCCCAGACAAGCTCATACACAGCCACAATTTTAATTACAGTCTGTTCCCAGAAGTGTCCAAACATCCCTGGCCCCAGCCTCTCCTTGGAACCTCTAGGCCTGTGTTTCCAGCCCGGGTGTCCCTCCAGCTCAATGCTCAGCGTGCGGTTTACCATCCTCCCCCCACCAAAGTCTCTCTGTGTTTCCCATCGCGTCCTCTCTGTCCCCTCACCCCAGATGATATTTGACATCCCCCTCCCTCTCCCGTGTGTCCTATCCATTCCTGTATCCGCTGGTTCCAGCTTTGACACCTCGCTCACACACGCAGCCCATCCCGAGCAATGGTCCCCACCCCCACCCCCAAGGCAGCACCACAGGGTCCTGATGCTGAGCCAGGCATCCAGATCACGCCCTTCCTGAGCTCCAGGCCCCCATCCTCTGCACTGGCCTGGGAGATATGTGACCTGGTGTCTGGGAAGGAGCCGACTGGCAGCTGGCATTCATGCTCACAGCTCCGGGGTGAGGTCCACCTAGAAAGAGATCTGGCATCATCTCTGGGGCCAGAGGGGCTCGCCCTGGGTAGAACACCAAAGTGAGAAAGCACAGGACAAACCTTGGGAAGCACCCAGCCAGCGTAAATAACATCCAGCCCAAAGGGGAAAGAATGTGTATACATATATGTATACATGTACACATACATAAAAATTTGCTGATATAAAGATGTGTAATGATGTTTACAAATAATAACATATGTAATACTTCCTGCCTCAAAACCCATACAGCCAACTGATTCCCCTAGAAAGCTCTCAGTGATTTTTGCCACACTTGTGTGTTTATAGCCAGCCTATGCTTGCCACTGACATATGTCAGTATCATTCCAACAGGAATGTTGGTTGAATTTTCATTTACGTTAACCAGTGAGATGAAAGCAAAATGAATCAGCATGTCCACAGTCATCCTCTGTGGATGACAGGGTGACTGCCTGGTCACGTAGTAGCTCTGAATGCGCTCTGAACGCAGGACGAGCGAGTTTCCTCGGCTTTGCGCTGTCCCATTGTCATGGCTACAGACCGACCACACTTTTGAAAAAAATATAGACGTACTGCTTACATGCCATAAATATGCACCCACGACATACTTTTAAGTTTTCTCTGCACTGTTAACATTTTCTCCGTCGTTTTAAGTCTAGACATGGAAGAAAACATCAGTCAAGCCCTGATTGGTAATATCTGCCAATTTCTGTGGTGTAAATACTCTCACCATGGCCGAGTCCAAGCTGCCGAAGTGGTGTCACCTACCACGGAGGTGGGGGGAGATGTGAGGGGCCTGTTACACAGCACATCACCTCTGCACCGACACAGTGCGTGTAAACCTCAAAAGCATACGCAGTGGCAGAATAATTAGGAAGCAGCGAGTTTTATGTATTTATTACCTTTGCTTTTAATATGCAGTATTTAATCAAAGGTTTACATAAGTTAGTTTTTTTAATGTTTATTTCTTTTTGAGAGAGAGAGCATGAGCAGGGGCGGGGCAGAGAGAGAGAATCCAAAGCGGGTCCAGGCTCTGAACTGTCAGCACAGGTCTCCACTCGGAGCTTGAACTCACCAACTGTCAGATCATGACCTGAGCTGAAGTCCAATGCTTAAGTTGACTGAGCCACCCAGGAGCCCCTACATGAGTTAATTTTTATTTTTATTTATTTATTTTTTTAAAATGTTTTTTATTTATTTCTAAGAGAGAGAGAGACAGCGTGAGCAGGGGAGGGTCAGAGAGAGAGGGAGTCACAGACTGAAACAGGCTCCAGGCTCTGAGCTGGCAGTCAGCACAGAGCCCGACGCGGGGCTCGAATCCACGAACCGCGAGATCATGACCTAAGCGAAAGTCGGACGCTTAGCCGACTAAGCCACCCAGGCGCCCCAAATTTTTAATGAGGACTGTTTCAGAACTGGCTTGCACAATTCCTGCTTGCTCCTGGGAGCACAACCTTTTTAGCGATGGGCTGAAAAAGCAGAGACAGAACAGCTGAGAAGTGAGGAAGAAGAGGGAGGAAGCTAGGAAGAGCTGACCGCCTGGTGTGGGTGGCCTGGGTGGCCGCGGTGTTCTTCCTGCACAGCGAGCTGGTCCCTGGAGGCTGAAATCCCCGGCCCAGGCTTCTCTGTCTCCTTCAGTCGCCCCTCCTCGCGCTTCTGCAGCGGTAGCGGGTAGAGGGAAAGAGTGGGCCTGAGGAAAGCCCATGACCTCTGGATCTGTAAAATGGGGCAGTGAACAGCATGCAGTCAGGAGCCTGGGGCCCCTGGCGGCCGGGCACGTGCTGGGGAGGGGTGAGGATCCAGGGACCATGGCAGCGCTCAGACCCGTCGTCCCCTTTGCAGGCTCTCGCCTTTTGGCCCAGCCCACTGGGGTGAAGATTACGGGTCACCTCGTGCCCGGTGAGAGCCGGCAGAGGCAAAGCCGGCCACTGCTCCCCAAACCCTCTCCTCCAAGAGACCCCCAATAAAGAGCCGGGAGAGAACCTCTGAGCCCCTGGGCGCTCCCCAAGGGAGCGCAATGGGTGTGGAGCTGCACCCCCCACCCCGTCCCTGGGGCCCCTGCTCANGGACAGAGGGGCAGGTGGCACAGGGATGGAGGCGGCCCGGCCCGGCCGAGGGCACCGCGGACCTTCAGCAAGGCCGGCTCCCCGACATCTCCTGCGGCGGAAAATTCAAAATCGAGTCTCCAGATAAAGGCCTTACCGGGGAGTGGTTGAGAAGGAGGAGGAGAAGGGCTGGGAAGTGGGTCCCTGTCATTCCAAGGTTCACACTGATAGTGCTTTGGGGGCCCAGGGACCTATCAGCCAGAGGGGGGGGGTCAGGAGAGGGGGCATTTGGGGGTGCAGCAGGCCAGAGGCGGCCGCCCTGCCCAGGGTCCCCGCGGTCCCCGCAGATTTCAAAAGTCCGACAGCATCCAGGTCCCCAGGACACACCCTGACCCTGCATAAGTACCGCTAAGGCCCAGGGAAGAGCACGGGGTCGGAGTCCAGGGACCGGGTCCCAGGCTGGAGACTTTCCAGATGGGGAGGGGAGGGGGCACACTAATGCCTCCTGAGTGCCCGCTGGTGCCTGGTGCTTCTCCACCAGCATCTCCGCCGTCTGTCTCTCTTGTTCCCCCATCCAGTCCCTACCCCTGTTCAGCAGATGGGCTGGCTGCTGGCCGGAGCCCTCGTGGAGGGAGCTGGTCCCTGCCCCCCTGCCGGTACAACTCACACTCTAGCTGGGGAGACAGATCTACCTTGTTTCTCTTTCCTGCCCCAAATGACCTAAGGCGGCACCCACCCCCAGCAATATACCCTTGGACTAATGAGAAATTCTTAAGCTCCTACCATCAATACTCAAAGGACCCCTTCTGTATCCACAACATCATACACACCAGTCACTGGGAGGATTCCCAGGATGCCTCCTGGCCCCCTTATGGGTTTCAGTGTGGAAGTCACCTCTTCCAGGAAGGCCACCTTGACTGCTGTCCTCTTGATCCGGTGCTTTGGTACCTTGGGCTCCCGCGGTATGGCCCTCCTGCCCTTCCTCCTGTAATCATAGCTGCTCTCAGAGTATTGTCACTGCTGTGTCAACCCCAGCTTTCCTTTCTAAGTCAGTTTCAAAAACTCAGCCGTCCAGTCCGTGTCATTCTATACATAACATTTTTCTTGAATATTTTACTTTGGAAACTGGATGACTGCAGAACCTCTAGTCCAGAAACAGAAACTTTTCTCTCTGTTGGGCAAATCTTCTCTCTGGCCAGCCTGCACTGGCCCTGATGGCCCCTGAGTGGCTCCTTCGGGGGTACAATGCAAAAAATTACCCAGAGGCCCCTGGGCCCTCCCCGTGGTCCAGATCCCACGGGCCTCTCGGCTCCCAGCACCAGGAGTCCGGCTCCTGTCCCCACATCCACTTAGCCACACAAGCCTGCATGACAAGCAGGGGGCAGGCAGGCCGCTCACGGCCCCCTGGCTCCTCCTGCTCCTCTCTAGGCTTTTCTTCGTGTCCAAAAGGGCACACTGAGCAGATTCCCGCGCCCCCTGCCTTAGCAGATGGACCCCCGGGCTCCTCTCCCTCTAGCAGCCCAGCCCCCCTGCACGAGAATTCCCTTGGAGAATCTCAGCCTCTCAGGGGCCACTCACACATGGGGCAGGGGTGCAGAGTAGCATGTGGAAGTTCTAAGCAGGGGTCAGGCCCGTCGCTGACCCGGGCACACACTCAGTGTGCCCCTCTTTGTCTTTGACCTCAGGGGTCAACTCCAGGGTGGGAGGGTGAACCCCTCACTCACACATGGTTGCGTCGCACTTACATACACTTCTTTTTACAAGGACATTGTGCTCCACTCACAGAAGTGGAAAAGCAGTACCTTCTGCCACAAAATAAGGTAATTAAACAAATAAAAACAAGGAAACGCAGACAGTGTTAAGCTTCAGTTGGCATCTGTGGCCTGCATAACACGCCTGAGTCTAGCTCTCCAGGCTACAAACCAAGATTAATAAGAATTAAAGACACACTAACACCCAGCTGAGACCTCCTCCTTGTGCAGGAAGATGGGTTAAGAAGGAATTGGCTCGGGGCGCCTGGGTGGCTTAGTCGGTTAAGCGTCCGACTTTCGCTTAGGTCATGATCTCACGGTTCGTGGGTTCGAGCCCCACGTCGGGCCCTTTGCCGACTGCCAGCTCAGAGCCTGGAGCCTATTTCAGAGTCTGTGTCTCCCTCTCTCTCTGACCCTCCCCTGCTCACGCTGTCTCTCTCTCTCTCTCTTAGAAATAAATAAAAAATATAAAAAAAGAAAGAAAGAAAGAAAGAAAGAATTGGCTCGATGCACCTGGGTGGCTCAGTCAGTTAAGCATCTGACTCTTGATTTCAGGTCAGGTCATGATCTTACAGTTTGTGAGTTTGAGCCCCGCATCTGGCTCTGTGCTGAAGGTGTGGACCCTGCTTGGGTTTCTCTCTCTCTCTCTCTCTCTCTCCCCCTCTGTTCCTCCCTCTCTTGTGCTCTCTTTCTCTCTCTCAAAATAAACTTTTTTTAAAAAAAGAAAGAATTGGAATAGCGAGTAATAAAATATATGGCTAAACTATCAGTCAGTACCTGCTGAGTACAGAGCACCACATAGAGCCTGAAGTGATACAGAACAAGCCTGCAGTTTATCCATCCTGGAAGGGCCACTTCCTCCAGGAAGCCCACCCAGGTGTCCTTCTTTCACAAGCTATACTTGTCCTGTTGTAAGGGTTGTTATATGCTGTACTGAAATGGGGTATTGGCTTCCAGGTCCCAGTGTAAGTTCCAGAAGAACCAGGGGCAGGTCTGTCTCACTCAGTTTAGTATCCAGGTATGTATCCCCCACGGGGCCTGGAGCACAAGCAAGGACTAGGTAGATGAATGAATACTGAATGAATAACTGTGTTGACCTCCTTGACTTTGGTCCTGCTGGGCCTCTTCCCACAAAGCCTTTCCTTCCTCCCCCTCCCCCTCCCCTCCCCCTCCCCCTCCTCCTCCTCCCTGTCCAAGCCCCACAACTTTCCTACTTCAAGGCGCAGCTGAGGGTCTAGCTTCTCCAGGAGGCCTTTTTCAACCCACTGAGCCCACCATGCTACGTCCTGCCCTTTTATATTCAACCCCCGGCAGTGCCTGCGCCCAGAGGAAATTCAATTCCGTGGCCCAGAGTGTCCCCCGCGCCTGCACAAGACCAGCAGAGTGGGCGACGTCACAGATGTGACATGTCTACTGTGGAGTGAGTGACTCGGCATGGTTCCTCCCCAGGGGGACAGCTGACCGGTAGGAGTTCCCTGTTGCTGCCGTAACAAACCAGTACGAGCTCAGTGGCTTACAACACAGATTTAACCTTACACTCCTGGAGGTCAGAAATGGGTCTCATTTCCTTTTTCAGCTTCTAGAAACCTTCTAGAGGCTGCCTGCATTTTTGGCTGGTGGTCAACTCCCATTTTCAAAGCCAACAAAGGCTGGTTGTGTCTTCCCTACATGCGGAAACCCCAAGATACTCTCCCCAGCTCGAAGTCCTTAAATTAATCACGCCTGCAAAGTCCCTTTTGCCAGGAAAGGGCAACCCATTCACAGGTTCCGGGGATCGGGACATGGACATCTTTGAGGAGGGGCATTTTCTGGCTGCCGTAATCGCTGTCCCGGTCATCGGAGGGCACTGCGGCCGGTGGCATATTAATACTAATTGACATTTACTGAACATTGACTTGGGGTCAGGACCATCCTGAACACATCACCCAGCGCTCTGCGGTGGGTGCCATTGGTACCGCCTTCACTGCGAGACTAAATAACTTGGCAAGTGGCGGAGCTGGGATTTGAACCCATGCCGTCTGGCTCCACTGTGTGCTCCTCCTAACCTTGAGGCTACACTGCCTCTCTGTGACCATTCTCACCTCCAAGATAAGAGCCAGCAGGCTAGGCTGTGAGAGGCCAGGCAAGGTCTGAAGCCCAACAGGAGAGGGAGAATTTTCATGGAGATTTTCTGGGTGAGGCCCAGTCTGGGTCACAGATTCACAGGCCCCTCCCATTTCTCACCCCATTAGGGGTACCTAAGCCTTGGGGAGCTGCAGGGAGCTTCCAATGGTTCTTTATAGGGGCCCCAAGCAGGTGAGCCTGGAAGAGCTCCTGGATGCCAAGTACCTGTCAAATTCACCTCTGCCCTCCCCCCACACCCCTACACCAGTCATACGAGCCCCATAGGAGGCAAGTCTTCCACAACAAACCAAAGAAACGAAACCCCATTTCCCCAGCTCGCCATTACAAAGAAGCCTGTATACCTGAGCCAGAGAACACGTAAACCTTCGACAGGCACTGGGTGAAGAGGGGGCCCGGACATTTATTGAGCACCCACTAGGGGCAGGCATGTTTCCAAGAGTTTTATACTTATTAACTCATTTATTAATTTTTTTTTAATTTTTAATGTTTTTATTTCTTTTCTTTTTTTTTTANTTAACTCATTTAATACAACAACCCTATAAGGCACTGTGATTATCCCCATTTCACAGATAAGGCAACCGGGGCAGAGAGTTCAAGGTCACACAGCCATTATGAGGAGCCACGATTCAGTCCATTCCCCATGAGCAGGAAAACCAAGGCAGAGGCTGGTCAAGGCTGGTTGAACAGTCCTAGCCTGACCCCCTCTATTTCAGTTGGCCAAGCCCCCTTGGGTGCCTTCCCAGCATAGCCTGTCCTCTTTGCACCTGCTGGGCTGGGCCCCTGGCTTCTATGACAATAGATTTCTTTTTTTTTTTTTTTNAACCGCGAGATCATGACCTAAGCGAAAGTTGGACTCCCAACCGACTAAGCCACCCAGGTGCCCTGACAATAGGTGTCTTGAAAGTACTTTTATGTTTCATTCTCACACCGATCTTCTTNTGCCCCGACAATAGGTGTCTTGAAAGTACTTTTATGTTTCATTCTCACACCGATCTTCTTTATCCCATTGATTGATTGATTGATTGATTGATTGCAAGTGGGGTAGGGGCAGAGGGAGAGAATCCCAAGCAGTCTCTGCACTGCCACAGAGCCAGATGCAGGCCCCGAACCCACAAACCGTGAGATCATGACCTGAGCCGAAATCAAGAGTGGGATGCTTAACCAACTGAGCCACTCAGGCACCCCACTGCCCCATTTTTAAAGAAGAAAAAACAGGCACAGTGAGGCTGCATAACTTGCCAGAGCTCTCCTGACTAGAAAGCAACAGGTTTGGGATTCGAAGCCAGATATTCAGACGCTACCCCCTCTCCCAGCCCCCTGAGCCTGAGCAAGCCCAGCCTGAAGGCCTCCTCCAGGAGTCTGCAGCCAGGCATGCAGCGTGACTTCCCCAGCTCTCCAGATGTGCGAGCTCACACTTCATCTGGACTTGTGCTCGCTCTCCACCAGCCTCAGAGTTTCCTGCCTTCGCGTGGCTCCATTAGTCACCCTCTGTCTGAGAGCCTGAGGGTTATCTGAGTGGGGGCGGAAACAACGTCGTGTGAATCAGGTCAGTCTGATTAATCAGTTCAGGCCCAAGCCTGCTAGAGTGCGGTTGATGCCAGAGAAGATGATTCGCAGCAAAACCAGCTTCTTGTTGTTTGACACTGTCCTGGCAGGAGCCTGACTCTGCAATGACAAGCATTTCTCAGAAAGGAGAGTCACACATACCGGAATGAGTAGCTAAGAAGTTCACGGCCACAGGCAGCACAGGGCAGGCCATCTGCAAGAGGAGGCGGGGGCTGAGCTGGGGAGGGGGTGGGNACAGACAGATTTCCTCTGAGGCTGGCCAGCTGTGCTCATGGGAACTGGGAAACAACACTTTTTTAAAAGTGGATAATCTGTGCACATCCTAAAATATATGCATATTCTTCCGTTAGTGTGAGTCCGCAGTGAAGACGCATCTGGTCCATGCACTTGCGTATCAGCCAGGGTGCTGGCAGGAAGCAGACACAGGGTCACGCAGGGTGACCGAGGAGAGGTTAACACGGGACACGGTTTTTAATGATGTGGGGAGAGGGTTAAGGGAGCCAGTGCGGGACTGCAGCCCCCTGCCTGGCAGCGGTGCAGTCACCGCCCCAGGCTGGAGGAGGAAGAGGAAGAGCAGCCTAGGACGGGGACTCTCCGGCAGGAGCTCAAATGAGGCAGCCAACCTGCAGCGACCCAGGCAGGGGGAATGAAGACTCCCCCCTCCTCACTCTCCTGGCGTCCTTGGATCCCAGTTAGTGCTTCCCATTGGCCAAACCAAACAGAAGGCAGAGGACAAGGGAGGCGGTGGTCCAATCCACGGAGTAGGATGGAGACGGGTGGAGAGGGGATCTGGATGGGCCTATAGAAAGTCCGCGGCGCGCTTCTGGCCCCGGTGAAACAATCCCTTTCATCCAGCCCGTGTCCCGCCATTTCCGAGCACCTGCAACGGCCTCGCTAACCAGTCCCCGGGAAAATGCAACGGCCGAGACCGAAATCCCATGAGAGACTGAAAAAGAAGAAATGGACGTGAACGTCACTTATGCCAGGTATGGGGAAATTCTGACCACGTCTCTGGAGTCCAGCCCATTGTGGGAGATGATTGCTGTGGGCAAGGAAGATGGTTATTAGCGCAGTGTCTCAAATCAGCATTCCGTGGGCCGTAATTTGCCATTCCCTGGGACCAGGAAGGTTCTGGAAAACAATGCACGCTTCAGCTTAACGTAGTGAGCTGTTTGTTGTTTATGAGGCCAATGACAGGTCTTGTTTACAAAACAACAAATTCTACCGCCCCTGCCAAGGACTGGGCATCTTGACATCCAGAAACAGCAGAAGTCTCCCCAGAAGGTAACATTGTAGGCCAAGTGCAAAGAACCTCTGTGCTTCCCCAAATCTAACATCTTCTTAGGGAGAGCACGGCCAGAGAGGCCAACCCCATCTTCCACAGGCCAGTTCTGAATCTTGCAGTGAGTAGCATAGGTGCCATGCTGTTCTGTCTCTGAAAAGAAAAGCATGAATCCAAACAGAGCTTTGCTGTAATTGACGAGTATTTATGCTTGTGAAAGGTTCTGTGTTTGGAGATCTGTAAATAGAGACTGAGTGCTAGAAAAAGGCAGGGAGAGAGGGCCACCAAACACTGCCGCACTGTTCCAACTCCAGGGGACCCCATCTGGTAGGTTACGGTGTGGATGCCCACCCCCGCCCCGGAACTGTGCATCGTGGCAGCCCCGGGCACAATTCCCTTTGCAATAACTTTTCTGCATGGCATGCGCAGTATGTACCCCTGGCAGCCAGAATCCTGGATCTGGTAACTGACTAGGGGCGTTAGAACACCCACCTTCTTTCCTGGGGGTACAGGATGAGGCAGGACATCACTGCTGCAAGCAGCAGCTTCCGTTCAGACTCTCTTCAAATCCTGGTTCAGACACTCAGAACCGAGTGGCCTCAGATAATTCACTGAATCTCAGCTTCCTGATCTGTAAATTGGAGAGAATAAAACTACTTGTTGGAATTCAAAGAGACCATTCATACGCACTACGGACCGCAAGCATTCAAAGATAAGAGCCTATATAAGAGGGTATTTGGAGGAGACAATAGTAACAGCTAACACCTATCGAACCCTAATATCTGCTGGGTGTCGAGCTGAGGGCTTTGCCTGATTTAACTGTGCATTCATTTCAACCCCCTTTTGAAGGGGTGTCCCCATTTCATGCACAAGGAACTAGGCACAGAGAGGTTAAGGGGGTCACCCTACTGGTAAGTAGCAGAGCTAGGACTCTAACTCAGACACTGGCCTTGGAAGGCAAACTTCTTTTTTAGCTTATTTATTTTGAGAGCGAGAGGGGGTGAGAGAGAGAGAGAGAGAGAGAGAGAGAGAATCCCAAGCAGGCTCTGCGATGTCAGATGCAAGACTCGATCTCACTAACCAGGAAATCACGACCTGAGCCGAAATCAAGAGTCAGGCGCCTAACCCACTGAGCCACCCAGGAGCCCCTTGAAGGCAAACACAATTCTACACTCAGCCTGGCAAGTTTTGAAAAGCATAGGTGCAGTTTATGGCATGAATAGTTAATCCAGAAAAACTCATTTGTGAAGATGCTGCAAGGAGGAGGAAGACGTGGCAGCGGAGACCGACCCAGCCTCTGAGAAGAGCTTGCTGGGAGGTTCTTGCTTCCGCTGCTTCCCCTGCAACTTCCTGCTAAGGCGTTCGCTGCCCTCTGGTCCACTGTCCGTCTCCCTTCAGAGACTCACCTAGCGGCGGGGTCACAGGGTGAGCAGTTTGGAGCCACCCAGAGGGGTCAGCACAAGGTGAGACGTTGATCTCTCTCTTTACCTCCCCTGTCTGCGCTCTGGCTGCCCTCCGTCCGAACCCCTGACCATCCGCCCTCATGAGCAATGGCACAAGTCTCTGCGGTGACCATTCCCAGACACTCATTTCACAAACAGGAATGGAGTTCTCTCCTCCGAGCCAGTTGCTGGGCCGGGAGTGAGAGTCCTACAGAGAGACAGCTGTGCACCAGCGACCCGAACTGGACAGTGCGGAAGATGCTGGGAAGAGAGCCAAGGGGGCGGAGCACAAATTGCCTGCAACAGCGAACAAGGCCTGATGGGGAAGCGACTTTCGACTTTTTTTTTTTTAATTTTTAATTTTTTTTTAAAATTTATTTCTGAGAGAGAGAGAGAGAGGCAGCATGAGCAGGGAAGGGTCAGAGAGAGAGGGAGACACAGAATCAGAAGCAGGCTCCAGGCTCCGAGCTGGCAGTCAGCACAGAGCCTGATGCGGGGCTCGAACCCACAAACCGTGAGATCATGACCTGAGCCGAAGCTGGACGCTTAACCAACTGAGCCACCCAGGCGCCCCTACTTTTGACTTTCTTAAACTGGGGCTGGGGTTCAGAAGGTGGGGACGGGAGTTGAGTGCAGAGGGACAAAGGCATGACAGTATGCAGATGTGAAAGAGCAGAGGTGTTGAGGGGGACAGCTAAGGGTGGCTGGGGATAGACTGCTGGCTCTGGACTCCGCCGACTAAGTTTGAAACTCATTGCCTCCACTACCTGTGAGACCTGGGCTCATTACTGGACCTTTCTGTGCCTTATTCCCCCATGTGTAAAATGGGGATGATAATAGCATGTACCTAATAGGATCATCTAAGCACCAGCACAGGAATCCAGGAAGCAGCAAAACTGAGTGTAGACT